>NW_027203381.1:34400000-35000000 GCF_024711535.1 Dipodomys merriami | reverse complement strand
TATTAATCTCACAATTATTGATCAACTAGATTAGGCTCTTCAGCAGACCACTAGGTATATGGTAAACTCACCCAGTCCCTGCATAGGCTCATTGTCAAAAGTGGCTATTTTCAGTGGCCATAGTCCTTGAAGGAACTACAAGTGAAGGTTGTCTGCTGAGTTCTATTCTTGCAGCTGGTCAGACTGTCCTAGGTCTAGCGTAAGGGTCTCTCTCTGACTACAACACTGAACATTCAGAGTAGTTCCAAACTTTAACAGTATATTAGAATTAGACTGGGATATTGCAAAAATATCAGCAACAAGATCATACTCCAGTAAAATAAATCTAAAGCTCTAAGTAGGAGAGAATATTTGCATATTAATAGAATCCTCCTTGAAATAAATCTAGTGGGTAACCAGAATTGAGAATTATTGACTGATAGCAAGCCCTACCTTTCACCCCAAAGAGGTAAATTTTGGTTCTTTCAAACACACACACACACACACACACACACACACACACACACACACACACACACACACACACACACACACACACACACACCCCAATTCTTCCCCATGGTTGTTTTTTTTTCTTCAAATACCATGCAAGTTGCTGAGAAATTCATTTGTAATTAAATAACTATAAATGCACATTTAATTGTTTTTTTCTGCAGCTAGATTATATTCAGAGAAATAGATGAAAAGACATATGCAATTTCATATAATTTTTACTTAAGTGTTTCAGAATCTCTCATGTCTGCTCATATGGTGTTGAATGAAGATAGTTTTTATCCTTCTGATCTTTAAATAGTTCTCCCTGAAAAATTTAGTTCTTCACCACCATGCAACTCAGATGGATGGATTTCCAATTATCTATTTATAAATGAAATTTTGACCTCACTGCTGGAAAGGTCTTGCCTAGTGTGATCTCTCAGCCATATGGCTCAGAAAATGAAGCGGTAAGTTTATTCTTCTGAGACATAAATTTGAAGCCTCAGCTAATTAGTCTCCTCAAATTTGTGTCACTGCTATTAGAAGACATGAGACAGAGAAAAGCTGTATGATTTAGCTAATAATACAACTTACTTTGAAATGAAGCCAGGTATAACTGGTACTCTTAATTAAGAGATGTATAAGTAAAATCTTATATAATTCTCAATGACACAGATTAATCCTTGCTGTTTCCACATGGTCAGAAATATCTTTATAACAGATTTAATGTATATTTGCAATTGTTATTGTAATACAGATTCTATTTGGATTTGATAAGAGCATCTATCTCTGCTTTTATAGTCCTCTTTTTTTATGGTCACAATAACTCATCTCTTGCATGTAATTAAAGATTTGGTTCAGTTTTGACTTTGAAGTCAATTTGGACTCCAACATCAAGGTGACTAGGAAAGCGTGAGTCTCAATAACTCTCTGATTTAGCACTGGAATCATCGTGCTGAACTTATTACATAAGATGCCCTTATTTGCAATAACTAGTATATGTCTGAGCCAAGCAGAAACGGTCAGATAAGTTGATGTTAGGATAAATGAACCCCAAGATAAGGAATGTTTTTTTTTCTTTCATGAGATTGTTTCTAAAACATTTATAAGGTGATTTCTTTGTTGCTTTGGATGGCCCTCCCCCACAGTATAACCTCTGCTTTCACTGTATTTGATGTTGGTATAATTTGTGGAGGGGAAGGGAAAAAACAAATCGTTTAAATAGGGATACCGGTAGACCCATTGGAACAATGAGATGTACAAGTCATTATGTCGAAAACGAACTCTACAACTTTGGCATAGGGGCAGCGGGGAGGGGAGGACAGGGGGCCAGCAGAGATGCAGGGGGAGATGGGAAGGGATGCTAAGGGGAAACAAAGCAAGAGGCAACAAATACTTAATAAGAAATGTACTCATTACCTTGCCCATGTAATTGTAACCCCTCTGTACAGTATTTTCACAATTAAAAATAAAAAAAGATGCCTCAATGTCCTTGACTTTGTCTCCACAGCCTAATATGAGATATTTCAGGTGCAAAGCTTCACCTGAGTTTAAGGTAGCTCCCTGACACCTGAACCCTTGTAATCAATGGCGCATTGCTTGAGGTAAGAATATTGGGGTAAGAATATTGACTGTGGTTTTGGAATAATATTTGGCTTATAGAATTCTTAATCGTACATCTTTTATTTGAAGATGCATCTTCAGTATCCTATTTCTCACTCTCTATTCATACTCTTTATCTCATTATCTGACATGCACTTTTGACTCAGCTACAAGATATTTAGAATTCTTACCAGCTTTCACAAAGATCATATAATTTCCAAATTGTTAACCTTAATTATTTTAGTAAAACTTCAAGCTTTGGGCATCATTCATTCCTGGCTTAACATTTTACTTAGGTCTTATCTATTGCAGCGAATTATTAAACCATAAATTTATCATTAAGAATACTAATATTCTTAGAATGGCTCACATAATGTATGGTACAAATGATAATAAAGAACAAAAAGAGATGGATAAAGAGTTCCATGAGCTAGTTGCTGATGGCTCATAACTGTAATCCTCACTACTCAGGAGGACAAGATCTGAGGAACACAGTTTGAAGCCAGCCCAGGCAGGAAAGACTGTGAAACTCTTATTTAATTTCCAATTAACCAGCAAAAAGTCAGAAGCAGCGTTTTGGCTCAGATGGTAGAGAACCAGCCTTGAGTGAAAAAACCTAAAAGATAATGCCCTGGCCCTGAGTTCAAGCCCAGGGGCTAGCATGTATGCACGCACATACAAGTTCTACAGTAAAATGTCAGTTCTTAGGGGTTTTTTTGTATTTTTTTATTGTAAAAATGCTGTACAGAGGGGTTACAGTTACATGGGCAAGGTAATGAGTACATTTCCTATTGAGCATTGTTGCCTCCTCCTTTGCTTTCTCCCTACCATCCCTTCCCTCATTGTTACACTATGAAGTATGGCTGCTGGCTGTCTAAAGAAAATAATAAGCTATGATTTACATGTGTCAAATGTTTTTCAAAATTCAGATATCATTCTGGTATAACTAGATGATAAAGGAATATATCTACAATTTTCTTTCAAATAAGAGTCTCATAATTAACAAATATTACACACAGTTTCTATAAAATATTAATGTAGATGTTATGACTAAAAACACAATAGGTAAGAGTTTAATATTTTTGTGGGAGGCATTCTGTCACCTGTGTGTTAAATGGCTTATGAAAGAAAAGAATACTTAAATGGGACTAGAAATAATTATAAGCAAGTGTGTAGGAACACAAAATAGGGTCAAGTAGTTTTCCTAAACCATTAGTTGTTCTACCACATGCATCTTTTGTTAATGGTCCAGTTCATTTTTCTTAGAATAAAATTTTTGCTATGATCATCAGGTCCATCCAGGTCATGAGGCTAAACTGACTTCTGCAAGTGTTTATGTTCTTCTCCTCTAAGAATTTGAAGATGAAAATGTAAGTGTGCATACGTGTGTGTAGATAAGCATTAATTTCTGTGTTTATCTCTATCTTGTATAGCTCCTTTACTTCTGTATCTACATGTTTCATGCACATGGTCTAAAAGAGCTAGGAACAAACACATATAGAATTACAATTGTGTCTATTGATGTGTACTTCATTTCTCTTGTGCCATTATTATGGTCACAATGAGTCTGTTCTGATAGTGAGTGTTCCATAGGAGAAGCCATGGTCTAGCTGTGGATACTGGATCAGCTCTCAGTTGATAGCCCTTGAACTTCCTTTCCTGCTTTGTCTCTCTGGACATGTGTATGTGTAATGAGTATTATTAAGATTACCCAGGACAATATGATAAGGCTTTATTTGCATGTTGGTTGAGGATTAGCAAGATATTGGAGACAGTGAAATATTGAAAGGAAATTAGGAAAAGAGAAAATTTGGGATAATATAAATGGACTGCAAATGTATCATGTTTCGACAACACACATCTTGATGCATGCTATCAGCAGTGATGTTTTACTTGATTTGATACAGAAGAAGATAAGAGATGAGTTTTTATAAGACAGGTAGTTCAACGTGAGATAAATACAGAAGGAATTAGACTCACTGTTTACATATTTTACAATGATTTACACATATGCACACACCATTCATTACACTATGCTCATATTTTTTTTTTACAGAACAAGAGCCTGATTTTAGGTTATGCTCATATTTTTATATAGATTTTACTGCTTGTTTTCTTTTTTTAACTTGTAAATTATCTATAAGTAGTTGTACAAGGGAGGCATCATTTTGCAAAGTAGTATATGAATACAATGCATCGTGATCTGTGTCTCCCCTTCAACAATCTCACCCTCCTTAAACCCATACCTTCCCCTACATTTCTGTTTTGTGGTATACACAATGACTCTTAACTGCATCTTCCCTCTTCACCCCCTTCCTTTTCTATCCCTTTCCCCTTGGCCAGTTCATTTTACAAGTGCCCATTTTACAAGTACCCATTTCTTGGAGATTATTTAATTGGATTTTGACTTTTTCAATAATTGTACTATTTAGTTTCTTCATCGTGTCTATTATAAATCAGTTTCCATTTGGAACCATTTGCATACCATCCATCCTGTTTATTTATGGGAATTTAGTCATATTTTATCTACAACTAATAAGGGAAACTATGCATTCTTTGTGTCTCTGGGCCTGGCTTACTTCATTAGACAAAATTCTTTCCAAGTCTTCCTATGTCCTTACAAATGGTAAAATATCATTCTTTCTAATTTTTATCTAATTTCTATTAGACATTTTTGCCTCGTTTTTACTTTTGTGGGGTTTTTTTTTGTAGTACTTGGGAATATTCTACTACTAAGCTATATCCCCAGATATTCATTTGAAGAAAATTTAATTTTGTATGTGGATGAGAGCAATGCCAGGGAGTACTCAAGCTAGTTTTATGACATACATGTATAAATTGTATTGAAATTATAGGTTAATTAATCTTTTACCTAGGGAGTTTTCCTTTAAATATTTCTGAATTCAAGTTAGATCAAATCAGCAGATGACTTGCCTTTCCTTAGTATATCTTAACTTTCTATTTCTAATTTATGTGTCTTCACACATATGCACACACATGCACATTTAATTATAAATGAATCACTTCCTTTAATCACTGTGTCTTGGAATCATATGCATGGATCATATGCATGATCCATTTCAAATGCTATCATTTCCTCATTAGTTTACATTTAGTTGAATTTTACCATTTCTTTTTCTCAGATTTTAGATTTCTAGGCAAAAGGTAAAGAAACATACCAATTTTTCATTTGCCTGTATTTATATAATTATATAATTTATACATAATACATGTAAGTATATAACATGTATTTATATGTAATTCATGTATAAGATATGTAACTTTTATAATTTATACATAACTTGCATAAATAAAATATATGTCATACATAATTTAATATATACTATATGAATAAGTTATATATTATATGCAATAATATATAATGTATTATATATTATGTATATATTAACATATACTATATATAATATGATAAATTATATATAATTTATATATGCCTTATATAAATTGTATAATTTATATAATATAAATTTAATGTGTAAGTGCCAGTGAGGTGAAGCTCCATGTTAATTTTTACCTTCCCCATGATTTATTACATAAGTTTTGGTGCATAAATTTCACTAAATGAATATCCTTTGGCATAAAATTATGATGATCAAATACGTAAAAATCACTACTTTTCAGATAACATACTATTAAATTTTGAAATGAAAAAATGTCGAGATTTAATAATAAAAGTTTAAAACTGAAAAATGTGGTTGTTATTTCAAAAAATAACATTATGTACCATTGTTATGCAAATATATTGCATGCTGAATGTGTGCCCAAGTTTTGTGAGTTCTTTATGTACAAACACCTGTAATCCTAGCTATTCAGGAGGCTGAGATCTGAGGATTGTGGTTCAAAAGCATCCTGGAATTTTTTGCTAGCCTGGAGGACAAGTGGTTAGGGACAGAACATAGGCCCTGAGTTCAAGCCCTTACAACACACACACACACACACACACACACACACACACACACACACACACACACACACACACACCCTACACAAATTAAATGAAACACTTCAAATTAATTATAGCAATACAAATTCTGTTCAGATCTAATTTACTGGTATCAGGAAAGTTTTCTTTTTGTGTGTATTAGTGCAATCTGTTGTACAAAGAGGTTTCATTTATATGCATAAAATACATTCATTACACTCATCTTGTCCATCCTGTTCCTGTACCCCCTACCTTATTCCAAAATCTATCTCAGAAAGTTTCATTTTTCCTTTGTTACGCATCTACATGAAGTAATAGCAAAATTTTGAGTCTACATTGTAAACTCTTGGTAGAAGATCTAAAAGCAGGTAACCAGAAAATCTCATTTAATTCAAATACTATCCATGTTGTATAGATTCTTTAAAATTGAAGCACTTAATGTTCATATGCATTTCCTATTTGACTATTGTAGAAAAATAATCATCATACTCAATTAAAATGACTATATAGAGATATTTCTATGAAATAAAATTGAAAGTCCAAAATGCTTAATGCCGTCATTCACTTAGAGGTCATTATTATTCCCTCTCAACTCACAAATGAGTTCCCTTTGATGGAATTTTATAACATTGTGTCTCATTATGTGTGAATTCTATGTATTTGCAATAGAAATTTCAAGCTTTAATACTGGTAGAGAATACAGTAGAGCAGAACATTTACAATATCCCCTCCCATGCACAACACAAATGATTAACATTTAAAATAGAGAAAGTATATTACCCACCTTAATTATTAAATAATTAAGTATTACTTTATTAAATAATGAAAGTATTCATAGACAATAAAGATCTATTAATATCTGACCTATGACCTAATTTTACTCATTTACAAGGTAATTTGTCCTCTTTTATGCTCAATATTTTTACAGATGAAGCATATTCATCAAAATAAGCTTATTTGGTATGGAATAGGGACTCTAGCCAGAACATTTTTGAGCTGCCCAGATTTAGAGCAAATGACATTTGTGGTATGCTCCTCTTCTGAACCAATCATACAGGAATGCGAAACTCATTTGTGGATGCAAAACAGAGAAGCTATTAGGGAAAAATTCAAGTTCTCAAGGATTTATCAGTAGTTCTCCTAACAGACATATAAAGAAGAGGAAACTGCAGTGCTGATTTAAAGGATGAACACATAGCAATGATTTATGCTGGAGGGAAGAAAACATGGCCAGTTCAAGTGTACACTGCAGAGCAGTTAGATTTGAATAGTCCTTGACATCATCCAAATTATATTCATACCTGGTACTCATAATCTAGGTGTTAAAATAGAGTTGTCTTTATGTATTATGAAAACATAAGGTTTGTTTTTGTTTGTTCTTTTCTACATTGCTTTGTGTCTACATTTGGAGATACTACAGCTATTTAAGAACATACCCTCAGTTTTAAATAGCTGTGTTCAGTAAACAGTTTGTTCAAGGAAAATGAAACTCAGTAAAGTTATTGACCCAATCCTAGGTGGATAATTATTTGAAATATTATCTGAAACTCACTCCTCTGATATTCCATAGAGCTATGGCCAATATATACTGGCAATGCCATTTAATTTATAGAAAAGAGATGAAATCTTATCTAAGTAAAGCAGCTTTTAAATTGAGCAAACAGTTTTAGTGGAAGATAACAGACTGTGTGTTTGTGTGTGTGTGTGTGTGTGTGTGTGTGTGTGTGTGTGTGCATTCATTTGCAATACATTTTTAGAGCCTACTGTAATAAAAATAAAGAGCTACAAACCAAATACAACAAATACAAGGGAACAATCAGGAAATGGAAGAATTCAACATACTTTTGTTCTACATTAAAAAGAGGATGGGAGAGTTGTAGTGGAAAAATTAGAACTCAAGCGTTAGATTCATTAAAGAAATTGGCTCACTTGATTATAGAAGTGGAAAAGTCCCATGACAGGTGCCAAGCATGCTAGAGTATGAGGAAATCTGGAATCATGGTTGGGCCCAAGTCTGAAGTGCTTCTAGGCAGCAAGCTGAAATAGGGTAGCCAATGAGAGGAGTTCTAGAGTCCAAAGGCTCCGAAAGGGAGAACCTCACAATTCTGACATCCTTAAGTAGAAGGGCTTCCCAAGTCTGGAAGACATATGAAAAGAATTCACCTTTCTTATTTTTCTTCCATCTGGTCCCAGTGCCATTGGAAGGTACCATCTCACACCAGACTGAAAGTGTGTATTCCCTCCACTGTCCATGACTCTTTGACCATTCTCCTCTGGAAACACCCTCCTAGACCTGAGCCCAGTCGCCTAAGCATTCTAATGAAAATCAAATCATGGGCCTGGGAAGGTGACTCAGTGGTGGGGAGCGCTTGCCTTGCATGCCTGAGGCCCTGATTGCTCAGCACCACATAAGCAAAAAGAAAAAAGCCGGAAGTGGCGCTGTGGCTCAAGTGGTAGAGCGCTAGCCTTGAGCTGAAGAGCTGAGGGACAGCGCCCAGGCCCAGAGTTCAGGCCCCACGACCAGACCCCCCCCCCAAAAAAAATATCAATTTAGGACTCCATTTCAGTGAGGTACAATCCCAGTGCCTAGTAAGTAACTTAGAAAAATGTTGCTTTACTAGCCTTTTGAGATTCCCTCAGTCCAGTCAACTTGATACTCCACACCACAAGGGTTCTAACAGGATGCCACAAACAGAACAGATTTGTGTCATCAATAAGCAATGTGCACTTGGTAAATCCATATTATTTATAGCAGGTATTAAGCAAGGTGACTCCTTGACCCAGAGGGGAGAAACTACTTCATACCTCAGGGTGGCTGCCTGAGAGTACAACTTTGTAAAGAGTAGCTAAAACCTCGCTACTTAGATAGACCCAACAATACAGTTGAAGGACTTCTCCCAACAGGAAATTAAGCTGCTAAAGCTCAAGTTCAAGTTCAAAGAACAAATTAAAAAATTCTAGTGAACTTTAACTTTGAAAATTAAAACTTTAAGAATGAATACCTTAAAAGGAATGAAACTTAAGTTTATGTGATTGAATATTAATACAAATGACTAAAAGAGATAAAAAGATTATTATTTAGAGAAATGTAGTTTGCCATCTCAAAAATTCAGAAAAAAGAATATTTTAAAAAAAGATTGCAATCACAATGAGGTGGGTTATGTGGAGAGGATCATGTTCACCATGTTTTGCTCTAAATTTTAACATACCCCCATACACACACACACACACACACACACACACACACACACACACACACACACACACACACACATACACATATATAGATATATTATACATACATGGTTTTAAGCCCTGTTTGTATTTGGGGTTCTGGAATGTCAGACTTGATACCTTTTTTTAAAGTGGTTATTAGATAAATACTAGAACATCATCATCTATAAATTCCAGATGGCCACCATATCTGACAGCATCAATGTGAGAATATTAAATAAATACATAAATAAACAAAATAAAATAGTAGCTTAGAAAAGAAACTCAAGTTCTACAGCGAAGAGACACACATTTCATATTCACTCACTGGAGACTTTCTACTTCCATACAAATTACAAGACAATTAAAAAATTAATTTAGCAAGTGTTTCTTGAGTGTTTATGTGCCAGATAGTGTTCTCAGTGACAGGAAACACAACAAGAATATTTCCCAGATGGATTTCCCAGGTTAAGAGAAAAAGAAAGTCTCATAATGATAATGAATCATGTTAATTTAAATATTTAATTTTGACGTTGGATTTTCCTGATGACTATTCATTTGTGTTTTTAATATAAACATTGTTTTATAATCTAAAGTTCAATATGAATCCTCCAATCACTTTTTCATCATGTAAAAAGTACAAAATATTGCTAAACTTATGTGCAGCAGTTAGTTATTAGGAAATGTGGTAAAATACTACTTAGAAAAAAAAATCAACTGGGTCTCGGTGGCCCCCACCTGTAATCCTAGCTATTTTGGAGCCTGAGATCTGAGGGTCACAGTTCAAAGCCAGCCCAGGCAAGAAAGTCTGTGAGACTCTTATTTCCAATAAACTACCAGAAAAGTGGAAGTGGCACTGTGGCTCAAGTGATAGAGCACTTGCCTTGAGATGAAGAGTGCAGGGCCAGCATCCAGGCCTAGAGTTCAAGCCCCATGACCGACAAAAAAAAGAAAGAAAAATCAATTTATTTACATTGCATTTTTCTTACAATTGTTATGCAATCCTTTCATTCTGGATAAATGCAGAGGTTAGTGTTCGGAACTTCTCAGTCTGTGGGTACAAAACAAGACTCCATTGGGAGCTATCTCCTCTGCTGGAAAGGAGTCTCTAATCTTTGTCGCCTCTCTCAAGCAAGCATGTTCTATTGTCTTCTCAGTTAAATTAAGAATTCTTTATATTTATCATTCAGCAGATTAATAATATATCTTGTATCTAAATTCTTGTTTGTTTATATATATGTATATGGAATGTATATATATATATATGTGTGTATATATGTAAGCAAGCATTGTCATATTTAATGGATTTTAAAACAACTGGAAATAGGGAGCTTATAGATCTAAAATACTCTGGGGCATGATAAATTATGTAGGACCTTAAACACATACAGTGAGACCAAAAGAGAGTACTCTTAGGAGAGAAACATTCTCTCGTAGGGAAGAACTCCCAAGAGATTTAAACAACAGGCTTTTTTTTTGTTGTCTTTATTTAATTTTATTTCTATCTTGTTTGATTGTTTATCTGTCTTTGGGAGGGTAAAGAATACACAGAAATAGAGGGAAAAAGAATGAGTAGCAGTGTTACTCACTAGACACTGTTGATAATGAATTATACAACTTACAAGTGTAAACAGGAGAAAAACTGGGAGAGAGCCAGGAAAGGGATGACACTGTAGGAAAAGAAATTTACTTATTACCTGAGTTATGTCACTGTAACCTGTCTGTACATCACCTTTATAATAACAATAAAAATAAAATAAGAAAGTAAAAAAGACAAAGAAAAGAACAGGCAGCTTATTACAGTGTAATAATTTGAGAAAATTATATTACACCATGGTCAGAGTTCTATCCATTGGATTCCTAAGGCTCAGGGAATCTGCAGAGGCATTGGATTCCACTGAGCCAGGACTCAAAAGCGTGATATTCTGTGGCTTTTATTCTGTTGGGTTGCTGAGATCTCCGTGTTCAAGAATTACAGGAGGAATGTCTGTCAAAAGAGAGATAAAGACAAAATTGGGCTACTCTGGTCAGTTCCTCCTCATTTAAAAATATTTAGTTCTTAGTATATTCTATTTGAGAGTAGCAAATTTTTTTGTTTTGTTTTGTTGGCTGTAGGTCTTGAATTTAGGGCCTGAGCACTGTCTCTGAGCCTTTTCATTCAGGGTTAGCACTCTACCACTTTGAGCCACAGCATCACTTCCAGTTTTCTGATGGTTAATTGGAGATAAGTGTCATACAGACTTTCTTGCTCAGGTGGGCTTTGAACGGTGGTCCTCAGATCTCAGTCTCCTGAGTAGCTAGGACTATAGGTGTGAGCCACAGGCACACAACACGAGTAAGATTTCTTAAGTAAAAGAATGATAAATGAAACATCAGTCCATATGGTAGATATTGCTTCTCTTTATTTTCTGCATCATCATTTGGTGGCTTAATAAGGATAGTATCAGGATCAGACATCATAATTCTACAGGCATTTAGAAAAACTATTTAAAGTGCCAAATGGTTAAGACTGGAACAGGTGTGGCTACAGAAAGACCTTGCAGGGTTGGAAATCCTTAAATTGCTGGAAATGAACTGTGCCAGGATTGCACCACTGCGCTCATATTGGTTGTGAATTCATAACACAGTTTTGTTCTAAATTTTTGTAAAATTTAGAACACAGGTGAAAGCAAATGTCGTTCAGTCTAACCAGAATTACCCAGGGTTGTAAGTTCTCAGACAACTCATGTTACATCTTGGTAGAATAGTCAGCAACTGTAGTATCATTGCATTGGTATTTCAATTTTGCAGGTTACAAGAGATTTTCAATTCTAATGTATTTTTATATTTACAAGGATCTCAACTAGTGGGCAGGGCATGTATTATTATTTTAATTTTTGGCTTTTGGTCAAGAAATAAAACAAGACAGAGTGTTTAAATGGTTAGCAGGTACTGGAATGGGACTTAGGTTTTGTTTTTGAAGAAGTTGTTTCTGCATGATGATGCTTCAGAATGCTAACTGCCTTCCTTTCTGTTCTCCTCCTCACACAGAAGAAGAATTTTTCCAGGCAGGAATGAGTATAAATCTATTCTTTCCTTCTAATATATAATGTTGTTCTCCTTTCCCTAAGCATGATAAGGTCATTTCTATCTGTAGATTTTCTTCAATCTTAGTTCTTGAGATATAAAACTGAGTGTGTTCTTTACTGCCAAGGGCATTCAAAAACATCCAGTAATTTCTTTTTGAACAACAACAAAAAAATCAAACCAGGAAAGCCATTTTAGAATCCACTTAAGCAAAATTTCTGACAGCAATGAATAAGAGAACAAAAGTGAGTGCTACTTCTAACTGATATTGCAGCCAGGATAAGAGGCAAAACACCGATGTCTCATTAATTAAGTGACAACTTTTAGTAGATGTTTGGAACTAAACATCTTTTCCCCATTAGGGATAGATATTTTCCCCATAATTAGCACAATTAGAACTTACTATCCTACCTCAACAAACTACCTGCTAACTGACATTCATATTTAATCGAGCTTCTTATTTAACCCAGTTTCAAATTTTTATTCTCAGTTCCAGAATGAGATGCGAAAAGAATTCCTAGTAAATAGCCCAGGGAAAGATATTTCTCCCCAAAATGTGCAACCACACTGCTGGTTCACCACATTCCATCTTTCTGGGTTCTCTCCAGCTTTGTTTTTTCCTGTCACTATTAAGAAATTTCCTTTCCTTGACCTTTGATATTCTTGCAGTTCTTAACAGGAGTATACTTTTATTTTAATATTCTGCTTCTTCTGACTGCAATAGTCTTTCCTAATGAAGTCTATCCTTACATAAGTATTTGTTTTTGCTGTTGTTATCATTATTTTGGTGATCAACAAAGGGGAATGTGTAAAAACCCAATGATGATTAAGGAGAGGCAGCTATTCCCAGTCTAGGCCGAATGAGGCAGAGCACTGGAGTTCATGCTATGGAACAGCTGCTTTTAACAGGAGGTCTTCTTGTTATTTTGCTTTGTTTTGTTTTTAAAAGAAGGAATATAGTTCCGTGAAAGCCATAGTGTCATAGACAGGAAAGGGTGAAAGTATAACTTATTCTTTTATCCTTATAACTAGATGGAACCTTCTAGCACACAGCAAAGGCTAGAGAGCAATTGTCTGACATATGTTCTCAGCATTAACTGACTGCCCTTTGATGGAGCAGACTATTGAAGGACAACTGGTGGACTGAGAACAAACTAGAAACAATTAGCATAGCCCCATTATTTTAATCTGTATTAATTCTTTGGGTTATTGTGCTCTAGTTTTAATTCTACATTGCCTTATTATCATTTTTGGATATAGGTAGAGTGCATCTAAATTGTTCAGTTCATTAAAGAATAAAAAATGATAAATTGTTTCAGAAGTTTTAATAAAATGATAAAGACCATTTCTGATAAGACAATTCTGCACTTGAATAATAATGTGCCAGATTTATTATCTGGGCTACTCAGACTTTTTATCTCTCTGACAAATTCTAAAGAAAAGCAACTTAAAAGGAGGAATTATCTATTTGAGCCCTTGGCTTCAGGTATTTCAGTGCATCTGGACAGGAAGGATGCAGTGTGGAGCAAGTAACTCTGCATCTTAGTGGCAAATAAGGAAAGAAAGAAGGAAAGGAAGAAGGAAAGGAAGAAAGAAAGAAAGAAAGAAAGAAAGAAAGAAAGAAAGAAAGAAAGAAACAAAGAAACAAAGAAAGAAAGAAAGAAAGAAGAAAGGAAGGAAGGAAGGAAAGAACGAAGGAAGGAAGGAAGGAAGGAAGGAAGGAAGGAGGGAAGGAAGGAGGGAAAGCAGGAAAGCAAGCCTCTTCTAGTGGGTCTCCTCTTCCTCATTTTATTCTATCTGGTTATGGGATACTGACAATTTTATTTTTATTGTTATCGTAGAGTTGATATACAGAGTGGTTACAGTTACACGAATCAGGTAATGAATAAGGAGTACAACTCTTTTAGAACCATGAATCTCCTTCCATTGTTCTTTCCTGGTTTTTTCCTCCTGTTTCCACCCACAAGATATGCAGATCATTTTCCACATAGTGTCTAGTGAGTACCGCTGTTGTTTGTTCACCCTTGTTCCACATTTTCTGTGCCCCCTTACCCTCTCAAATACAAGCAAACAAGGCAAAAGGAAAAGGAAATAAGAACAACAATGGCAACTAAAAATGTTTCTTTTCCTTTTTTTGGAGTTCATTTCATAGAATATTATTTTATATGTTCCTATGCACATAGCTATTAAAGCCTTTGCCAACCACTCCTATGCCTATCCTCCGTGGCCTCACTATGTGAGTGACCAGAGTCCTATATGATTTATCATATACCAAAGTGTACTGGCACCCAACTTTGGGATATGTCTCTCCCTGTTATTTAAGTCCACTTTAGTGAACCACTCTCAGATACAACTGAGGTACTTTATTAGTTTCCTAGATTCTTCTCAATCTAATTAAGTTGACAATCAAGATTAGCCATTGTAGATGCACTTTTTTTGTCAACTTAATACCCATATACAACATCCTATCCCTGCCCCCCCCCAAGAATGTATGTCTACCTCAAAATGCAAAATATATTGACTTTATTTCCAGGAGTCCCCAAGGCCTTAGCAATTCTAACTTGATTAAAAAAGTCCAAGGCTAAAGTCACCTCTGAGACTCAAGGAAAACTCTTATCTGTAAACCTCTGTAAGATAAGAAAAATACTTTCCATTTACCCTGGTACCGAGTAAATGGCTCCTTTTGTAAAAGAAAGAATGGAAGAATCAGTGGAAAGCAAGACCTCCCTAGCAAGGTGAACATCATATCCTGTAACTTACTGCTTTTATCAAAACTATGTGGTGTTTGACTCTAAAGAGCTTGAGAAACCTCACCCCTGTGACCTAGGGGATTGGACAGTTTGCTAGATAACTTTAAGGTAGCTTTTTCTGTCCAAACTGCATTTGCTCAAATGTTTCTACTCTTCTTTTGATTCAAAGTTTCACTGAAGACATGGCTAAAAACAACTAGTAATAATCTTCCCTCTGAATGAATTCTATTTTGTTTTGAAATTTTCGGCACCAGATTAATTAATCTATCACCTTTAAATTCATCCTCACAAGGCAAGCCCTCTACCACTGAGATGTGTATTCAAATTTTTTTCTTTCATGCAATTGTTTCTAACACATTTATAAGATTATTTCTTTGTTGCTTTGTACGCCCTTCCCCCACAGTATAACCCCTGCTTTCACTGTATTTGATGTCGGTATAATTTGTGGAGGGGAAGGGGAAAAACAAATCATTTAAATAGGGATACAGGTGGACCCATTGCAACAATGAGAAGTACAAGTTGTTATGTTGAAAACGAACTTTACAACTTTGGTGCGGGGGAGGGGGGAGCGGTTATAACTGGGGGGGCGGGGTGGGGGGAGGATGGGAAGGGATGGGAAGGGGAAACAAAGGAGGAAGCTACAATGCTTGGTAAGAAATGTACTCATTATCTTGCCCATGTAATTGTAACCCCTCTGTACAGTATTTTCACAATAAAATAAATAAATAAATAACTAAATAAAAATAAATAACTAAATAAATAAATTCATCCTCACACAAAGTTCTCAGCACACAGGTAAAAACCAGAGGAGTTCTTTGCAAGAATGAAGCACAAGTGGCGTAAGCCCTTCACCAGTGTAATCTTTGTTCCCTCTAAACACAGACTTAGGCTTTACCCCTATATTTCTATTGGCATTTTAGTTCTCTGAGCAACTCCTCCCCCCCTTCCCCCTCCCTTCCCTCCCTCCCCCCCACCCCCCTCCCCCCCTCACCAAAAAACATCATCCATCAAGCTCTGCCTACAGAATTCTCTAGATTCTCTGGTTTGCATCTCTAGGCATTCTCAAGTTCCTTCCATTAACAGGTAGTTCTAGTGTGAATTGACTTCTTTCATGCAAATTTTGTGCATTATTCAGACCATTTACCGCTGTTATAAGTACCTGAGGGAAATAAATGAAAAGAAGGTAAAGAGGTGTTATTTTGTCTGGTGGTTTCAGTGGATTTATTTCCATTTTGTGGATAGCAAGTTCAAGCAGCATACTTCATGATAACCAGGAAGGAAAGAAAGAAAAAGGGGGCAGGGTATGGAAGAAAAGGAATTCTTGCATTAGCTGACATTCTCTTTTTCCTGCATTTATTCCACATGATCCCTCAACCTATGTCATGGTGGCAGTCAGATCATTCATGACAGGTCTTCCTCCCTTTTGACAATTGCTAAAATTTCTGCCAATTCCATTGTCTATCTTAACTATATGTGACCGGCTTCTTTATTTGGTACTTCCTAAATATAATAAAAGGAAGCTTATAAACAATAGTTCTCAAAATATAGTCTATCATTACAAATTTATTATCTCAATATATATTTAATGAATAAGTACAGACTTGGATATGGACAGAGGTGCTAAATAACTCATACTCAGTTATATTTGAAATTTAAACGTGTGACCGCTTTTTTTCTTTTTTTTTTTTTTTTTAGCATCTGTATGTCTCATGCAAGGTGAATGAGGTCCATTAAAACTTTTGTTGGGCAGCAGTGGCTCACATCCATAATTCTAGCTGCTCAGGTAGCTAAGGTCTGAGGATCAAGGTTTGAAACCTACCAAGACAGAAAAGTCTGTGAGATGGGCTGGGAAGGTGGCTCAGTAGTAGGGTGTTCTCCTTGCATACATGAGGTCCTGGGTTCAATTCCTCAGCACCATATAAGCAGAAAAAGCCAGAAGTGGCACTGGCTCAAATGGTAGAGTGCTGAAGAGTTGAGGGACAGCGCCCAGGCCCCATGACTGGCAAGGGGAAAAAAAAGTGTGTGAGCCTTATCTCCTATAAACTAACCCCCAAAAGCCAGATGTGGAGCCATGGCTTAAATGGTAGAGCTCTAGTTTTGAGCAATAGAAGCTCCGAGTCAGTGTCTAAGCTCTGAGACAAAACGGTAGGACTGGCACCAAATAAAACTAACTAAATTTATTTATTCTTATATTTTTATTTTTTGTCAGTTGTGGGAAGGCAGCAAGTAGATAGGAGTCCTAGGACTTCTTCACCTTTGGGGATGTTAGTATATTCAAGCGACTGAGATAAGATCACTGATAGTGTTTAGAGTGACCAGGCCAAGTGTAAAATGACAGAGATGATGTCATAGATGTCCCAAGGATTGTTAAGTGTGAATAAGTTTAGGCCACACCAAAGCCTTTGATCTTTGTCCTAAAATAGATGTAATTTATTCACAGAAAGAAACAGTTGTTTACGGATGTGATCCATGCAGAATATGTGAGACAGGGACAATTATTGTTTTATATAAAAGATTACAGAAGTCTGGATTGAGAAGACAAGTATAGATAAATGTGGATAAATAAAGTTAGGAATTACAAAGTAAAATCGAAAAGACTTAGGAAATTGGTTCTAGAGATGAAGGAGAAGAATGTGCCTCGGGTTTCTGGCTGTAAAAAGTTGCAGAAAGATGAAGATGCAGCTGTGTGTGGTTGGACATATGAAGTTTTATGCTCCCAAAGAGTCTTACATGTAGGATAGTTCACTGTTAAGTTAGATAGATGAGTCTGTGGTTTAGAAAAAATATATATCCACTGGGAGTTTTAGCACAGAGATGATTGTTTATGTAACCATCATAAAATAATTTCTGGAGGTGGTATGTTAACCACAGTATTAATTATTAACTGGCATAAAATTTTAATTTAATAGTTATACATTCATTTTTAAAAAGTATAACTAGCATATCAGATACATAATTCCTTGCATAATTTTGTGATAGGTGTTTTTGTTATGTGTTGGCAGATAAAAGGACTTATGTGTTTACGTTTAGTCACTATGTGATATTCAGTCTTGCAGAACTGAATCTTCTGTATGGTCCACTGATCTAGAACGCACGTGGGAATTCTTGTGAACTGAGTGGCATAGTTCAAGATCCTTTTGGGAATATGGTGAGTAGTTATTTCATGAGCATAAAGAATCCTACAACATGTAATTAATGTCTCCTCAATGTCTCACAGGGAATAAAGTTTACTTTCTTTGTTGTAAGCAGAAAACCTTCTATTACTTGTAACATCTAAAAATGTCCAAATGATTCATAATGTGAAACTATCCATTGTGGTAAGAAGCTATCGAATTTACCTATTTCTTTTAGTCTTGAGAAAAACTTTTTTCTTGCTGTGGTCAAATGTTCTTTGCCCAGGGATGGCCTGGGGTAGGGCAGTAATCCTCCTACCTATGGCCTTCCATGGATTTCAGGTTACAGAAAAGAACTACCATATCAGGTTTATTTTTGAGATGGTGTCTAATAACTTTTTTCTAGGTGGATTTTCAGTAGTAATCCCTCTGATCTCTGCCTTTCTTACAGCTGGGATTACAGGTAAGAGTCCACCATGCCTGGCTGAAAAGCCATTTAATAGTAATCAGCAACTATCTTCATAAAAGATCTTAAGGAACATAAACTTTTAAAATATGTACTGTCTGCCAACATTTCTGTAGAAATTATCACTTGTGCCAGAAAACAGGTGTGAATACATTAATATTCAGCATGCTTTGGATATTAGAAATGATGAATAAAAAGTAGTCAAATAATTTTCCTTTTTCCTCTTTCCTCCCCCTTACTCCCCTTCTCTTTTTAAAATAAAATTATTATGCACACAAAAATTATCAAATTGCTTTTGGAAAAAGGATGGAGAGAATCTACATAAAGTACTCAGAAACTTTGTATTTGTAATCAGTACTGATCATAGAAATGGGGAAATTCAATCATAGCCAAGAAAGTTATCTCTCAATATAAATTTGAGAACTTTGTGTCATATAAACTTGTATGATATAAATACATAAAATAAAATACTCATAACAAATGCTTACATAGTACTTATCATGGGCCAACATTTACAATTATTATCTTATCCACATAAATCCCTTTGAGGCAAAGGATATGATTATAATGTAGAGGAAACAAAAATTCAAAAGGGAACATAGTGTTCTGATAAGGAAACATGTGTCAGGAGTTGTTATTGAATCCATTGGCTGCTGACATAATTCATATACAGCCACTAAATATCACTACCTCTGTAGTGTTATTCCAGAAGATGCCTCTAGAATATGTACTGAGAAAGTCAATTCTCAGTATATGATGTGTCTGGAATGGTATGACAATATCATAATATCAATTCCAAATATTTATATAGGCATATTATATGAGTGTGTGATACACAGGTGCACATACATACATATATGGAATTCCATTGGGAGAGCATTCAATACAATGATTATAACATTCACAAGTGAATAACTATCTTTTATCCAATGTAGGTTTTCAACCCATTTGGCAAAAATTGGATGTCTATATCTGTGTAGGCTTATCTCTAGATATGCTGGTTTGTCTTTCCATACTGTGCCAGTTCCGTGCTGTTTATGGATGAGGAAATCTGTTGAAATTGTTTCATCAACCTGGCGTTGATCAGGTTATATTATGTCCACATATAGAAACAACACAATTAAATCCCTTTGCACAGCTAAAATATTCCAATATAAATTGAAAAATATATGACATGCAAAAATTATCTAGGGAAATCCAGCTAAGTTTAAAAGAAAAAGGATAGGGTGGAGAATTGGCTTGGTAGATACTACAACTATGCTTTGAGGTACTTACAAAAGCTTCCTGCTTTCTATAATAGGCAGAGGAGTTATTTGATGGGTTATTTGATATTACACAGTGTTGCATTCTTATTGTAAGAGTAGAGGTGAAGTAACTAATATTTCTAGAAAACATTTTTTTCTGACAAACACCAGTAAAGAACTATTTGAGCATCTTTAATATTATAAATTCTCTATTGAATATTTATTTTTATTCAATATAATTAATAACAGATGTGAATTGTAGACATTTGTGAGTTTTCTACAACGTTGTCATTCAGGCATATACTGTGCATTGTTGATGCCCAGGGAACCACTTCACACCTTCTAATCTGCTTTCTCCTGCCATCAACCTCGATTCCCTTCTAAGTCCATTACTTTCAAATGTTCCTTTTCTTTCTCTTTCCTCCTCTCCCCTCCCTTCTCCCTGTCTCTTTCCTCTCCCCTAATCTGTTTCTATCATTTCCACTTAAGAATGTAAATGCATACTTGTTTTTCTGTTTCTGGATTACTTTGCTTAATATGTTGATTCCCAAGTTCCACCCATTTCTTTATTTTTTCAAATGATAGGATTTCATATTTGTTTGAGGATAAATTTGTATATTACTAATTTAACTAACCTATTCATTTGTTGACAGGGACCTAGGATCTTAGCTGTTAGGAGTACTACCAAAGTAAATATAAACATGCAGATTTCTTTATAGGTAGGCTTAATGTATTTTGAACAAATACCTAAGACTGGGCTGGTTGGACCACATGGTTCTGCTCCATATTTATATAGAGATGAGTGAAGTTTTTTCTTAAGTTACTTCTGGCTTCTGAGGTATGAATTTGGGATTAGAATCTTCCAAATTTTTATTTATTGCCCCATGCAATATGGTTATATTGTTAGTACTTCAAATGAGAATTGAAAACCTTTACAGTGAAGGTTAAATAATTATATATTTATATCATAGTATCAACAGTAAGGTACTGTAACAGACTGTAAGACTAGTAGTTATTGTAAGAAATTATAAGAATTTAAAGAAATAGCAATTTTACATGTGCTCGCTTTAAAGCAATTTCTCAATTAAATCGCATCAGTCCTGATTTAAATATCCTTATATGTAACTGTAAATTATTTAAATATCCTTATGTGTAATGAAAATCTCAATGTACGGTTACATTAGAATGTGTTCTGATATTATTAAACCCTTTTCCACTATGATGACAAAGGTATCTAAGATGACCAACATTAGTAATGTAAGCTGTGTTGTTTGGCTCAGATCATCAAGGCGTTTCAATATATGTTCACTTGGTACTGCTGCTTTGAGCCCTTCACATCAAAGGAAGGACACATGATAGAGGAGGTCTGTCCATCTCAGGGCATCTAGGAAGCAAAAACTCAGAGAAGAAGGGCCAGGATTTGCACGTCCCTTTAACAGCATACCTCCAATGGTCAACATTTTTTTCATGTAGACTCTCAACTACTAATAATTCCACCATCTTCTTTAATACTACAGGGAGACAAACAAGTCCTTCAACACATGGGCAACAGGGTAAATTCCAACCTATAGCAGGTATGAATGCCAGGATATGTTCTCTTGAATATTGGTGAAGATACATAGGGAGATAATTTAGTTTGAGTTGCACACATAGTCTTTTAATGGTCCTCATGGGTCTACAAAATATTCACAAATTATTCTATTTCCAAGGCTACATTGTCTCAAGCTGAGCTTTCTGATTACAGACTCAGATAGAAGTTGAAATGGAGGTTGTTCATTCAGGATCAATACCACCACTGACTCATGTGGAGGAAAATAAGCAGAAGTCATTTGAGGGACAGGTTGAGCTGTGATTCAGTCTCTACAAAGGTCTCATGAATCCTGCAGAAAAATCAAGAAGCTAAGATGGGATTGAGGGTGTTTTTGATTTGATGCTAAAATGTGTGATGATTGATGGCCTAGGGAGACGCACCTAGAGCCAGATGCTAGCTTCATTCCAGCTGTTTTCTTCAGCTGAGGCAGTTTCCAGAGGGAATTGACAGCTGGAGAAGGCCTCTGGAAGCAATCCAAGCCTCTGGGGAGAAGGTCTCCGTTTCTGAATGGTGCAGAAGCCATCACATTCATTGATTTCTAACAACTATTGTTAACGTTAGGGTTGGGTACTTAGCAGTTCTCATCTACTGTCAATTTCTGCTCATACTTCTCCAAGGTTGTAGAGTTGAAGAAAGGGATTCAGTGTAAATCACAGCCACACATTCTGTAACAATTCCTATATAAAAGAAAATGAGATTCAATCTGTTGTAATTTTCGTCAGTTCTTTAACAAAAGACCCATTCTCTGCTACAGTAACTTCTGACCTCAGTCAGTTGAATTTCTGTGAATCTCTGTGCTGTGTCACTGCCTAGAAACTATTTCCTCAATGACTTTTCAGAAAGAACAGATATTTTTGGTCATCTTTCTGTGATTTTGCTGTTAAACAATTAAAACCATATTGAATAGCTATTCATTTAATTAAAATTTATTTATACCAGTGAAATGTTTTAATTGTTTTCAAATGTTGGAAATAAAAATTACTTTTTTAGTGTTCCCAAAGTCATGGCCCAGTCTAAGGAAAATTATCACCAATTTATCAAGTGGCTCCTCCTTCAAATTATATTCAAATTTGATCTAAAGAACAATTACCTAATCTACAGTTATCCAGGCTAGGGTCCAAAAGTGAAGAGGACTGAGAAGTAGGGCAACCAAATATAATCAAGGGAATCCTTTAAAGTGTAGGATAAACATGAATTTCAGATAAACCATAATAATTAATCCCACAATAATAATAGTTCATTTAGTAATCAAATTCAAGTGTGCATTCTGTTTTATTTTCATTTAGCCCTCTTTGGTGAAAACCAATGAGAATTCTCAAAAATCAAGCAACTTCTTTCTATTGGTCTTGTCTTCTGTCTACAAAGTTCTTCAAATCCTACTTAGCTCTACACTCACAAGTGCAGATATAGTTAAGTTGACAGCTGTCTTGAAGGACTCTGGAAGCTTGCTTGGTGCTCAGAACATTGCTATTACCTTGTCTTGTTATGTTTTCCTCCTCATCTCTGATTTGGTGCCAGGTTCTCCTTTCCCTTCAGTCTGCACATTCTCCATAATGACTATGTTTGTCTGAGGTTTCAGTTGTTACTAATATGACAAATACACAAATATGGTACTTTGATTCCAGAACCAAAGCTACAAGGACATATTTCCAAATACAAACAGGAACTGAATTTAGATTTCCAACATAAGCCTGAAATTCAACATATGTAATCAATTAATGAATGTATGTATCTATGTATGTACATATGTATGCATCTATCTATCTTTCTTTCTTTCTTTCTTTCTTTCTTTCTTTCTTTCTTTCTTTCTTTCTTTCTTTCTATCCCTCCATCCATCCATCTCATCTTCAATACAGCTAACCTATCTAACTTTTGCCTTCCTAAGTCAAAGGCAAACAGAAAATGCTTGCTCTTTTGGCCCAGTGATTCTTAAAGACTGAACATGCACAGGAATCAACTGCTTTTCTCTTTTTTGAATATAGACTTCAATATATTCTGCATTTGTTAGTAAATCTAGAATGGGTCCAAGAGTTTTGCTCATTTAATTTTTAGGAAAATTGTGTTGTTTGGTTTGTCATATACCTTAAACACTTCTTATATTTCAACAAGTATTGGCTTCCATGATCTGATTTCTGTCTAATTTCTATTCCCTCTTTAATAACAGTTGTCAGAACCTCCCTCATGACTTCCCTTGCAAAATTGTACTATAATATATAGCTAACAGAAAGTAAAGGTATGAGCAACTGACTTTCTTTTATCAATGTTATCAACCAGGTAAACAAATTTTGTGGGCACCTGAGGTAGTCTTGGAGAACATTGTGAGATTTTCGGAGTTTTCAAACTTTGATGATATTTGTACTATAAACCAAGAAGACAGGTCTCCATTGATTTACAGGTATATCTTAGTGAAAGATACAGTTCATAAATGGGTGAATATTTACAAGATTAATCTTATCTGATATGTGTATACCTTTACCATGTAAGTAACTAATGAGATACAGACACCTTAATAATTTGCTATGAATCTAAATGGTTGATTGTAGATGAAGTTGTGAATGACTTAAAGTTTAGTTTATTATCAAATTACATTTAAAATTATTTCCCTTACATGAATAGAAAATTTCTACACTTCTCTAATTTGGGGAGGGGAAGGGAAAAAATGAAATTTTTAAAAAGGGATACAAGTTGACCCATTGCAACAATGAGATGTACAGACACTATGTTGAAAAAACGTTGGGGAGGGCATCACCGCCTGCTGGGGGGGGGGGAACACCACCACCTGCCCCTGGGGGTCCTTTTATATTTTCTGCAAATGACTCTTGGGACTGCTGTCCTGGCTGCTGGGGGCAAATGCCCCAGCCCCTGCACCACCCCTGCTGCTGCCAGGGCAGCGGGAAGGGGGGAATGGTGCCTGCAATTATTAAACATGAATTCAATTTAAAAAAAATAAAAAACAAACTTTACAGTTTAGGCTGGTGGGGTGGGAGAGTGTAGTTGTGGAGGTGGGAGGGAAGGGATGGTACGGGAAAAACAAAGGAGGAATTAACAATGCTTGATAGGAAATGTACTCATTACCTTGCTCATGTAACTGTAACCTGTCTGTACAGTATTTTTACAATAAAATAACTTATTAGAAAAAAGAAAATTTCTACACTGAATGTATTTCTACATGTCAAGTTATTTGAAGTATAAAATTAAAAGGGAGTATTTATAAATATTTTCAAATGTAATATGCATTTGCAGATGATGACCAAAACCATCTTGAAATGTTTTATATTTTAAGAGTAGTTCAAAAATAAAAAGGCCTATTTGCAGCTGGCATTAGTGGCTCATGCCTGTAATACAATCTAGGATTACAGGAAGCTGAGATGTGAGGATCACAGTTCAAAGCCAGCCCAGGCAGAAAAGTCCCCATGAGACTCTGATCTCCAATTAACCACTGAAAACCTGGAAGCAGTACTCTGGATCAAGTGGTAGATCACTAGCCTTGAGCACAAAAAGGCTCAAGGACAGCACCTAGGCCCTGAGTTCAAGCCCCACAACTGACACACAAAAAAGTCTGTTTATATATATTTTTCCAGTATGAAGACTTGAACTGAAGGCTTCCTACTTTCTTGTCCTGCTTGTTCTGCTGGTGATTTACAGTTGAGTCAAACCTCCAGGCCTGTAGGGATTTTTGCTGGTTAATTGCAGATAGTCTTTCAGAATTTTCTGCCCAGACTGATCTCAGCCTCTTAAGTATCTAGGCAAGTGCTATCTATCTATCTATCTATCTATCTATCTATCTATCTATCTATCTATCTATGTTACTCTCTGTCCACCCATCGTTATTTCACTTCAACCATTTATTTATGTATTTATTTATTTATTCGATGTCTAATTAATTGTGAAACATTCCACTGAAATTATAGAAAATGGTGAGCCCATTCTCTTATTTTTCTGCAAGAAGCCTGTTTTACTTGTTTAATTACTAACATTTATCTCATCAGATTGAGTAAGAAAGCATGTAAGTTGTTATTAACAGTATTCAAATTCTAGCATAGTATTATTATGTATTTTGTACAATGTCATCAAAAGCCTTAACTCGATCAACACTCATTACTTCATTTAGTTATCTATTTAAGAGTTTTTACTGTGAATTTCATGCTTGACCTACATGAATGTTAGTATCAGAGGCCTTGTATTCCAAGGAGAATAGTCATGCAGAAAGTACAACAATCATACCACTTAGAAGCTTCAACATTTGGACGGAATTAGATGAATGTAGAAAATAGTCAACGAAGCCCACCTGAAGGAAGTACCTGAAGGAACTAGGGAGCTTTCTAAATGGGGAAGAGATTTCACTGAAATTATTAAAATAGTCTAGGCCTTACTTTGTAATGGCTGACTTGTTTAATTTTTTATTTTTTTTATTCTTACGTATTTGGTTGTGGTAGTACTGTGGTATGAAATTAGGGCTCCCATTTGCTAGGGACAGCCATTTTTAAGAAGAGAAAGCTGGCAAGCATGGATAACAATATATTTTTCATTCAAACGTTTCCGAAAGTCATATATTTCCATTTCTCATTCCTTCTTTGGACTAGCATCTTCTTCTTCTTTTTTTTTTTTTTTTTTTTTCCAGGGCTGAGGACTGAACCCAGGACCTTGCGCGCGCTGGGTGCGGGCCCTTCCACTGGGTTAAACCCCCAGCCCCTGGACTAGCATCTTCTAATAATAGCCTGCTGTACTAAGACTCAAAGGAGAGAACAGAACAGGAGAGTGGGTGTTACTGTGACATAGTGGGAAAGTAGAGAGCCAAATTTGAGTCCAAGATGCCACTGAAATACTGTGTGGCCCTAGATAAGGTCACTACCCTTCCTACCGACCACATTGACTTGCTCTGAGTTTTATGTTAAGCCCTTAGATCCAGCTTCACACAAATTGCATACTTAGTAAATGCTCTAATTTCAAAACTGAATCTTTTCCTTCCTCTTTCTTCCCATTTGACCTCAAGATAATTAATCTTATCTCTTCACTATAGTTAATTATTTGCCACTATCTCTGTGTCTCAGGTTCGTCTCAGGTTCTTGATCAGGTGATTCACACATTCTATTTGTAACTGCTAAATTTATATAGAGGACTGATTTCCTGTTTTACAGAGAAGACTATGCTATGTCATATGAATTTCCTTATTTATTCTGTTTTTGACCTTAAGGTATGTCAAGAAAGAGAGCTTAAGGAATGATCTTCCATCACCTCAGGACTCAAGTTTTTATATACATATTTAGTATTACAAGGCAAAAGTAGCAGTTTTAATTTAGGTACATAAATAAAATTATAGCTGACATGAGAAATAACTTTTAAAGATTAGATTTCAGAATATCTACAAAAGATTCAAAGAAATATTCTTAAATTCACTTTATAATACTTTGAGGATAGCCCCACACTTCATATACAGAATGGCCTCTTATGCTGTGAAGTTTTGAGATTAATAAAAACCTGATCTGGAGCTGGTAGCTCATGTTTCTGTTCCTAGCTACTCAGGAGACTGAGATCTGAGTTCGAAGATAGCCTAACAGGAAAGTCCATGAGGCTATTATATGAACTAACTACCAAAAAGCTGTAAGTATCTGTGGTTCAAATTGTAAAGTGCCAGCCTTGAGCTAAAAAGGACAGTTTTCTCAGGCCCAGAGTTTAAGCACCAGTACCAGCACAAGAAAAAACAAATACTACTTTAGTAAAAATGATTCCTTATCTATTGTATGGTATGAGAGTTTATCATGCTAAGGGATTAGATCACAGGGTTGGAGTAATTTTCATTAGAAGATCATTTCAAAACATAATTATAAACTGGGCTCTGATGGCTCATGCTTGTAATTCTAGCCACTCAAGAGACTGAGCTCTGAGGATCATGATTCAAAGCCAGGCAGGGAAGTCTGTGAGACTCTTCTCTCAAATTACCCACCAGAAATCAGAAATGAAGTTATGGCTCAAAGTAGTAGAGTGCTCACTAGCCTTGAGCAAAAAGAGCTCAGGGACAACAGTGAATTCAAGACTACAACTGACCAAAAAAAAAAAAATCATTAAAAAATGCATTCTTATTCTGGGCGCCAGTGGCTCACATTTGGAATCCTAGCTACTCAGGAGGCTGAAATCTGAGGATCGTGGTTCAAAGCCAGCCCGGGCAGGAAATGTTCATAAGACTTTTATCTCCAATTAACTACCAGAAAAACTGATAGGGATAGATGGTAACAAGCATTTTTTACTATTTTGCCTAGGATACATGCAATATAGAGCTGGATTGGTTGTGTGGTTCAAATGTTAGAGACTCTACCTGGCAAATGTGAGACCTGATCTCAAACCACAGTGCCATCTAAAACACACACACACACATACACACACAGCAATCACACTCACAGCAATCACACACACAGACACACATACACACAGCAATCACACACATACAGCAATCACACAACTTATTTATAATTTCTTTCAGAATCTCATCAATTTTGTTTTTCTTTTTTTTATCATTTTTCTCACAAGAATGTATGTCTCAAAATGCAAGGACAATGTGTGTCTTTTTCAATGCTACATTTCCTCCATTTCTGGCATCTTCCAAAGAAGCTCAATAAATATTTATTGACTAATGAGAGTGAGAAGCAACGGGAAATGCTGTGTTGCTCTCATTGCTCATTTCTGATAATTTTCAATAATAACTGAAGTTTCTGAATAAATCCAGCTATTTTTCTGCCAGCTGCTGCTTACTGTCTACTTGATCGTCATTACAGTGAGTACGAGGAATCATTCACAGTGACTGGGTTGCTTTCCAATTTTCCCCAGCACTCAGGCTGTTCCTCTATTGTATTCTTCACACCATGCAGGTTTCCTGCTCATCCCCGTTCTCTCCCATTTCAGCTTTTAAAAAAAGAAAGAAAAAAGAAAAAAGAGTTGGATCATTCTCTTCTTCTGATCAAAACATGTATTTGCTAAGAGCTTCAAAATAATATAAAAGCTGCTTAACTCAGTAGTCTGCGAGGTTTATTTTTGGTATCGTATATTTTCTCACAATTCTATCATTTATTGTGGTTCCATTGAACCCTAGATTTCATACAAGTTGTTCATTTTCTAGGATTGCCACTTGGCTTCTGCATTTTAACTTGCTTGATTCTATTTATTCTTTTTATACCTAGTTAAGTATATAATAATTTATTGTTGATGGTATGTTCAGTCTCAGGGCTTGATCTTGCTGTTCCAGCACTGTACTTCTGACCCTTTGGGCTTTAGTGATTTTTCAGATAGAATCTCAAGCTCTTTTTTCTAGATTATGATTCTATACATAGATCATGGTTCTATATATAGGTAGTGGTATAGTTGTGAACCATTACGCACAACTACTTAGTTGAGATAGGGTCTTGCTAACATATTGCTTGGGTTGGCTTGAACTGTGCTCCTCTTTTTTTGGTATTTTTTTTTATTGTAAAAATGCTGTACAGAGGGGTTACAGTTATATGAGCAAGGTAATGACTACAATTCCTATCAAGCTTTGTTGCCGCCTCCTTTGTTTTTCCCTACCATTCCTTCCCTCCTACCTCCACAATTACTTGTTTTCTCTTTGGTATAATTCTTTGGTTGGGTGGTTTGACGTTAGCTATGGGCATTTTGGATATTGAAAGAAGGGAATTTGCGTGGAGGTAGATTCATCCGTTTGTCCTTATGTAGTTGTCCCTTTTATGTATAGTACCATTGCTATGAAGTGTTCTGACATATGATGCACAGCTAAATTTCCAGTCAACACCAAGGCCACTATGAAGAAAATATAGGACTGAAGTCATAGCCAAATGTGAACATGTTCCAGTTCCTGTACCACGAAAATGTTAAAAATTTGAGATACCTAGAGTCAGAAATTAAATTGTAGAAATTCTTCCAAATATTACACAAAATTGTGGGATTCTAAACATTACAGTGAGACCAAAGGAGGATTTTCTTTTTTTTTTAATTTTATTTTATTTGTGAACATACTGTACAGAGGGGTTATAATTGCATGGGCAGGATAATGCATACATTTCAAAGGAGGATTTTCTTAGGAGAGGATCACAAAGGCTCAACAGATACGTGCATATGAGCATATAAAGTGATGCTTATTGAAATGAACTCAAAGAAATGGAAATATGAGTACTTTTTAAGTATTACTTAGTTTGTTTTCATTTGCTTTCCCATTTTGTCACTGTTTTTTTTTTACTTTTTTGTATATATTTTTATTGTGAAAATACTGTACAGAGGGGTTACAGTTATCTGAGTAAGGTAATAAGTAAATTTCCTATCCAGCTTTGTTGCCTCCTCCTTTGTTTTTCCCCTACCATCCCTTCTGTCCTCACCTTCCCAACACCTCCCTCCTCTAACCCTAAAGTTGTATAATTCGTTTTCTACATAGTGTCTTATACATCTCATAGGTACAATGGGTTAACCTGTATCCTGATTTCAGCATTTTGTTATTTCCTTTCCCCTCCCCAAGTTAGAAAATTGTTTATACAAGATGTAGGGCACTGCAATAAAATACAGTGAAAACAGGGGGAAGAACATAGAAAAGAAAACATGGGGAAGAACATAGAAAAGAAACAATAAAAAAACACATAGTATATTAAAAATACTGTACCTTCTCTCTTGTATGTAAGTTTATCTGATTTGGGTGGGTAAGGTTGGACACAGAAATGGAAGGACAAAGGATGAAATAATGGAGCAGTGACATTCACTAGACACTTCATTGCAAATGAACTATATAACTTGTGGGGGACGGGATTCAGAGGGGGGAAAAACTGGGAGAAAAAGAGGGAAGAGGTGACACTGTTCAAAAAGAAATGTACTAATTACCTGATTTATGTATCTGTAAATTCTCTGTACATCACCTTTACAATAACAATAAATATAAAGTGAAACAAAAATAAAATTTGATAACTTCCTCCTATTTTGACAACATCCTCAATAAAAGTAAGCACATTTTATTTAGCCATGATAGAGGAACATGGGATAGTCTTTGTATTCCTTGTAAAAAGCTACCATACAACTCATAATAAGATAATTCAGGAAAACTTTGAAAAATAAATGTTACACAAATGAATGCAATGTGTTACATTATAACATGGAAGCTTTTCTTTATTGATGAGCTTCACATTTTGTAATCTGCTTCTGTAGAATCTGGAACAATGAGCAAATAACCCTGAAATATGAAATATACAAACATAAATTTCAGTACTGCCTGTCCGGTGCCAGGAAAACACAAGAATCTGCTCAAAGCTGCCCTTATTAGGTTAAGCTGGACCATATGAATATCAGAAGGGACAACCAACTATCAGACAGTGCTTATTAGAAATTATGAAATATATATGTAATACACATATAATTCTTACTGAAAACACAATATATATATACATATATATATACATATATATATATACATACATACATACATACGTATGTATTACAACACTCATTAAACACCAGCTCTAAATACAGTTTTCTTCTTGTATGCATATAGGTGATGGAGCTAATTTATCTTCAGCATGTAGAATTGTGCATTTATTACAGGTCACCACTTTAAGAAACTTCAGAGAAAGCCACTCTGAGAAGAGAAATCTTAAGATAATTGTTTAAGAATAGAGAGCCCCATTGTGACTGTAAGATCTTCTCTTAGCATAATTCAGCCACCACGTTTTAACAATGACATTCTTTTTTGTCTCCTAAAGGACAGTCACTCTACCACCTTCGAAATGAATTATCTAGAGATAATTATATCCTAGAGCAAATCAAATGCTATACGATACACATTGGAACAACTGGGCAATCTCCACCACAACATGAGTTTTTGCAACAAAATAAGAAGCCAAGAGGGCAAACTGCATGTGGGTTATATTTTTGACCCATGCATGTTAACTTGACTCCCACGTTAACTATTTATTTGATGGAAACTAGAGTCTTATTGCTGGTTGAAAGAAATAGGAAAGAAACAAATAATAGAACATATCTACCATACACTCGAAATCTAAATTAGTGGGCAACTTGAGCTGTCATGTGTGTCTATACATATGACAGCAAACATGCATGTAGGCATCTTGTAAATTCAGACTTTAAACTGATTTCTGGCACTAGTTACATCAAGCAACTAGACAAGTCCTACTTCTGCTTGTAAGTTATATATACTCCTTTCTAAATTGAGGACAATAATACTGCTGACCCCACAAAGTTTTCAGAATATACAAGTGAGAACAGGCATGCTTTGTTGCAAGATCAGCACCCAATAAATAATGTTAATATGATCACAGTAACTATTATTACTTGCAATAATAATATTTTTTCCCTATTAGCTTGACTAACATGCTTATCTTATGACTCTGTGTGATGTTCAATGAAAGTACAGATATCTGGCTAAATCCCAAACCTCGTAATCTGATTACTCGAGAAATTGAGAGAGGGTATCAAATATGTATTTAATAGTCATCTTGGGTGTTTTTATAATCAAAATGGCTTGGGAATAAGTGACCTATGTATATAAAACTTTTAGCATTAAATTACATCACAGATAGAAGTCTATAATTTCTATAAAACAAGTAACCATGACCACTGCTTGTGAGATTGAAATTTTCTTATTTCTGTAATAGGAACACCTATTGCTTTCAAAGTTTAATTGCTCAATTTGTGATAAGTCACTGGTAGAATACAGTACAGAGGTGGAAAAAACTGTAGAAAAGTCAGGAATTAAAGAGAAAAATGTACAGAGCCAATAAATGACAGTTTGACACACAATGTGTTAATTCTTTTATTTGCCCCATTTCACATTTCACTATCTCCTCTACATAGCCATTTAGTGTAATTTATCTTTTTTTGGTGGGGGGGTCCGGTCATGGGGCCTGAACTCTGGGCCTGAGCGCTGTTCCTCAGCAATTCAGCTCAAGGCTAGCGCTCTACCACTTGTGCCACAGCGCCACTTCCGGCTTTTTTCTTTTTGCTTATGTGGTGCTGAGGAATTGAACCCAGGGCCTCAGGCATGTAAGGCAAGCGCTCTACCACTGAGCCCACTTCCCAGCCCCTTTTTTATGATTTTTTTTAAAAAATTAAAATACTGTGTCCTTAGGGCTCATCTGCACAGTTCATGTATATCTTGTTGTTTTCTCATTGCAGCATAGTACAGCTGCATGTTAGTTATCTACTTACAGTTTTCTACATCGGTTACTCAAGACTATTTTCCAGAATAGTTAGTGCTAGCTGAATGGCTGGGGTGGCTTTTGCTCTCATTTCAGGGATTACGCATTCTCTAAGAAGGCTGGGTTAGGGAACCGGTGTGGATTCATTTAGACTACATTCTAGCTTGTTATCCTGTGTGGTTTCACCTGCCTATACTTCCTGTAGGATATAGTACCTCTACAAACCCTCAACATGCACAATTAGCTTTTTCCATTTCCCTGTAATGTCCCAGGACTGTGTTAGAACTGATTGAAAGACTAGCTCGTCTTAATATGCACTTTCTTGAATATTTACAGACTTTGAGTCTTCTCGGTGCAGTAGTTAGTTGGAGGGAATTTCATTTCTGAGAAAAACAGTTGTGGATTAACTGCTGTGGAATCTGATATCCACTGAATGCTTCCAACTGAGTCACATTGGGCATTTTTAAGGTTGTTTTCTCCGGTTGCAACCTTTCTTTTCTCTATCGACATTTACATCTGAGATATTCGTATATAACCTAGTTTATAAAAGTTCTTTCTCAGAGAAAGTTGAAAGAAGAGATTGTATAAACCCAGAAAGTGCTTCAGGCATATCTTCTCCTGGAAAAAAAAAATAAAGAAGAATGAAAGGGAATATGTAAGTTAGGGTCCCATTAGAGGTGATAAAAGCCAGGAGAGAATGAAAGTATTTTAACTATGTTGGGTCACCCTTAGGTTGCCTAGCAGCAAGAATGATGTGAGGTATCATAGAAAAAGAAAAGATTAAGTATGAAAGTCTCAGAAAAAATGTCTACTCTTTCTATACTTACTCCAATCATACCAACTTTAGAAAGTTTTTCTTTCATTCTTTTAAAGATTGAATATTAAGTGAGGAACAACTTTAAAAATAGTTGAAAAAGGCATCAGAATGTTAAGGGGTTATACACAACCAGAAGTGATCTCAGTATCCTCCAGAAGAAAGTCTCTTCTAGGCCAGCTTTCCCAATCTACCAATTAAGAAAGAATTCACTACTCTTTCATTAGCATTATTTTTGCAATCCATCTATACATACTCTTTCTGAATATCCATCCATTTACCAAGCATTGCCAATTTTACCTCTAGTTATTTTCAAATTTTATTTTTCATTCTTCATACTAGTGCTTCTCCAGTTCATGATATAAGCATCCGTTGTGTGAAATAGTCCTTGCTTAGTGTGTGGTCACTCTTCCATGCTGATTCCTTCACATACTTATATACATTTCCATATTACCATGTGTAATGTACCTGAAATGCAAGTATGCCTATTTCTTCTTTAAATTCTGTTGGTAGTTGTTCATTCTCAACAAAATGCACTGATAGCCTCAAATAATATCACAGACAGGTATGGCCTGACCTCCTGTCTCTTCTCCCTCATACCTCTCCAAGAAAGCATAACGTTCCTTAAAAATGCTCTTCATACTAGACTGGCCTTCCTTCCTCTTTATTTACTCATCTGAATAAATCCTATTCACCTCACTGAGATCTGGTGTGAGGAGATCATCTCTTGGTCCTCCTCCCCATAGAGATGGAACTGAGTGTTCTTCCATTGTTCTCTTGAAGCACATTCACTTCGTCTACATCCTAGTTTGTTAGCCAGTGTTGTCTTACCTGCCTGTACTTTCTGTATGACAAGATACCTCCACAAACTGCCAGAAACCTCAATGACCAGACGTTTTAGATTAGGTATAACTGAGCTCTTGATGTCTACATACAGGGTATAAATGCTCTTTAATAGAGGAAATATGGTGTACTTATCTTTATGTAAGCAGTAGGAGTATTGTTTTAAGAGTAAGTAGAATTCTACTGGGGAAGAGTAGGATTTTAGGCTAATAAAACAACTTAGAGATTTCAAGGAAAACTATATCTAACATTTCAACTCACATCTTTTATTATCCTGCCCCAAAGTATAATACTGTCTACTGCTGAGTTAGATCTCCAGTAAAGCATATGTACACATAGTCTTGAGCTTGTAAAGAGTGAATGAATTTCTAAGAGATTGTTCCAAACAAGAGAGCATGAAATAGAGATCTTCCCCAAAGTGATAAAATGCAAAAAAGGCATCAAAAATTCACTGCTTGATACTTCTTACAATGAAATATTAGTACACATCAATACATCATAAAAATAAAAGAAAAATGTACCAGAAGTAAAAACTGATAGTCCTAAAGAATAGGAAAACTCTTCAGAATTTTCAGAGAAGTTGAGGAAGTGTTTAGCATTCTGCTTCTCCCAGATTCTCCTTTGGTCAACTCTGAAACCGAGCTATAAATAAACTAGAAGGAGATCTTTAGCACCATTCTAAGCTCTGTTTCATGTTGAAGCCGGTCCACAGGCACTGAGCATCCATATTGGCTTCTCAGATTTCACTCCTGCTTTGTCCCAGTGGCAATTCTTCATTGGAACAAGTCATCTGGTATTTGCCATCATGAGAACGTTTATACAATTAGGATCTAGTTACTCCTTCTGGAGTGAGAAATTACCTTCACAATTTACACAGGCATTTCGATGAGTACTGTGACTCCTCTTTGCCATTTTTACTGGACTCTTCTCCTACTTTGCTAGTGTATGAGAGAGATATACCTCAAGCTTAATATACTATGGCATGTTTCTCTGTGGGCTTTTGCCCTAGTCTAGGGCTTGTCTTTTGTTTCTTGTCCCTTTCCAGACATTACCAAGCTGATCGTCATGTCTTCAAATATCCTTGCCATTTACATTATTCAAACAGCCTCTAGCATCTTCTTTATGCAACACCGACAGAATGACAGCCCCTTTCTTTCAAATAAAAAAACATAATATGTGTGAAAGTGGCATCATGATACTCACTAAAAGCTGTTAAAAAGGATGAGAGTGAAGAGGAGAGTCTGAGTCTGAGCAATATAGATGGAGTAAATTTTGACCAAAATACATTATAGATGTGCATGTAAATATGAGTATAAATACATATAATTAATATAACTAACTCATGCTAATAAGAATAACTTTGTGTGTGCTGGTCGTGGGGCTTAAACTCAAGGCCTGGGCACCATCGCTAATTTATTTATTTATTTTGCTCAGGTTTAGTACTCTATCACTTGAACAACTACTCTACTTCAAGCTTTTTTGGTAGTTAATTAGAGATAAGAGGCTTGCAGAATATTCTGCTGGGGTTGGCTTCGTACCTCAGATCTGTTTCCTGAGTAGCTAGTATTGCAGGCATGAGTTTGTAATAAGAACATTTTTTTAAAAAGAAAACTTTGAATGTCATGAATATTCCTTAAGAATATAGTTCAAACACATAGCTTTTTGTTTTGTTTTGTTTTGATTTTTTGTTTTCTTTATTGGAGTTTGAATTCAGGGCCTTGCAGTGCTAGTCAAATACTCTGCCAGCGGCCACACTTGCAGAGCCTTTTGCTTTAGTTAGCTTTTCATGTGGTGTGTCGTGTTTTTGTCCACAGCTTGTCTCAGACCTAGATCCTCCTATTTATGTCCTCTCCTATAAGAAGGTCTATCATTCTTATTTTATGACTGAGATGGGGTCTTAATAACTTTACAGTGACTGACCTCAAACTGTGATCCTTCTGTCTCTGCCCTCCTGAGTAGCTGTGATTATGTGCATGAACTACCACGCCTGACTTCATATAAAACACTTTTTATTTGATCCCACTCTGCCCTCTCAGTAGCATTGTTGCCATTCTATATTACTCATCACCCCAGGCATTATGTTTTGCCCAAATCACAGTAGAGGCTTTCCATATACTGTTCCCTCTGGTAGGAATCACCTACCACTAAGTCGAAATGATTAATGCTTGTTTGGCCTGAAAATCTCAGGCCATTTAGTGTATTTCATAGGACCAGTTCTCTCTTTCCATCACTGCTTCCTCTGTTCTACAAACTCTACACTTCTTTCGTTATTCAACATAGTCCCTGGGACTTTGTATGTAAATTCATTGAGTATCTATGCAACACTGTTGCTGTGGTTATAGGACTAACAGGTAGAGGTTTTTAAATAAATGGTTGTGGAAAGGTATAGCATTACATGAAACAGTTGGAAGTACAGAAGCCTTTTTAGAGTGATCTAATATGGCAGTAGGCAGGAATGTTGTTTTATTGTTTCTTTTTTGTTGGTTGTGGGGCTTGAACTTGGGGCCTGGGAACTCTCCCTGAGTTTTGTGGCTCAAAGCTAGCACTCCATCACTTTTAGCCACTGAGCCACTTCCTATTTGCTGATGGTTAATTGGAGGTAAAAGTCTTATTATGTACTTTCATTTCCCCAGGCTGGGTTTGAATCATGATCCTCAGATCTCAGCCTCTTGAGTAGCTAGAATTATAGGTGTGAGCCACTGGTGCCCAGCAAGTGGTAATCTTCTTGCCTTTGACTTTTATGAATTTCTCAGCAGGGAGGTTTTGCAGGTATTTAAGCCATCCTTTGGGATAGCTGATCATTCTAGTACTAAGTTCAGTTGAGCCTTCTCATACTTGATACTGAATTTTTCTTGGGAATTTGCCTAGATTAGTAAACATGTTCTAGAAAATTCCAAGTATTATTTTAGCTCTATTGTTGTAGCTAAGGAAGCAGCTACAGTCAATAGATAAAGTATTGTACCAAGTTCTCATGAATGATTTATTTACAATAGCTGCACTGTGACCTCTACTTCTTTCTTTCTTTCTTTCTTTCTTTCTTTCTTTCTTTCTTTCTTTCTTTCTTTCTTTCTCTCTTTCTCTCTTTCTTTCTTTCTCTTTCTTTCTTTCCTTCCTTCCTTTCTTTTCTTTCTTTCTCTTTCGTTCTTTCCTTCCTTTCTTTCTTTTCTTTCTTCCTTTCTTCCTTTCTTTCTTTCTTTCTTCCTTCCTTTCTTCCTTTCCTTCCTTCCTTCTTTCCTTCCTTTCTTCCTTCCTTCCTTCCTTTCTTCCTTCCTTCCTTCCTTCCTTCTTTCTTTCTTTCTTTCTTTCTTTCTTTCTTTCTTTCTTTCTTTCTTTCTTTCTTTCTTTCTTTCTTTCTTTCTTTCTTCCTTGCTTTCTTCCTTGCTTTCTTCCTTGCTTTCTTGCTTTTCTTTCTTGCTTTCTTTTCTTTTCATGAACATATCAAAGTTCGTTGGACAGATTATGGAAGATTTAGGTTAACACATCTGCTGAAGTCTGAGGAAGTGGTGAGTTTTCTACTCTAGCCTTTTAAGGATCGGTCCACATCAATGATAGAACTGCCTAGGCCAACTTTGTTGGGGTTCAAATAGTATTCTTATTTCATGATGTTTCTGTGATGCTCACAAAGCAAAGGTTGTCCCTAAAGGTTGTATCCCATTGTCACATCTGGAGCAAATCCTGGATCCTACTCCACTGTATCTGTCAAAAAGTAATCTGTCTCAGAAAGCAACCTGTGGTCATACCATGAGTATATTCTGGCTCTTTAAACATTTTTGGAACCTTGCTTGGAGAAGAGGACTGTTGCTAGCTCCCTCCCTCCCCCCAACCCCTGGACAGGACAGACCCTCATGTGGTGGCAGTAGTTGTGATTTTTTTTTCTTCAGTGCTATTGTAACAGTGTTCTTCCCACAACTCCAGCTACCACGCTTTAAGAATCAGCTTGTGCAATCTGCAAGATTCCTGGAAGAATATATAGGAAAGATAAAAAGGAAATATAGTAAATGAAGACATAAGGAGCATGGCACTCTTTATATTGCGTTTTCCAAATGCAGAATTGGGTGTGTGGCTCCATGGCATAGTGCCTGACTGACAATTAAAATGTGTTTGGCTCAGTGAATACAGACTATGCCCTCTGCAGCCCTGTGCATGTTCTTCATGGAATTTGTGGTGTAATCCAGTAACTACTCTACTTATTCAGAGGATAGTAATTATTGTCCCTCGTAACTTGCAAATAATAACATTTTCTTCAAGAAGGATGTATGCTTTTAGGCTAGAGATACATAGACACAATATTCTCTATGTTTTCCAGATGCAGTAGGGTTCATAGTGGAATTTTATTAGCATTTGATTTATTATATCAGTGTGGACATAAAGTGATAGTTATAAAATTTAACGAAGAACTGGTCAAACTGCTTGGTCTTTGAGAGAAAATTTCTGTGCTCCTTGTAAACACCTGCTTCCAATTTTCACTGCTGCCTTATGTCTGAAGAAATGAAGTAGCGGTTATAATTCTTCTCTGTGGGCATCACCTTTGCTGTCATCATACTTCAGGACTGGGCTCCCACGATGGTGACTGAGCCCCTTCTGATGCAACATCTGCCAAGAAACAACTGTTTTTGGAGTTCTCAATGTGACATCTCCCAAAAGAGACGAGCTGAAGAAGGACTGTCATCTTACCTGGGAGGACAAATGCAAGTTAGATCACAAAAGGTTTGTGAGACATAAACGGAGGTATGTGAATTAGGAATTCTATCTTAAAACGGTATTTCTTTTATTATATAGTAACATTATAGTGTCACCTTTTCTATCTGTGTGTGTTTAAATGAACCCCAGCATCTATCATCTTCCCATGTGATCTTTAATATTATGAACAATTTAAAACAGTATCCTGGAATTATCTTAAAACTACCAATTAATTTCCAGTAAGTATCTATCTCTTTAGAGAAATAAAAGGAATATGAGGAGTACAGAGTCTCAGTGAGTACGTTTAGGTCATGTCCTATGGTGATATTTTGTGAGTAAGTTAACTGCTATTAACTGAGAAGGTAAAATGAATACATTCAAGACAATAATATTGGTAGTTCTAGTTTAATGCTATAATCCAAGTATACTTGTTTATTTAGTGACTACATAGCCTTAAAGAATCCAGAGAAAGGTCTTCAATTTCCGAAAGACTATTTGAAGTATGATTTTTAAAATTTAAAAGCAGGAACCTACAACAGAGGACATGACTTATGAGGGAGAGTCCTGAAAATGCCCTAAGCTCAAATCCCATTACTGTCAAATAAATATATGGAAAAACAACCAGCTACCACAGCCTATAAAATCAGGAATCCATTTCCACTATGTGAATATATACATATATATATGTATGTATGCATATATACATACTGTGTATATACCCAGTACATAATCTTACTTTAATAAACATTTGATCAATATTGACAAAATGGTATCAATAGAATAAATTTAGTCCTTTGTTAGTTCACCATACAAATGGAATTTTTTAGCTTTCACCTGCTTCTATGTCATTCCTATCTGTATATAATAAGAGTTTATATATTATATTTTTAAAACAATTTAAAAATATACCTTGGCAAGCCACCTTTTGAGCAATTTGGAATAAATCATGATGTCAATGTCATAAATGGGGGAACTGATGCTAGACAGTTCAAGTGACTTAAGTCACATGCACTTGACACTGGTGTCCATTTTGGAACCAGAAACCAATGCTCTTGGTTTTTATTCCCTACTTAATAGCCTGCTTTCTATCAAGAATGTGGGTCTTAAACACAAAGCCCACTACAAAGTTTAAGTCTTATAGTCCTGTTTTATTTCCCTCATGAGAAAAGGAAAGTAGAACAAAAAAAAAATTTCATGCGCATTTGTAGGTGTTGCCTTCAGTGTCTGAATCTCCTGAGAGGACTTGACTGAGCCCTCCGTATCTTCCATTCATGCCATGCCAAATCTATTCTAAGACTCTGAAATCTAAGCCATTTAGAGTAGCAATTAAGCAAAATTCCCCTGGGAATAACTTTTTCACTTCTCTGTTCAAATTATCAAAAAAGGTGTTTTTCTTCATTTTCTTTTTTTTTAACTGAGAAAATTGCTGAAAGGCAGTTCAAAGAGTGTAAATGTTCTGTGAGCATGTGTTTGACAGGGCAGGACACAAAGAAGAGGAATAGATTTCATGTTGTAGGATTTCCAACTCTTTGGTATTTTTTTAAAATGATAATGTATTTCTTTTCTATAAGATGTTTAAGCAATTGACCCATTATTAAAGTCCTGTTTCCAAAAATCATATATGTAAGGTCAAGGGGCAGCGATAATTCTGAATTAAGCAGCCATATGAGCAAATGGAAGCTTACCAAATTGTAGAAAACAAATTAATCACATCAATCACTAATGAACCTGTACAAGAAATAAAACCATCAGAATTTGTGAAAGAAATCATTTTTTTGCATCTATGCTTTTTATATTTTTATTTTTAAATTTTATTGTCAAGGTAATGTACAAGGGGTTACAGTTAAGTAAGTAAGATAGTGAGTATGTTTCTTGTTGCTCTTGTTATCCCCTCCCTCATTTTCCTCCTACTTTCCCTTCTCACAGCCCTGCAATTGTACAGATCATTTCCAACTTATTTTCCTGTAAGTAAAGCTATTGCATTGGTTCCCCTTTGTCTTTTGTCTCATCATTTTGTTGTTCCCCTTCCCTTCCCTAATTCAGAATAACATATATACAACTACTCAGGATACCGAAATCAAACATAGTGACAACAGGGGATAAACCATAGGGGAAAAATACAGAAGAAACAAAAGAAATATAGCACATTAAAAACAACTACAATAAAAACAAGCCTCTTGTGTCCATGTCTTGAGGTTCATTTTGCTTAGCATTATCTTATATGGTCATATGTACGTCGCTATTGAGCTATTCTGCTCATCTGCTAGGATTATCCTAGACATAAGCAGAGGTAAGGAAATCAGGTCTGGCCATATGGTGGATGGTAGGGTTTGGCATCTTGTCTTCATTCTGGGGGAAGGAAATGGCCCCACCCATCACCTGCCTCTCGGGTGATGGGCATGCCCAGCTATCTGGAGACCGTGGTAGGCACTTTGCTGGTAGTTTACTGAATCTGTCAGTTTAGTGCCCGGGACTGGGAATTTCCTCTAGACCTGCCCCCTGTTCAGACCTCCCCCTGTTCCGACCCTATTTAGGCTCGGACCATCCCATTGTATACTGTGTCCTGTCCCCTGGTTTGTCTCCGGTCATCATGGCATCCCAATTCAGCTCTCCATTGGAGCCAAATTGGTTTGTTGGTATTGTTTTTGTTCTTTTTTTCCTCTCTAGCCTGTTTCCTAACCATGTTATGTGTATTTGTGAGCTGCAGACCTTTGTAACTGGCTGCCTGCAGCCTCCTAACTATATAATGAAGATTCCACTATTCCGTCTTCCAAAATGTGGCTTCTGGGAGAGTTCACATTACAACAATACTAATTATTACAAACGAGGGAAACCATGGGGCCTATGCTTCTTTAGATCTGGCTTACTTCACTTAATATGATTTTTTTCCAAGTCATCTCAATTCCTTACAAACGGGGCGATGTCATTCTTTCTGTATGTATATGCCACATTTTCTTGATCCATTCATCTACTGAGGGGCATCTGTGATAGAAACCTTTATTTCCTGAAATGTGAATGAAGCATCTCAACTGGGGCTTGAATAGCAATCTAGTAAAGCAAATGATACTCAGAATTTTTTAGGTAGGCCAAGAAAATTTGACTGGCCTGGAAAATTTTTCTGAACTAAAGCAATCAGAAAAGAAATAATGCTTGCGTGTGGGAAGTGAATGGCTGATGGGGAACTGGATTTGTGTTATCTCAAGGAATAGAAGGTATTTTGAGTGAAGGGAAATGATCACCATTAGATTTCATTTTAAGGGCCCGTGGCCTCGTCTGGGTATGGCTGGCATTCTCTGGAGATCCCAGGTATGCAGAAAGCAGATCCAAAGCCAGCATCAAGTAAAAATAACAGGAAATCCCATTAGAAGAATAGGGAAATTAAAAAGGAATGGGAGAATGGCTGCAGTCATATGATATTTACTTAGCCGGAGAGCCCTTGGTTCTATCTCCAGCACCATAGGAAAAATAATCAGCTGCCAAAGGAAGACATTAGATTCTGTAATTCATCCTTTTGAATGAAAAGATTTAAAAAAATTCCTTTATCATGACAGCATGAAGCCTTCAATGAGTTGGTGCTCAGCAGATTGTCAGTCTGGATGGGTTGTATTTTTCTTCCCAACCAAATTCACAGCCATTAACAAATTTAAGAGAATTATAAGTATTGCATTTAGACTGTAAAGGCAGTTTTCACATCTATTTTCATATTTCAATTACTCAGAACATTGTTTACTTACTATTCCAAATAGCTAGCACAGCAGAAGAGTGAGAGAAAGAGAGAGGAGCAAGTGGGGGCTAGGTGCTACTCCTTTGCTTTTGCAAGGTTTAGTGCTCAACCACTGAGCCACAGCTCCACTTCTGGCTTTCTTGTGGTTAAAATTGCTGATAAGAGTTTCTTTAACTTTCCTGTCCAGACTGGCTTTGAATTGCCATCAGATCTCAGTCTCCTGGTGTCTAATATTACAGTCCTGAGGCATAGGAGTCTTGATAAATTGATGTTTTTCTATCATTCACTGGATCCACTCCTTTGTGTCTGGGCATCTGTGAATCTGTGACCCTTGATGAACATAACTTAGTTTTTGTTTTGTTTTGTTTTTTTGTTTTTTGTTTTTGTCAGTCTAGGGGCTTGAACTCTGGGCTTGCGTTCTTCAGCTCAAGGCGAGTGCACTACCACTTGAGCCACAGCACCACTTCTGGTTTTCTAGTGGTTAATTGGAGATAAGAGTCTCACAGGCTTTCCTGCCTGGGCTGGCTTTGAACCGTGATCCTCGGATCTCAGCCTTCTCAATAGCTAGGATTACAGGTGTGAGCCACCGGCGCCCGGCCCATAACTTAGTTTTTCTGGGAATTATTTGACCCTTTCCTTGCTTCTTCTGCTCTAGAGAGTGTTTTCATGTCCCCACATTTTATCCAAATAATTCTCAGGATGAAGGTAAATGTCCCAGTGGCTTCAAGGCTGGTGATAACTTGGACCAGGACTGTAGTTTCCAGACGGTTGAGCATAATACCACAGAAAAAAAAAAGAAAAAAAAAGTCTTTTTTTTTCTTCTTTCACTTCAAAGTCCATAGATGCCCTTGGATATACTTCAGATAAGTACAAATCAAATCTAAGGAACTTTTGAAGTTTGCTCCTTGGTCCATTCAAAGAAAAAAAAGAAAAAAAAAGTCAATTTCCATATGAAATTGGGTATCCTTTCACAGCTATATTATATTGAAAATCATGTATCTGGCAAATCTGTAGGTGTCAATCTCTGTAAGAGACACCTTAAGAAAAAGGTTTGGTAGGTGAGCTCTAGAAATGGGAGGAGTATAGGGACTCTGTCTGCATAATGCAGCCCATTATAGGAAGACCTTTCATAACACAGTTTTAAAAGCTTTTTAAAGCTCAATACCTCCATTACTAATTGGTAGACAAGGAATTACCATCAGAAGCCCAGACTGCTGCTGTTTCATCAGAGTCCTAAATGATGGTGTGAAGAAATATAAAGGGTTATCATTAAAACAAAACAAAACAAAACAAAAAAACAGCAACCAAAAAAAGAAAAAGAAAAGAAAAGAAAAACCCAACATTTCAAATATGCTCTTTTGTGCGCAAGAAACATCCCTCTGGAATGCACACATAATGAGACTGTAAATGTCTGGCCAATATCTGCTGTAAAGGAAGGGTGCCACCCTGGAAGAGGAGGGAGGCCACTGTGAATGTAGATAATTTGCATTAAAAGGAAAAGAAACATTTATGGAATTGCAGTGGATCTGAAAAATACAACTGTCTCCCGACTGCCCAGCTCTCTGGCTCTGACCAATGGGGAAACAGAAGAGAAGCCAGAATTCATGATTCACTAAGGAACTTAGGAATGTCTCTAAGGAAATATAGTATCTCCAAAAACATCCCTGAAGGAAGATAGAATATAAAACTCAAACACTCTGGAATGATTATGGATCCTTTTTAAAATAAAATATTTTATAGTTATTGTAAAGTTGATGTACAGAGGGCGTACAGTTAGATAAGTCAGGTAATGAGTATATTTCTTTTTGAACCATGTCACCCCATGTCACTCTCCCAGTTTTTCCCTCTTGTTTCCACCCACATACTGTAGAATTCATATTAAACAGTGTCTCGTATCATCATTGCATTTGGTAATCCTTTGTCCCACTTTTTCTGTGTCCCTCCTTTGCCCTAACAAACAACACAAAAGGGAAAAGACAACAAAAAAAGAATAACAAAAATCTCTTGCTTTCATTTCTTGAAGATCATTTTGTAAAATATGATGATATGCACATATGATCATATGCACATAACTATTAGCCTTTGTGATCCCCTCCTAAGAATATTCTCTTTTGGTCTCACAGTGTGAATGTCTAAAAACCTATAAAATTTATCAGATCCCAGTGTATTATTTATTTTTTTACCATCTAGTTTTTCCATGTAGGTATATAGGCACAAATGAGGGAAACTACAAAACCTATATTTCTTTGGGTTTGGCATACTTGTTTAATGTAATTTTGTATGGATTCTTATGAAGAAACACTTTTCATGGTAGTTTTAGCTTTACTTAAATGAAGTACTCAAATGTTACTGAACAAATGGGGTAATATGTTAATTATCACATAAGTTGAGCATTACAATTTTTTTTTTTTTTTGTCAGTCGTGGGGCTTGAACTCTGGGCTTGGGTGCTGTCCCTCCTTTAGCTCCAGGCGAGTGCTCTACCACTTGAGCCACAGCATCACTTCTGGTTTTCTAGTGGTTTATTGGAGATAAGAGTCTCAGGGACTTTCCTTCCCCGGCTGGCTTTGAACCATGATCCTCAGATCTTAGCCTCCCGAGTATCTAGGATTACAGGTGTGAGCCACTGGCACCTAGGTCCAGATATTTTTATTGGTGTCATTTATTTCATGGTATTGGCCATTCATGAAGACACATAATCCTTTTCCATTTATTTATTTTTTTTTATTTGGCAGTACTAGAGCCTCAGGATTGCTGGCAGATGCCCCACCATTTGAGCCATATTCAGTCTTTGTGGCTTCAGTTAATTTTCAATGTCTCATGTCTTTTTTTTTTTCTAGAATCAACCTCAGACCAATCTTTATGCTCACATTTCCTGTGTATCTGGAATTAGAATCCTGTGTGTCCACGTTGGGCTTAATCTTGTTTTACTAAGGTTGGATATCACTAACACCGGTTCTGAACTGCTAACCTCCTATCTCTGTCTCCCAAATTCTGGGACTATAGCCATGAATCACTGCAACTAACCCAAACTCCTCCTCCTTTTCATAAAATATTTTGCAGGATACAAAAAGTTTTGTTCTTTGGAAAACCTTGCCTACCATCTTATTCTTAGCTTGAACTCATGAAGGAATAGAAGTGTATGGTGGTTTATCACAAGCAAGAAAGTGACAATGTTTTCAGATACTTTATATTCCAAGGAAAATACAGATACTTGTGAGCATGCTTTTTTTTGTTTTGTTTTGTTTTTGGTCAGTCATGGGGCTTGAACTCTGGGTCTGGACACTGTCCTTAGGCTCTTCAGCTCAAGGCTAGTGCTCTACTACTTGAGCCACAATGCCAATTCCAGTTTTCTGGTGGTTAATTGCAGATAAGAGTCTCACAGACTTTCCTTCCCAGGTTGCCTTTGAACGACAATCATCAGATTTCAGTCTCTTGAGTAAGATTACTGGCATGAGCCTCCAGCACCTGGTCTAAAATTTTATCTTAATGAAGAAATTTTTGAAACCAGGCAAAATGATCCATGTCTATAATCATAGACACTTAGGAAACATAGCAGGACTAGTGTGGCTCTAAGATGCCTTGGGAAAAGTAAGTTGTAGAAATTAGGTAAAAAACAAACTAAATTCAAAGTGCCTAGGATGTGGTCAAAGGGTAGAGTCTTTGCCTGGAAAGACCAGCCCAAACTTGAAGTATGAGAACAAAATAAATATATTAGTTCAATGATATAAACATACCTTTGCTCTTCAAACTGTCATCGACCTGTTCCTAGCACTGCCTTTATGTGACATTCAGCAACAGTATTTGTTTGTATCCTTGTTTTTACTTGGGGTTCTTCCTAATGGTAATTCTGACTGGAGTGAAAAAAAAATCTCAGTGTCGTTTTGACTTGCATTTCCTTTATGACTAGAGATGTTGAGGATTTCTCCATATGTTCATTTATTTTTATTTCTTTTTGCCAGTTCTGGGGCTTGAAGTCAGGGACTGGGCACTGTCCCTGAGCTTCTTTTGTTCGAGGATACCACCCTACCACTTGAGCCACAGCATCACTTCTGGCTTTTTCTGTTTATGTGGTACTGAAGAATTGAACCCAGGGTTCAATTATAAAGCATGTTAGGCAAGCACTCTACCACTAACTCTACTTTTTCAGCCCTCTCCTTATATTTATTGGACACTGATATTTCTTTTTTCAAAATTAGTTTGTATAGTTCATTCATCTGTTTATTAAATCGATTGTTGATTCTTTGTGAGTTTAGGTTTTTCTTGATCTTCCTGTACAGTCATCTTGTCAGATGTATAGCTGGCAGAGATGTTTTATTTTTTCCACATTTTGTAGACTGTCACTTCCTCTAGTGACTATTTACTTTTCTCTGCAGAAGCTGTTTAGTGTAATGTGATCTCATGTGTCAATCCTTGCTATTATTTGCTGAGCTACTGTTGTTCTGTTTAGGAAGTTAGTGCCTGTGTCAGTATGTTCTTTTGTATTCCTATTATTTGCTGCAGTAGTTTTAAACTTTCAGGCCTTATGCGAAGATCAGCTATCCGTTTTGAATTGTTATTAATGTGGAGTTAGAGATAGAAATCTAGTTTTAGTCTTCAACACATGCATATACAGTTTTTCCAGAACCATCTACTGAAGAGGTTATCTTTTAAGCAGTATGTGTTTTGGGATCCTCTGAAAAATATTAAATGGCTGTAGCTGTGTAGATTTATTTCTTAGGCTTTATTGTATTCCATTGATCTTTATGTCTGTTTTTGTGGTAATAATATGGTGTTAATTGCTATTAGGTAATTATTTTTGTTGAATAGTGTTTTGAGTATATTTTATATTTCAATATAAACTTGACATTTAGGATTTTATTTTTGTGTAGAATGTCACTGGGATTCTGATGAGAATTATATATTGCTTTTGTATATTACTTTTTGAGTGTGGCATTTTTAGATAATGATTCTGCCAATCCATGAGTGAAGAGATCTTTCCATCTTTTTGTGCCCTCTTCAATTTCCTTCTGCAAAATTTTATTGTTCCAATTGTAGAAATTATTCACCTCCTTGGTGTACCTCTTATAGGTACTTTATTTATTTATACCGCTACTGAGTATTTAGTTACTTTATTCTATTTCATTTTATATTTTATTTTGTTTTTTAAGGGCTTTGTGAATGGAAGTATTCTAGTTTTTTATTTCTCAGCCTGTTTGTTGATGATGTTCAGAAAATATATTGATTTTTTTGTGTTCACCATTGTGTTCACTACATTGCCCCCAATTTTTTTTTATCAAATCTAGGAGTTTTGAGGTGGAATTTGTAGGGTCCTTTATGTATACAATCTGAAATATAAAAATAAAAATGACAGGTTTTTTTTTTTTTTTTTTTTTTTGCCAGTCCTCAGGCTTGAACTCAGCGCCTACACACTGTCCATGAGCTTCTTTTGCTCAAGGCTAGCACTCTACCACTTGAGCCACAGAGCCACTTCTGGCTTTTCTGATTCGTGAACTGAAGGCAGGGCTTCAAACATGTTAGGCAAGCATTCTACCATGAGGCCACATTCCCAGCCCCCAAAAGACAGTTCTTGATAAGACGATTGTCTCTCTATTAGCATCTGGTACCTGACATCTCAGAAGGTTGGCATTAGGAAGTGAGTTAGGAAGTCTAGTCAAGGAATGAAATACTTCAGGGGCCACTATCTTTAATTGATTACAACTGAGGACATACTTAAGGAATGTGAAACAACGTAAAACAAACTGACTACAGTTCTAGGAAATACTTTATATTCTTTTGTAACTGCTGCAGATTGAAACTTTAGTTTCTTCTCAGCAACTTTTACCCTCAAATTAAAATTGTATTGAGTAGTATAAATATAAGGGTACTGGTTTTGCTAACTTCTCAATCCAAATAAATTTCACTCTGGTTAATGAAATAACTGAGCCTTTCCAGTGTAATTTTTCTAATGTACACTGTATTGCAAGCATTTGTCTCATATCAGTTACACAAGTCTCATCAGCCTAACGTTGTCAACTGATGGTTACAGCCCCTGTTTTTAAGAAAAGAACTCAGACAATTCTGAGTACACACTGAAATTCATTAGATAGGCTTGGTGGAAGTCAGAGTAAACCCCACTAATTTCAAAAGAGGGAACAGTACTGTTTCAAGTTTTAGTGAAATAATTGTTCATATTAGAAGATTCCATGTAACTCTACTCAAGGATGAGATGTTTGAAGATTACAAAGACTGTGTTGTTCTGATCCTATTAGTCAGTATAAAAAAATAAAAAGGGAAGCACTCTTGTGAATGTCAGGATATTCTGACTGGTCTGCTTCACAACTCTCTGTTTTCAAAGATGAAGTTACAATCCCATTTGCAATAGCTCAAAAAGAATAAAATGTCTAAGAATTAACCTAATCAAAGATGTAAAGGATCTATTTAGTGAAAACTATAAAAAAATCTAAAGAAAGAAATCAAAGAGGATGCCAGGAAATGTTCATGGATAGGTAGAATCAATATTGTGAAAATGGCCATAAAGCCAAAAATGATGTACAAATTCAATGCAATACCCATCAAAATCTTTATTGAAATTGAGAAAAAATCTAAAAATTCATGTGGAACAACAAAAGACCTAGAATAGCGAAAGCCATTCTAGGCAAAAAAAAAAAAAAAAAAAAAAAACAACAACAACAACAAAAAACAATGCAGGCAGTTTCACAATACCAGATTTCAAGCTCTACTGTAGAGCTGTAATAACAAAAATAGCTTGGTATTGGCACAAAAATAGACCATAATATCAATGGAGCAGAGTAGAAGTACCAGAAATAAAATCACATACTTTCAGTCAGCTGATATTTGACAAAGGAGCAAAGACATACTGTGGGAAAAAACATGGCCTTTTCACCTATTGGTGCTGGGAAAACTGGGTGACCACATGCAGAAAGGTAAAAGTGGACCCCAGCCTATCACCATGCACTAACATCAATTCAAAATGGATTAAAGACCTCAACATCAGACCTGAAATTCTGAAACTACTGCAAGACAGAGTAGGAAAGACACTTGAATCTTTAGGCCCAGGCAGGAACTTCCTGAACCGAGTCCCAGGGTTACAACTAAGATTGGAGTGAGACTCAACAAATGGGACTTCATTAAAATAAAAGTTTCTGCACAATTAAAGACAAACTGGAAGCTGGGCACCAGTGACTCACACCTGTAATCCTAGCTACGCAGGAGGTTAAGATCTGAGGATCACAGTTCAAAGCCAGCCCGGAAAGGAAAGTCTGTGAGACTCTTATCTCCAATAAACCACTAGAAAACTGGAGTTGAAAACCTTGAGCTGAAGGGTTGAAAGACAGCCCTCAGGCTCAGAGTTCAAGCCCACAACCGACCAAAAAAAAAAAAAAAAAAAAAAAAGACAAACTGTAAAGACAGCCAACCAATTTGGAAAAAATATTTACTAGCAATACATTAGACAAAGTCCTAATACCCATTATATATGGAGAACTCAAGAAACTAATCCCTCCCAAATCTAATGAACTAATTACTAAATTGGCAAGGGAGTTAAAGAGAGAGACTTCTCAGAAGAATAGGCAAAAATGGCAAAGAAACATATGAAGAAATGTTCATCATCCCTGGTACTAAAGGAAATGCAAATAAACACAGCCCTGAGATACCCCAGTCAGAATGGCCAACATTCTAAATTCAGACAAGAACAAATGCTGGCAGGGATGTGGAGAAAGAGGAACTCTACCGCACTGCTGTTGGGAATGTAAACCAACATAACCACTCTGGAAAGCAGTCTGGAAGTTCCTCAAAAAACTAAACACACAACCCAGCCATACCATTCCTAGGCACCTACTTCAAGCAACAGAAACCAGGATATAAGGCCACATGCACTTCCATGTTCATTCATGCACTGTTCACAATAGCCAAGATATAGAAACAAACTAGATGCTCCACTACAGATGAATGGATACAAAAAGATGATATCTATATACAATGGAATTTTACACAGCCATTAGAAAGGATAAAATAATGGCATTTGTAGAGAAATGGATGGAACTAGAACAAATCATGTTGAGTAAGGTAAGCTGAGATCAGAGAGACAAACAGCAGATGTTCTCCCTGATAATATGTGGATGTTATATGAGATAGGACAAAGTTAAAAGGACACAAGACACCCATACACAGTGAGACCAAAAAAGTATAGTTTTGGGAGAAAAGCACCAAATTATAATACCCAAACATCTCTTCATATGTATATAAAATAATAACAAGCTGAAATGAACCCCAAAGACAAGGAAACCAAGGACCACTTCTTAATGTGTCTTATTGATTTTACATGACTTTGTATTCCTTTTCTTTTTTCTTTTTTTGTCAGTCATAGGGCTTGAACTCTGGGCTTGGGCACTATCCCTGTGCTCTTTTGCTCAAGGTGAGCACCCTACCTCTTTGAGCTATAGCACCACTTACATGATTTTGTATTCTTTACCTCATGAATGGCGTATACACGTGCACGTCTGAGGGAAGGTGGGAGGAGGGCACAGAATCAGTTGGAAGCAGGTGAAAAGTACAGCAGAGGGGCCCATCGACTGCACTGGACATTGATGAAAATGAACTAAGCAACTCAAGGACAGTAATTGGTGGGAGGGAATGAGAGAGTAAGAGGGAACAGCCGACACTAAGCAAAAGGAATGAAATATACGTATCACCCAACACATGTAAAGTTAATCTTGCTGTATTTCACCTCTAAAACAACAATTTAAAAAAAGATGAAGTTACAGATTCTCTCTGAAGGAAGAAATGGAGTAGAAGGGAAATCATAGGGTGGTCAACTTGGCTCACACAAGTTATTTTCACATTGATTAAGGTACCGCTTTCTCTGTTAAGTGAGCATGATTAAATTCCTGAACCATCTCTAAGCAAGTAGAAAATATCTCAGAATTTTCTTTCTCTGTTGGAGATTATTTTGTAATAATATGTGGACAGTGATGGAATTTAAGAGAACCGGTTTTGCATATATTTTGGAAGTCGAGCCAATAAATCTTTTCTCCATCTTTTCAGCTTTCAACTTGCTGATGGTGAGTTTGGGAGAGAAAAAAAGTTATAAATAAAAATAACCAGATGAATTGTGGCACTGACAATTTTTATAGATAATTATAGTTATTACTGATAGCTTGACATTCACGAAGGACATTGCAACTTGCCATTATGCAAAATTATATAATAAGACTTTTCTTCCTTTTAACATCTATTTCCTAAAAACCTGTAGATTAAGATATACATATTCGTGTATCCAGCCATCACTCTGTCCATCATCTATACATGTAGCTATCGGTTTATCCAATATTGCCTTATAGCACACACATATACACATCTATCTATCTATCTATCTATCTATCTATCTATCTATCTATCTATCTATCTATCTATCTATCTATCTATCTATCTATCTATCTATCTATCTATCTATCTATCTATCTATCTATCTATCTAGCTAGCTAGCTAGCTATCTATCTATCTATCTATCTATCTATCTATCTAGCTAGCTAGCTAGCTAGCTATCTATCTAGTAAAAGCATTTGCAAAACTCAATCCAGGGATTGGGTGTCTTTATAGCATAATCTTTGCATGTGGGATGCTGAGAAAAGAAGACCATGGTTTCAGGGCTAGTTTGAACTGTATAACAAGACCTAGTCCTTTAAAACAAAGCAAAACAACAACAACCATAACAACAAAAACACCCTATAACAATGACAAAAAGCTATTTGGTGTGACAGAGTAAGGAATGCCAAAACCCATGTTCAATTCTTCCTTAACCCATGGGACAGAACAGCAGGTAGAGAATCTGTTCTCTTTGCCTGATGGCATCATCTGTGTAAAGGCCTTAGAAATAAAAGGCTCTATAGGAAAAAAAGAACCTCTTAAAGAAATAAGTAACTGTCAATACTTTAGTTCTACAAGTTACTATTAAAATGATTATACACTTTAGTATGTGATGTCCAAAATAGCATTAATTTTTGTGAGGATTTTACTAATGATATTGAAAGCTTTAATTCATTATTTGCGAGAACTCTCTGAGGGTATGGTGTTCCTCTTCACACTTCTACAAGAACATATCCCAATTTTGTGTCAAGTTTTTTTTGACCTGTCTGGTTTATATATGATCAAATTACATGTAGTATCAGCATTTGGAAATTACCTTCTAAGTCCTGTAACCACTCTTGGGAAGACAAGTTGGACAAGAGTCCATTATACTTACAGAAGTCTGAAAACCAAAGAGGCCAGGTTCACAGCATGGAACAGGCTCTGTCTTTGAGTATTAGTTCTAATACCATAGGGAATGTTATTACCATTTTAAAAAGTTTTGTATATTATGTTGCTTCACAAAGCAATAAATCCCTCTTCATATTTTCTCTTATTGTTGAATTTTACAATCCCACTATACAGCAAGTTTGAACGCTTTTCTTTTCACCTAAAGAAAAATGCTTCTTTGGAATATTCTCCATGAGTTCATAAATCATGTTGAATAAATTTCTAAAATGAACATCTCTTACAGGCACAACACAGTATTTTAAGAAAAAAAAACTATGTGTTTGATTTACCACTTTTAATTAAGCAGAAAACTCTCATGTTTCACATCATTAAAGGAGTAATACAGATTGTACTACCTTCTAAAGTGACTGCCTTTAAGAAATTACAATAGGCATGGTGGCTTATAAAATAAACATTTATTTTCTCATAGCTCTGGGCAGTAGAGGCTCTTCTGGATTGCAGACTGCTGGTCCCTCATTGTTTGCTTAGATGACACAGAAGAAATGCATTTTGGTCTCCTTTTCTCCTTATAAGAGTGTTCATGTCACCATGATGATCCTACCTTCACGACCTCATTAACCTTAATTACCTACCCAAAGCTCACATTAGACACTAAGCATTAAGGCTTTTGAAAGCTGGGGCAAAATATTTAGTCCATTACAATGACAGTACAGTATGAGTAATCATGAGTGGAAAAGAGCCTTTCCAAATTTCCTTACAAAAAGAGAAAGGACAGTCACATTGACTCATTTCCTATAATCTGTTGAACCCAGACAAATGAATTTCCCATCATTCTTTTCAAAGTTCACTTTCTCTGTACTGCTTTAGTGAACATTTAGTCCCCTTTACAAAATGATAGGGGATAATAAATGCTTTAGGAATTTGTTTTGTTGAAGTATACTAATGACAGAGGAACATATGGTGAAATATATTTTTAATTACTTTTCAGCAATGTCAATTTTTTCTCTTATTTTAATATTTAATGCTCTTGATCAAGCTTACTGAAGTCTTCTGAAAACCCTTCTGAGAAAGAACACAACATTTTTTACAGAAAGATCTGACTAACCTCATAGGCAGTGTCTCAGAAGATATAAGCTGCAGTTTTGCTGCAAGAATTTTTTAACTTGGTGGTTCTTGAATCCTCACAGGTTAAATGTTTTCTCTTCCCTCCAGAACTAAAATTGTTAACACTTTCCATTCTATGGAGGCTAGTATTTCTCTATTTCCATCAACAAGAATTTGGAAGTGGCTTTCCTGTTTCAAGCTAACTTAGGAACTAAGAGGGTATTGTATACTCAAACTTAAAATTCAAATTTTAAACTCCAGGATGCTCAGTTTTATGATATTTGAGAAACATGCATAAGTAGAACATGTATTGACAGATTGAGACCCTTGAAACTTTGAATTTGGGTGATTTGAAGTAATGAGTGAAATCTCCACGTAGTTCCATCACAAGATGTCCTGATCTTTTCTCCAAAGAGTAGCAGCAATTGTATTAGATGTAACAACTGAAGTTGAGATATCATTTCAAATAATCTTTTATTGTCTAGTATTACTCAGGTATACATAAGAGACTAAGAGTAGGACTTTGTATTCATTCCTGTATATCATTTTCACAGGTCAATTTTTTAGACACCAACCTAGCACATCTGCCTTTACCAGTTTTCTTATTAAAAAGAAAGAACCAGTGCAGTGTTATCCTATGCCTATCTATTTGTCCCTCAGTTTATTGCTGGCTTGTATTGTCCCTTTGTTTCCAGGAATTGAAAATTACCTGCTATAAGAAACAATGTAGCAAAAAGCTGATGTCTATAAAGGTTGCCTTAGAATAAGTGCTCTCCTTTAATGAAAAAATGAAAAAAATATGAATATGCACAGAACAAGGGTGACTAAAATAACATTCTTCTAGAGCTCTTCTAGAATATATGATTTCCCCGAATACTTTGCTTATGAGGGAAATTGAGGAAGGATGACTTCTGATATGCAAATGAAAGACCTGAGTCCTGGAATTGATAGAAACTTGGTTTTCTGTGAAAAGAAATCTGCTGCTATGATTAGATTGCAAACATGATGTGGTATATGTTGCCCAGAGAATGTCATGTGGGTCGAAGAACTTAGCCCTGGGTTTTCTTCTCTTGACTAATTACATGTTTTTTGGTTTAAGATAGATGCGTTTTCATCCTGGCTCTGACACCTCTGCAAACAACTACTGTACAAGGTCAGTCGCCAACTTGTTAACATGACCTTATTTGGAAATTAGAGCATTACAGTTGTAGTGGAGTTAAGAGAAAGTGGTGTTGGGTTACTGGGGCACTATGTCTAATGACTGGTATCATTAAAAGAGAATGAAACTTAGACAACACAAACACATACAGTAAAGAATGCTAGTTAAAAGCAAAAATAGATATTGGAGTGATGAAGCTACAAACCCAAGAAGGCCCAGGATTCCAGAACATGGAAGAAATGAGAAGAATCCATCCTTAGAGTCTTTAAAGGGAACATGACCTGGCTGACACATTGATCTTTAACTTCAAGGCTCTTGAGTATGGGAAAATGAACTGCTGTTTAAAGAAGAATAAAAGAGTTGTGTTAGGTCTTAGTCACACCTCAGCTAACAAGTACTGTGGGCTCCTAATGGGCTGTCAGCCAGCTAGGTGTGATAAGTGACAAAGATTTATCACAATCTCCATCAAGGGAGTCTCAGATCTGAAAGTTCTTTTTCTCACAGGACAGAGAGAAATATCCACAAGACATTGATACCACAGGGGCTCAAACTATTTAATTGGGTGGGTTTATTTTTGCTCACCAACTTCTGTTTGTGTCTATAAATTGGAAAATTCAGATGATACTCAGACCTGCTGTGAAACCTACCTATTCTAAGTTGTTTCCCTTTGATTACAGTTGATGTGTGGAGTTGACTGTTAAGATCGTTGTTCTATTAAAACAGCAACAAAATAACCACAGTCAGGGAAACAATGACAGCAAAAACTGTAAAAACATCTCACATCTGGAACATGGTGATGCTAATCTACAAAGAGATGGATGGAGGGATGGTTGGATGGTGGATAAATTAATGAGTGAATGAATGAAAGTAAAATATGAACAGGAATTATATTGAAGTACTTAAATTTCCTGTGTGTGTATGTATGCATGAGTGTGTCTCGCATGTCTTTGCAGGGATGCAAATCCCAGGCTGAGGTCAAAAGGTGTGTTGGATTCTGATGGCTTGGAGGCTATGAACATTAGCCCACATTGGATTCCCCAAGTGTTCACTAGATGGTCCATTGTCAGCCCCTTTCTCTGAGGTTCTAGGCTGCCTGCTGATCTGATGTTCTAAAGACTGCAGGCTTCTCTCTTGTTGAAGGAAGACAGCTCCATTCTCTGAAATAGTGGGAACACTAGGCTTTAAAGTGTAGGAAAACTTGAAAATGGGAAAAAAGAAATTCCCAGGCAACAATAAAAGCATTCCTAATCCCAATCTTCTCTTCCAAGATCTTCTGTTTCTTAATTCTTTTTTTAAATTTTTTTATTGTAAAGATACTATACAGAGGGTTACATTTACATGAGTGAGGTAATGAGTACACTTCCTATTGAACATTGTTACCCCCTCCATTGTTTTTCCCCTACCATCCCTTTCCTCCCTCCCTTCCCTGAGGTTCTTTTTTTTTTTTTTTGATTGTGATTAAGTGATTACATAATTTCCCGAGTTTCACAGTATTGTGGAATAATGATGCTCATTTAAAGTCACAAGTTCATTCTAACTTTCCTGGCGTTTCTTAATTCTTTATTCCTTCATGTCTTTCAAGGTTGAAAGCTCAGCTATGTGTTTGTATTGAGACACCTCTTCCACAAACTTGTATACCATGACTAAAAATCTCTCCCACACTCTCCAGCTGTTGTGTACTGCTTCTCTTGGCACTTTCTTTCTTTACTCATCTCTGACACTGCCTGCCTCATGCTCCATGCTGGTACCCAAAATAGCCCACTTAACAGCTGCTCTCTAAGGAACAAGGCGGCTGCTGATCTTGCAATGTGACATCTGTCCTGCAGGTAGGAGATAGCATTCTGGCAGCACTTGGATATACAGAAGCGGGTTAGGTTATAGTACAACCCTATACTTGGTCCAAAGCCCAAACAACTGAGACCAGCCCTCAAAACACTTTAAAAATATCATCTGAATCCTTCTTAACCCTAGGTTTTATTGATAAACAGAAAACATAACTGACCTATAATATTGTCATGGGCTGCAGTGAAGATAAAATGAAGTAGGGATTATAACTTTTGCTGATCTGCAGATAAGTTCACAGAGCATCTTCAAAGTGAATGCTTTCATTTCAATTGTAGAGGTGATTTTTGTTTACATAAATCATTTGACTTTTTACTGCTATCTTGCTCAAACATAACTTTATAGGCCTGCTGTTTTGAACTGAATTTGAAGTGGTGATTTGTATAATGGAGATTCCCTACAAAAATACTTTTGAAAGTTCTTGGCTGAATCAATTTTAAAATGCACTTGTCACTTTTCATTTTCATTGTTTCAGACTTACCATGTGGTATCATGTCTAAAGGCTTTCTGAATTCTTCACGATGGCACACAGATAACCATAGAATGTGATAAATGATAAATTTATTTTATAACAGAGAAAAGGATATGATATTTTGATTCTTCCAGGAATCATATGTGTCAGGCCTTTGCTAAATAGACCTACTCTCTTTACTTAATCATCACATTGGCAAAAATTTAAACTTCAATAATGAACATCAAAATCACATCATCTCAGAAATTATCCAGGATGCTTCACTGCAATGGTCTTCATCTCCTTCTCTGTGTAGTACCTACCAGAAGTTTGACTTTCTTTTAACTAAATGCATTTCTAAAAAGTCTTCAGAAATGCCTGCTCTTAAAAACTCATTGGAAAATGACAAATCAGCTTCTTTCAGATTCCAAATCAAATTCCGAGAATGAAGATACAGTTCCATTATTCTAGTGTGCTGCTTGTCTGGTCTGAAAACAGAATCTCCAACAATACCCAATTCGAAGTAGTACATATTGTGAATTTTAAATACTGCTACTCACCCAAAGGACTCAGCCAGGTTCCAGTCAGATTCAGCTTGGAAAATGAGTGCCAGAGGATAAAGCTTAAAATGACAACTGAACCCAGGGCGGTTTGGAGGCCACCGGGAGGTGTCCTAGTTGTTTATACACTTCATGACTTCTCAGTAAGAGAATTCGGCTGTGTTCTGGTTCTGTTTAATTGCCAAATCAATGTGAGAATACAAATCAGGATACTAGTATTAGGAGAGAAGTATCTTTCAAAATAACAACTGGTATTGAGTGGAGCTCTGCAACTCCAGATTTTATCAATAGATGTTTTGTTAGCTCCAGTATAGAATCATTGCCAGAAGGAGCAAATCCATGAAACTCTCATGATGAAAATGCTCCATGCCCTTGGCTCAGTATAACTAACATGGAATAAACAACAATGGTCCCTGGTGACAAAGTCTACCCCTGCAGAAGCCCTCCAGGTAGGATGAGCTATCCAGGTGGAGAGACAAGAATATGTCAGGCAACAGAGAATGCTATTTCTTATACAGCTTAACCATGGGAAAAAAGCTGTAGACTACATGTGAAAGGCATGTCAATGAGGAGCAAGAAATTTTTAAAAACATGGCATTAAATGTCTTGGGTGTCCATATGACACCAAAGCAAATCATTTATGTGAACACATATAAAATCAGTTATGTGGTATGTGTACTGAATAAGAAGAAAAATGAAAAGGGTGGAGATTTTAATATCATCTTGGTACCATCCTGAGGGAAATTTTCCATTCTCTAGGACAACTTTCTAGTGTCATTTATTTTGATATTGATGAAAATTTATGTTGGTGAGAAAAAAAAATATTATCTGTGGCAGGGAAATGGTTACCAGGAGTTAACTTAATGATATGGAGGGCTGTAAGAGGAGGTGAAAATGGCCAGGGAGTGATATTAATAAGTGTGAGTGCAGCTCAGGAAAATGTTGCAGGCTGAATAAAATTTCCAAATGCTTAATGATTCTGGATGGCTCATTGCGAGGCTAACATAGACAGCTGCAATTATCTGTCCTTTTCTCCATCAGCAACTGAAAGTGAATGCACTTTCTTAATTGGGTGAACAGTTCATATTCAGAAGTTTTAAAAATGACTGGCTTTATCTTTTTAAATTTTAATTAAAAAAACCAAGACTGTTCTGCACTATCTCTTATGTCTTGAGCAGCAAATAATCTAGTATCTATTTCAAAGGCTTATGACGCTATCTGTGCTTGTTTCTTTCCTAGTTTTGGCTCATCCTTATCCCAAGTTAGATGTTTTAAAAGCCAACGAACTATGATGACATGAACTTCTCACATATGCCATGCAGCGAGAAACTTTCTCCACTTACTCAAAAGCCTTTTTGTCATCTAGAGATTCATTGCATTCATCAAGCCAACATTCAGGTTATCAGCTCTGTGTACGACAGTGAAGTTCCAGGTGGGGAAAAACTCACTCAGGATGACAAAGGAGCCAACAAGAGATGGGTGTTAATTAGACATACTCTGCACTGTATTTGGTTGTTAAGAGAATACCTTTCCCAAAGAAAATAAAGATCTAAAGATCCATTGAGAGCTACCTGTTGAAGATCAAATGATAGATGTTTAAACACAAGATTTTAAATTGCTTCAGTGAACTATGGATTGGGCTCAGCTATTGAAACAACTTGATTAACCATAAAGAGGATTTCTTCTCTAATAATATCTTTCTATATACATTTTTCTCTGAGGATTAACTGAAGGTCAGTTTGTGAGGAGCTGTACTGTCTTGAAGAAGAAATATTTGTTATAAGGGCTCTTCTGCAAAGGATGGTTTCTCTAAATGCAAACTCCAGGTGGAACAGTTAGATTGCTTATGCATTAAAATGTAAAGAGAGCTTAGAATAGACACTTCTGAAAAACAATCTAATTTGCAAACTGATAGATATAAGGCTGCTGCCTCAGTAGTACTATGAAATGGAAAAATGAAAGAAGAAAAAGCAGAAATATTCATTTTTGTAGCCTTTTAAAACTCTCTCATTTGTATTTATATTTTTCTCTAGAGATGATCACAGTGATCATTAAACCCATGTGCATGATTATTACATATATATATATATGTATATATAATGTGCCTAATGTAACATAATGTACTGTAATGACAACATTCTTTTTGTCATTATGGATGGCAATACAAATATACATATATATATAATTATATTACTGAAGTAATATAATTTATCCAACACACACACACACACACACACACACACACACACACACACACACACACACACACATTTGGATGTAGGGTTTGAACTCAGAGCCTGGAACACTGTCTCTGAGCCTCTCTGTGCTGAAGTCTAATGCTCTACCATTTGAGCCACAATGCACTCTGGTTTTTGAATGGTTAATTGGAAATAAGAGTCTTTTGGGGACTTCTTCCCACCCATCTCCCTCGGCTGGCTTCAACCCATGTTTCTAAGTTCTCATCCTCCTGAGTAGCTAGGATTACAGACATGAGCCACTGGCACTTGTCAACACTCTGATTCTTTCCAACAATTCATTATTAGAGACATTGTGAATATCATTGCAAAAGAGTTTTGATTATACTCATATTTTATATTTATGAAAATGTAAGCCGGGTGCCAGTGGCTAATCCTACTCAGGAGGCTGAGATCTGAGGATCATGGTTCAAAGACAACCCGGGCAGGAAAGTCCATGAAACTCTTATCTCCAATAAACCACCAGAAAATCGGAAGTGGCACTGTAGCTCAAGTGGTAGAGCACTAGCCTTGAGCTAAAGAGCTGAGGGACAGTGCTCAGGCCCAGAGTTCAAGCCCCACACCAACAAAAAAAAAAAAAAAAAAAAAGAAAGGAAGAAAGAAAGAAAGAAAAAAGAAAATGTAATGTAAGGCAACATGCTCTTCTTAGTTATTTCATTCAACAAATGTGTGGCTTAGTGGTAGAGTGCTTGTCTAGCATGCATGAAGCCCTGGGTTTGATTCCTCAGTACCATATAAACAGAAAAGTCAGAAGTGACACTGTGGCTCAGGTGGTAGAGTGCTAGCCTTGAGCAAAAAGAAGCTCAGGGACAGTGTCTAGGCCCTGAGTTCAAGCCCCAGGACTGGCAAAAAAAATACTTTCCTTTATTAAGGTATGCTGAAAACCAAACATAAGTTGTATATTATATCCTTCAAATTTGTTATTTACTAAAACAAAGGTATTCATCTTTTAGATAAATTACAAAGATAATCCACATAGTGCAAATTTATTTAGCCAAAATAAGACTGTGCCCATATGCTTTTAAGCTTCATTAAATTATAGAGTCCTCTGCTTCTTCAAAGTTAGAATTACTCAAGAACAGTAATTGACTAATGTGTGAACCCAGTGGAGGATAAAATCAGACAGTTTGCTTTAGCTGATTATGGTTTTATCTTAGAATCACCAGTAATTTGAAAGATCAGAACATATAAGATAACAACTTATATTTTCATATCATTTTTTATTTACAAAGTACATCAGCATCATCTCAATTTTCTTTTACTAATGTGTGGAAGTTTGTGAATACTATGTTTACAGCACAGAAAAATAGCATGAAATACAGAGATAAGATAAACTCGTAAATCTGTTGTAGGGATGAAGCTTAAAGCCAAGCTTTCACTTCAAATTTTCAGTCCTGGATACCATATGAATAGATAGAATTCAGTGTAATATGTGGTATAATTTGGTTATGATAAATTCTAATAAGTAGTTGAATTTACAAATATGTAATCTTTAAATAGTGAGGCTACAAACATTCTGTGAACTGTTATATGGGAAAGGGATAATACAGAAAAGCAGGACTATCACAATGATAATAAAACATCATATTATAAAATAATTGAGTCATATGAAAATGGTGTTTTGGTTAACAAAACATGTTATGACCACAGTCTTATAGGAACCTTACCTATTATTTCCTCTTGGGACAAAAAGTAATCACTATTTCAGTGTTTAAGTTTACCATATATATATATATATGTGTATATACATACATATACACATATATACATATATATGTGTATATGTATGTATATATACATATATATGTATGTATATATACATACATATATACATATATATATATATATATATATATATATATATATATATATACCATTAATTAGGAGAAGCAGATATATACTCTGTAAAGTCAGCAGTGATAGAGATTCTTACTTGAGAGCTTTCCTTGTATTAAGCCCAGAATTACATAGTTTATAAATATTATTTTAAAGCAAACATCTGGGGAATTTGTGTTATGGAGAGAAAATTGTAATATACTAACTTTAAAGATGCATAGTACAAAGTAAACTGTTTGACTTTGAAGCCAATGGCCTTTCTAAAATTCTATACCATTCAATAATGAAGTTGATTGAGTATGTATTATTTGGCAAGTACACTTACAAAGTCAAGGGAACTACAGAGTTCTGACTGTTCAAATTTCCAAGCATGCCTCTCAGTAGATGAATGGATCAAGAAAATGCAATATATATATATATATATATATATATATATATATATATATATATATATATATGCACACACACACACACACACACAAACACATATACAATGAAATTGTGTGCTTCCATCAGAAGGATGACACTGCCCTGTTTGATAGGAAATGGAAAGAGTTGGAAAAATCTCATAATTAAGTGAAGTCAGCCAGACCCAAGCAATATAGGTCCCATGGTTTCCCTCATTTGTAATAATTAATATACATCGAGGATAATTTTATCAGATGAGCAGAAAAGGCCAAAAGCTATGCACATATGATCGTATAAGATGATGTTAAGTGAAAAGAACCCCAAGGTATGGACACCAGAGGTCTTGATCTGTTGTTGTTTTTTCTAATGTACAATGTGACTTTTTGTTTCCTTTGTATGCTCTCACCTTATGATGTATCCCCTGTTATCACTGTACATGATTTTGGTACTCTGCCGAATAAGGACACAGGATGACCCATTGAAACAATGATACCCACAAGACACTATATTGGAAGTAAACTTATACAACTTCGGGCAGGGAGGAGGAGTGTGTAAGGGGGAGAAGGAAGGAATAGTGTGAAAACAACAAAGGAGGGGTAACAATGCTCCACAAGAAATGTACTGGTACTCATTACCTTACCTACGTAACTAACCCCTCTGTACAGCATCTTTACAATGAAATAAAATTTAAAAAATAGAAACAAAAAATTCCAACCATGAATGAAGCAAGGAATGGGGAAATTTCTCACTTACCAACATGTGTGAATACCTCTTAGAACGGCTTTCAAAAAGGATATAGTATCTCTTCTTCCTGTTCATTTACTTATTTATTTATTATTCTGAAATTGGAAACTAAGATCTTATATAGGATAAACTCATACCCTAGTACTGAACTGCACATCCATTCCCCCTTACCTATGTATTCCCCTCATTCTCATTCTAACATTGTTTTATCAGGTATACTGGGCTACGAAGATGAAATATTTCAGAACATTTTGTTTATTTGGATGTATCAGATGACATTGACTTTTACTATTCAAAATTTCTAAAGTAGTTGCATTTATAAAAATGGATTAGCATTAATTCTGAATTTCAAATTGTGTAATTATGAAATAGATGTCACTAAATAGATTTGCTTTACCATTTGACATGCCTCCCTTAAAATTTCTCCTACTGCTAATAGTACAGAGATTACAACGGTGACAATTTTCATTTAAAAACAAAACATATTTTTTGTTTTTGTTAATTACCGTGGAGAAATTAAAATGGCACAAAAATGTGACTTTAGAGAAAGGTTGAGAAGACATAATGTTTGTCCCAATTTTTGAAAAGAACATGACCTCTCCCCAAGTCTTACATAGTTGGAAGGAAGAAGCTTGCCAGATTTCTTAGTAAAACAGTTTATGGAAATGAGCGGGGAAGGGGGGAGGGGAGGCAGGGAATAGGCCTTGTGTTTTCTATTCTTCTGTAACCTTTAATCGGAGAGTTCTGCCAGTGAGTTATCAGTTATTGGTTTTATCTTAAGGTAATTCACCAGAATATTGTGTAATTTTCACTTGTGGTAAAGAAATTACATTCATCAGTCTAACATTGTGAAAATATTTGTAAAGACATGAAGATTCCATTTATTATTCTACAACATGTCATAATGCCGTCTTCGTTGATCACATTGTGAATACATATTTGGGGGTGATGCACAACAGATGAACGTCTTAGTCATTCAGTAGGGGAGTCTATGAAGGCGTGGGAGGAAGTGCAAGTGAATGAGTACAGGCAGGCTGTGCTCAGCAGAGATCAAATGACTCCTCCACATTTCTGAGCTTGCTCTGCCTGCCAAGAAACATGGAATATAAATCATTAAAAAATGTATCCCTGAATATTTCACAGATGAATTTCAAGTGAATGTGACATAGACGTTTGGTGTAGATGTATGTCTTACAAGGTGTAACTTGGAGTTATATAAAATATTATAGCAGTAAATGACTAGAACACTCCTATTTTTTTTATAATAGCAATTGCTCTTCTTCACCTACTTGAACACATGCTATAGTTCTCGATACTTGACCATACTTGGTACTTAACTAAGCAAGTTCTATGATCTCTGTCATAAAGGGAATTTTATTTATTTATTTATTTATTTATTTAGTCATGGGGCTTGAACTCTGGGCCTGGGTGCTGTCCCTCAGCTCTTTAGCTCAAGGCAAGCACTCTACCCCTTGAGTCCCAGCACCACTTCCAGTTTTCTAGCGTTTTTTGGAGATAAGAGTCTCCTGGACTTTCCTACCTAGGGTTGGCTTTGAACCAAGATCCTCAGATCTCAGCCTCCTGAGTAGCTACGATTACAGGCATGAGCCACCAGCACCTTGCAAAGAGAAATGCTTTTGATTTCACCCACTCATATTCACGTACTACTCAGAAACTACCATCTTATTTTCATGCATCAAGGAATTGTTCAAATCAAGTTCTACATAGAATTACTACATAGTACTATCAGTTACAAAAAAGTCCAAAGACAAAAATATCACCAATATTTTGCTATCCATAAAGAGCATAACTAATGTGAATAGTCTTCTCTCTATATATATATAGACATACACAGGAATAGCAATCTAAAAAGTTGATTTATAAACAACTGTATTATATTTATAATGTCCATTTTCTGCTAAAATTCTTTTATTATATCATGGTATAAGATATCCATTTCTATCCTCTCAATAGATAATTAAGTATATCCATTAAATTATTTTAAATGCTCCAGGCATTCACAATGGCCACTTCAGAAATTTGCTAACTTGGTTTTTGTTTTAAATTGATATTAAGTAATTGTACAAAGGGATTGCAGTTCCATAAGACAGGCTGTGAGTACAATGCTTCTTGTCGGGACAAGAATTATCTTTTCTATAAAGTGGGTTGTTTACAAGTTCCTGCTTTGGCTTGGTGGCTTGACTCGTGCTGGTTATTCTGCTAAGACAGTATCAGCAAATAAAAATAGTCACACAGCTTAGGTTATCCCAGAAAGTAGCAGAGGGTGTGAATAATGAAGCCATTCTATCTCATCAAACTGGCTGTGTGCATATTGTGAACCTGAGTTCAGCCAATCAGAGCAGTCAATGTCACCACTTCCTTTGATGGCCTCATTCCTCTCTCCCTACCCACTATTTACGTAGTTCAATTTTTACATAATGTACATTGAATATAATGACTTCATTGGCTCACCTCTTTCCCCCCATTTTTGTGTCTTCCCCTTAGCCCAGCCCCCCAAACACGTTTCCATTTCTTGGTATTCATTTTGACACATAGTACTTTAGTTGTTCAGAGGAAACTATGAAAATCTGAAGAAATAAAAAAGACACTGGAAATGGAAAAAGTTTGCACACTCATGAAACTTGTTTACTAATTCCAAAATCTGTGTTGCCCTTAAATCTCTGCTAATTGACTTTCAGTTATTGACTATATATTATTTCTTTCATATGTGTCACCTTAATAGTCTTCATTCTATAAACATTCACTTCAAAACTTAGTATCTTCAAACTGTGAATAGTTATGAGCTCATGTAATTTCTGAGGGTCAGGAACCTGACTGTGGTTCATCTGGGTGATTGACACTCATTGTGTTTGATATGGGTTTAGTTAAGTTGTCAGAAAAGGTGGCAGTCATCTCACCTGGTAAGAGAGCCCCTTCTAAGCTCCCTTGCTTGGTTGTTAACAGGAGGTTCCAATTGCTAACAATAAGCCACTTTATATCTTCTAATTTTACATGGGTGCTGATGACCCATGACTCAGTGACTTGGGGGAAAGTGTGTGTGTGTGTGTGTGTGTGTGTGTGTGTGTGTGTGTGTGTGTGTGTGTGTGTGTGTGTGTGTGTGTGTGTGTGTGTGTGTGTGTGTGGTACATGTCCAAGGTAGAAATTGCAGTTTTTTAAAATAACATTTTTAGCTGTGACATACCATTTGTAATTTGTCATGTTGTATTTGCTAAAGGCAAATGACTAAATTCAGACAACACTTATGTGTATGAATACCAGAATGGGGAGATCCCTAGGGATTTCCTGGAAGCTATGTACATATCTTGTGATTCTTGTAAGTATGATGGGTTTTATAATGTTTTGTTTTCAGGTCTTACTTTACTTTATTTAGACACTTTTGAGCTGTGTTTTTCTAGACATTCTTCTCTTTTTTAAAGTTTTGAAGATGTTTAAAAATTCCATGGAGTGGTGGGGAAGTCAACATTAATGTTTTTTGCAGGCTAGAATAATCAGTATGTATGTATGCATGCATTTAATGTATATGTGTATATTGGTAGTTGGGCTTGAACTCAGGGCCTTGTGTTCTTGCTCAGGTTGGTTGATCATAGTTGGGTCTACCACTAGGGACATGACTCCAGTCTAGCATTTTGGTGAATAACTAGAGGTGGAGTTTTTCAGACTTTTCTGTCATGCTTGCTCTGAACTTTAATCCTATAGGTCTTAGTCTCTTGCTTATCTAGGATTATAGGCATGAGTGATTACAGCACTTGGTTTAGTTTTTCTGAAAGTGTGGCTTTTCTAAGGTCTCAGTAGCCAGGGCATTTGGCAAGATATCCTGTTGTTGGCTTGATAGATTCTTTGAATTTGCTAAAATTCCAGTATAACTAATATACATATACTAAAAAGATACACATTTCTAAAACTCCAATATAGTGAATATATATATATATATATATATATATATATATATACTTATTTTGTAAATGTGTATGTGTGTTCATTAATTCAGGGTTCTGTCACATACCTTTAATATATGAGTATACCATTTGTATTAATATTATGTAATGAAATCTATCACTTGTTTGAGGCTATCATTCTTCTATTTTAAATCTATTAGGTGCACAAATGAGTGTGAATAGAGATACAGATATTTGGTAAGTTAAATAATCATTGTATTTTTATAAAAACGACGGAGAAGCAGGAAACAATTGTCACTGAAATATTTAAGAGAATGAAAGTAAGTTGGAAATTCATCTTGTGTTGACTAATTTTCATACCAGTAATACAGTGGCCTGGATTTCTATCCTGATTCATTGCTGATGTGACAAGATGAATGACATTTATATACGTGGTTGCAAATAGAGGGGGGTTGGTGCATGTTGTTTTGTCTGATGGACTTATCTTATATTTAGATACAAGATTAAATTCAGACTTTTTGTTACATTCAGACTTTTGTTAGGATGTCAATATATTCATATACATGCTCATTTATCTACAGCCTTGGGATAGTAAAAATAACTTCCAAAATATGCAATACATTTACCCATAAAATATTATGATGACATCTTGGAGCATTTTTGAGAATGTCTAAGCACTTTGACATTAATTTCAAGGTTGGTGAAATCATCACAATTATATGATGTATGTTTTAAAACTCATGGTAGCCAACGTATTTCATTTGATATAGATATTCTCACAATTTAGGAGAAAGTATCCTGGTTCAGAATGTCTGCACTTACAATTCTCACAAATGAGAAGAAGCCAAATAGAGAGTCCTGCATTATGGCAAAAGTACATTCATTTATTTATTTTTCCTGGAAGACAAAGTTTAACATTTGTGGCGCTATGAGGATTTTGTATTCTAAACACAGCAGAAAGAGCACTGGTGAAGAGTGCTGGAAATGCTAGATAAGCTTTTAGTGACGGGCACACCAGGGCTGGCTGTGCCTAAGTTATCTTGTCCGCTTCCTGATTATTTTGCCTTCTTGTTGCAAAAGCAGAAATTTATTAAGCGAGAAGAAAATTCAGACCGAAGAATCAATTACCTCCTTTTAAATTCATCATGATAAGCCTTCCCCTTTTATTTCCTTTTGTTTAGCACGAGGACACAGGTTCTAGTGTAAATTATTTGTGCATTTAAAAATGCTTCACTTAAATAAATTTAGATATTGGTGACTACACTCACAAATGGGAGGGATAAAAGACATATGCGGAATCACTTATTCTTTACCATGAACATCTGCCTCTCTGTCCCTGCTGTGCTTGAGTTATGCTAGATATTGGATTGCCAGCTGACCTTCATTATACAAATTAAAGAGTTGACTTTTTGAAATCACCAGTGGCTCTTTTTTAGTTCAAAACTGTAAGGCTTAACTAGTATATGTCTGAGCCAAGCAGAAACAGCCAGATAAGTTGATGTTAGGTGAAATGAACCCCAAGATAAGGACTCAAATGGTTTTTCTTTCTTGCAATTGCTTCTAACATATTTATAAGATGATTTCTTTATTTCTTTGTTTCTTTGTATGTCCCTCCCCCACGGTATAACCCCTGTTTTCACTGTATTTGATGTCGGTATAATTTGTGGAAGGGAAGGGCAAAAACAAATCGTTTAAATAGGGATACAGATAGACCCATTGCACCAATGAGATGTACAAGACAGTTATATTGAAAAATGAACTTTACAACTATGGCGCGTGGGGGTTGGGGGGTGGGGTGAGAGGTAGGGAGGGACTGGTTGGGGAGGGGGGAGATGAGAAGGGATGGGAAGGGGAAACAAAGGAGGAGGCAGCAATGCTTGATAAGAAATGTACTCATTACTTGCTCATGTAATTGTAACCCCTCTGTACTGTATTTTCACAACAACAACAACAAAAAACTGTAAGGCTATATATTTTTATGTTAAAAATGAATAAAGCAGTAAAACACTTTAGGGACCTAATTTTACATAATGGTTCAATGTCATCATACCTCAGTTGGATCACATGGACGTTGACACAAGGTAGTAGTTATATCATAGTCTAATATTAGTATTGTTTTAGTTTATAAAATTACAATTGCTTTGACTTAAAAAATCTGATCAGTGAATTGACATTTATATATCTTCCAAATATAAATGGGTATGAGATGATCCATTTAATTTCTACTTATTCTTAAAGGACTGAATCAAATTCTGATAGATCTTGGGTAGATACTTCTAAAGTTGATGAAAAAGGAGGCTTGTTTCTTAGAGTATTCTCCTTGTAGAGAATTTTCTTGTGGCTCTAACAGTCTCTGCAAGAATACTATAGATAATGGTGGTAGGTTTTCAAGTTAAGTTTACAACTAGGACTTGAAGCAGAAGGCAGAATAAATGACAATTTGTCTATATTTTAAAAATCATCAAGGCATATTGGTTGTATCAAATTTAGATACTTTGAGAATATGCATGGTTTGAAAAGAAATCACACAAAATACAATTCCTTAAACATTAAAATTGAATGAGTATACTTTCTCTTCACAATAATTCTCATCTTAAATGAAAATAAAAAATGGTAGATTTTGCATGGCATGGTCATTGTGTGGATTGATTTTCCATGTGGATAAACCCATATTAGTAAGTGGATAAATGTAAATCTGGGAGTGTTGCTATCTTGTCTTTCCTTTCATGCTAGTATTTTTAATTGCATGTGAGAGATGGGGAATTTGAGTACTGAATTGCTCTAGTGAAAAAAGCATAAGATATATGCTTTTCAAAACTGAACTGACATTCAAGGGTTTTTCTGAATTCTGACAACAAAAACCAACAAGGAAAAAAAAAGATGGGCAATAACAAGAATCACGAGAGGGTTACAGTAAAGTCAGGCAAACTCTGGGCTTTTGCCAAATCTGACAGGCACACAACTGTCAGAGACAGGGAGGAAAGTCAGACAATAATAGGAGTCCTAGTGGCAAATGACCACCTGCTTCTTTTAAGCCTTAAACCATTGTTAAACTCTTGGTGCTCTGCAATGGAACATTGCATTCACAGGCAGGAAGCAGAGCGCACTGTAGTATTAGTCTTAGGATTTCATGCCAAATCAGAGAATCATCTTTAAGGGAGGAAAGAGAGGTAAGAAAGGCTGAAGCATCTGCTGTCATCAGAGTTTCTTGAAGAATTGAACATTTTTTTTCAGGATATATGTATTATAAACACACACCTGTCAATTTATATGTTTATATATATATGTTCATATACCTGTGTTGTGTATATTAAATACATGCATGCACATAACTTGTCCATTTTTAATGAGAAAAAATCTAACCAAGGGAAAACATCAGTTCATTGCTAGTTTCTTTAACACTTTTATTTTTCATTTTTGTATACACCAAATTGATCAAGATCTGGAAGATGACTCTCCTATAATAAACCTGTAGAAAATAAAGGATGTACAGATGATTATGTGCATTGCAAATTTCTATCAGTAAAAATAGTTGTTGGGAGCTATTTATGGTGGCAGAGGTGACATTAATCAAGATGCATTGTGTACATATCCTGACACATGGAATTTTAACCTCTTTGTTCAGCTACTCGATAATAAAATTAACAACATAACTGTTTGCAAATGTAATCATCACAGATGTGGTCAAGAAGTAACTAGAAGCACATATCTCTGAGCAGTTATAGAGCAGATACTTACTTTGGCAGAACAACAAACATTCCAGGGTCCCAGTTGTGCAATGGTGTATCTCAATTTAGACTTAGATCCAGAAAATGACTCCCCATGACCATAGTAATACATTTTACTGACTTGTTCCCAGAAAGCATAAGATACAAATGGCTAGGCTAGAAAAGATGTCTTGGAAATCCATGCAGTGTTTTGGATAATAAGAAAATCAAGAAATGAGGTACAGTGGAGTTTGTAGGAAGCAAAGCCTTCTATAGCAGCAATCAACTGTTGTTTTTTACTTAATGATTGTCACTTCATATACAGTTAGCCTGCAGGCAATTGAAGGATTCAAAGTAAGAATTCTGTACACTAAGATAAAAACAAGAGATTGCAAAAGTGGATCAGCTGTATTAATTTAATGTTATCACAAACTTCTTTGTGGAAATATATTTTTATCAGAATCCACAGTATAGTCTTTATAAATCATTTACTGTAATGGTATATACCACATACATAAATGAAGGTTCAAATTTCTACAACAAATCAGAATCTTCAAGGACCCCTATAGATAAAATTGATAGTTACAACTAAGTAGTTTGTGGAGTTCTCCTTATTGATTGGATTCTAAAAGGGTGTATAACTTTCCATAGCAATTAAAAGCTAAATATTTGAATGGCTTTGCATATGATCAAATAGATAAAGCAGAACTATAGAAGTATGGTAAATATTGATTACCTATCCACAGATGTTCTATGGCAAGCAATTATTAAAGCTTTAAGGAAACTATAACAACATATTGAGAGCAAATACAGTGTTATTTTTCATTTTTGAGTGTTTATGTTATACAATAATATACATATTTGATTCTTAATATCCTCCTCTGTTCTCTTCTTCTTGAGATGTCCTGATGCTGATGGTATTATTGACTACTTAGAATTGCATGAGGTATTAGAAGAGGTATAGAAACTTCAATATCCAATAAGCTTCAACATACAGTGTTTAAAGTGTCATATAGATTAATACAATTACCTTATCCCCAAGGACCCAAGTGTTCTAGACACTTGGAAAATGTCTTACATATGTTGTCTCTAGCCCTAATGTCAAGTACAAGTTATTATCCATACATCTTAGATGAGAAAACACAAATGGCTTAAGATTTTGCCTAAGGGCCAAAAAGGGTCACAAGTGTCTCTTCAAAGTGACATGTTTGATTTTCTAATAATCAAATTAAAAAATGTAAATAGGTGCATTAAAGTATTAATATGGTCACAATGAAACTTTCATGCTTCATAATGAAACAAACATTTGCAAGAGAGTGAAAAAATCAGGGAGATTTATGAAAATGGAGAATAAGAGAAAGCAACAGAAATGGCCATATGATTAATCAAAGTACAAGTGTGGAAATGTCAAAATAAAACATCTCATTTTATATAATTTAATATGCAGAAATTAAAATAAGTTTGATAGCTTTAATACTAAAAGACATTCATGAACTTAATATTCAACTTAAGAGTAACTTACTAAATGTATCATTTTGAGGAATATCTATTTGTAATCTATGAAATTTATCATTCAGGTTTATTTTTTTATTTCCTTTCATTTTCTTCTTTTCTTTTTCTTTTGTTGGTCATGGGGCTTGAACTCTGGGCCTACGCACTGTCCCTCAGTTCCTCAACTCAATGCTAGCACTCTACCACTTGAGCCACCATGCCACTTCTGGCTTTCTGGTAGTTTATTGGAGATAAGTCGCACAATCTTTCCTGCCTGGGCTGGTTTTGAACCATGATCTCAGATCTCAGAGTCCTGAGTAGCTAGGATTACAGACATGAGTCACCAGCATCCAGCCATTTCCTTTTTCTTTTTCATTTGTATTGTAATTGTAAAGGTGATGTACACAGTGCTCACAGCTACATAATTCAGGCAATGTATACCTTTCTTTTTTGAACAATGTCATTCCCTTCCTTCATTTTCGCAGAGGTTTTCCCTCCCAATATCCCCACCAAGGTTGTATAGTTCATTTTAAACATAGTGTCTAGTGAGTATGACTGCAACATTTGTTCACCCTTCATCCCACCATTTCCGTGCTCTCCTTAACCCTCCACAAAACAGATAAACTCACATACAAGACAAAACTTACGGGAAAGAAAATGTCTTGTTTCTATTCCTTGGAGTATATATATATATATTGCATTTTATATAATCAAAAGCCCATTAGTGATTGAACCCTTTTGATCCTCTCCTAAGAAGATCCTCCTTTGTTTTTCTTACTAATTCTTTTAAATTCTGTTTGCTTTTGATTCTTTTCTATATATTTTTATTGTAAAGATACTTTACAGAGGGGTTACAGTTACATGAGTAAGGAACTGAGTACATTTCCTATGGAGCATTGTTACCCCTTCCTTTGTTTTTCCTCTACCTTCCTTTTCCTCCCCACCTCCCCAACTACTCCCTTACCCTCCAACTTGAAAATCTCATTTTCAACATAGTGTCTTGTACATGTTATTGTTACAATGGGTCAACTGTAACCTTATTTCAGCATTTTGTTATTTCCCTTCCCCTCCCCAAATTAGAAAAATGTATATATAAGATGCAGGGCACTGGAATAAAATACAGTGAAAACAGAGGTTATACCATGGGGGAAGAACATGCAAAAGAAACAAAAAAATCACATAGTACATTAAAAACAACAGTGAGAAAGATATACCATCTTTTGGGGCTGGGAAGGTGGCTCAGTGGTAGAGTGCTTGCCTTGCATACATGAGGCCCTGGGTTCAATTCCCCAGCACCACATAAGCAAAAAGAAAAAAAAACAGCCGGAAGTGGCACTGTGACTCAAGTGGTAGAAGGCTAGCCTTGAGCTGGAGAACTGAGGGACAGTGCCCAGGCCCAGAGTTCAGGCCCCACGAGCAGACCCCCCCAAAAAAGAGAGATCCCCCCTATCTTGGGGATCATTCCACTTAGCATCTACTTATATGGTCATATGTACATAGCTTTTGATCTTTTCTGCTTGTCCTAGACTTAAACTAGTTATTGAAAATAAAGGAAACCATGGCACTGATGTTTCTTTGGGCCTGGCTTACTTCACTTAACATAATTTTTAACAAGTCTTTCCATTTCCTAGCAAATGGGATGTATTATTCTTTCTGATGGAGGCATAGATTTCCATTACATATATATTACATATCTGGATCAAGAAAATATTTATATATATGTATATCTATATATACATATATATGTATACACATATATTTGTGTGTGTGTGATACATATATATATATATATATATATATATATATATTTGTGTGTGTGTGTGTGTGTCTTCAACCATCCCGTGGAAGATGGACAGGGTCAGAGGAAAGGTAAGTACGCTGCTGCTGGACAGTTCCCCAGCTTCCCTTAGCCTAGGAGATAGTCATACACAGTGGGGAGTCAAGTCAAGCAGGAACTTGTTTATTATCATACAGCAAGCATTTTTAAAGCAAAAAACCTCGTGGCATAGAAGGGGAGGAAAAGGAACCAACCAATTACTCTAGAGGTCACCCTATGATGCGCCTAAGCTTTCTATACTTTCCCTGCTGTCCACGAGCTGTTCACGCACTGACATCACTTCACCTGATTGTGATATCCAGTCAGATTTTAACATAAACAAACAACTCGGGCTCTGCCCACTCAACTTCCTCTCAGTACCATCTTTGCTGCCCCTGTGCCCCCCATATATATATATATATATATATATATATATATATATATATATATATATATGACAGACATCTACTGAGGGGTATCTGAGTTGGTTCCATATCTTAGCTATTGTAAATAATGTTGCCATAAACATAATTGTGCTGGTAGCCTTAGTATAGCCTTGTTTGTGATCGTTTGGGTAAATACCCAAAAGTAGGATTGCTGGGTCATAGAGGAGTTCTATGTAGTCTTTTGAGGCCCCTCCATACTTTTTTCCATTCCTCAGTCTTGAACTCAGGGCCTAAGCACTATCCCTGAGCTTTTTTGCTGAATTTTTTAAAATTATGATTATCTTATAGAAATTGTAAAGAAGTGTTTTGATTCAACATGCCAGATTGTGAACACAGTGCATCTTGATCAATGTACCCCCTTTCAGTATTCTCCCCCATCTTTCCCATCCCTATCTATCCCCTCAGTTTATCTAGTTTCATTTTCACATACACACATTGAATATTTTGACTGCATGCTCCCACTCTTCCTTTCTCCATTCATCTACTCACAAGAACAGACCTGAGGACCAATGAAATAGAAGTGAACACCCAGAAATGAACCCACAGACCTATAGCCACCCCACTCTTAAATGAGGGAGCTTAAAAAAATAGAACAGAAGAAAGACAGCCTCTTCAGTAACTGGTGCTGGAAAAGTTAATTAAACACCTGTAAAAAACTACAGCTAGGTCCTTATATATCACTCTGCACCAGAATCAACTCCCAATGAATTTAAAACCTCGATGCCAAAGCAGGCACCCTGAAAACATTACAGGAAGGAATAGGAGAAACTCTAGGGCTCCTTGGCACAGGCCAAAATTTTCTTAATAAAGACCCAGAAACACAACAAATCAAAGAAAGGTTGGACAAATGGGATTGCATGGAACTGCAGAGCTTTTGCATGGCAAAGGACATAGTTAGCAAGATCAGTAGAAAGCCATGGATTGGGAAACAATCTTCACTAGTTAGACAACAGACAAGGGCCTCATATCTAAAATATACCTGGAACTCAAAAAATTAAATCCCTCAAAAACAAATCCTCAAAGAAACCACCCCATTAATAAGTGGGCTAAAGACTTAAAAGATAGACTTCTCTGAAGAGGAAATAACAATGGCCAAGGGACACATGAAGAAATGCTCAACTTCTGTAGCCATAAAAGAAATGCAAATCAAAACAACATTGAGATTCCACCTCACACCAATTAGAATGGCTATAATCAAGAAAACTAATAACAATAGATGCTGGAGGGGATGTGGCCAAAGGGGAACTCTTCTGAATTGTTGGTGGGAGTGTAAATTTGTTCAACCACTTTGGAAAACAGTATGGAGTTTCCTCAAATGACTACACATAGAGCTTCCCTATGACCCAGCAATCCCACTTTTTGGGCATTTACCCAAATGATCACAAACAAGGCCATACTAAAGCTACTAGCACAACTATGTTTAGTACAGCATTATTCACCATAGCTAAGATGTGGAACCAATCCAGATGCCCCTCAGTAGATGAATGGATCAAGAAAAAAATATAGATAGATGGATAGATGGATGATCAATCAGTAGTTAGTTATTATCAATCTATGTATCCATTCATCTATGTATATACATATGTTTCTGTCAGAAAGAATGACACCGTCCCATTTGTTAGGAAATAGAAAGACTTGTTAAAAATTATATTAAGTGAAGTAAGCCAGGCCCAAAGAAACATGGGTCTCCTGTTTTCCCTTATTTACAATAATTAGTATATGTCTAGGACAAGCAGAAAAGGTCAAAAGCTATGTACATATGACCATATAAGATGATGCTAAGCAAAACGATCCCCAAGATAGGAACACAAGGTGTTTTACCTTTCTTGCTGTTGTTTTTAATGTAATTATAATGTACTATGTGATTTTTTTTGTTTCTTTTGTATGTTCTTCCCCCATGGTATAACCCTTGTTTTCATTGTATTTTATTCCAGTGCCCTGCATCTTGTATATACATTTTTCTAATTTGAGGAGGGGAAGAAAATAACAAAATGCTGAAACAAAGATACAGGTTGACCCATTGTAACAATAATATGTATAAGACACTATGCTGAAAACAAACTTTACAACTTTGTGGTGGGGGGTAGGGGAGGCGAGGAGAGAAAGGATAATAGGGGAGAAACAAAGGAGGAGGTAACAATGCTTGATAGGAAATGTACTAAGTTCCTTACTCATGTAACTGTAACCCCTCTGTACAGTATCTTTATAATAACAAATATATATATATATTTATATATGTTATATATATTTGTTATTGTATATATATTTGTATATATTGTATATATATTTGACTTCACCCTCCTTGCCATCAATACACCCTCCAAGTTTCTGGTATTCATTTTGTTAGATTTTTAGGTTATTCTTTGAAGGGAGTTACACCATTGGAATCCTCCCCTTCATATAACACACTTTAGTTAGTACATTTGTGAATATATACACATGACCCTGTATATGAATGCATATATTTATAATATAGATTTTTATAGCTCAACTCAGTTTGATCTAGTCTCATTTCAAGTGCTCTCTAGCCACAGGTGATTAGTAACAACAGCATTGCTACTAAAGTTCTACAAAAATCAAAACTGTAGTCAAGCTAAATTACTAGGGTCATTGATCCCTGGCTCTCCCAAGTTCCATCTGAAGCGTCCTGGATGGTGACATTACCTTTGTCTTTTCTCTCTACTGTAAAACGGACATGATTGTGCTCACCCCAAACAGTTGAGAGGGATGGGTTAGGTGTCAATGGGGAAGATATGGCTGCTGTAGCACAAAAGAGGAATTCACAAGAAGATAGGTCCACTCTCCCTTTTCCCCCACTTTTTTGGCTCATAGATTTTCTTCCAATAACAAATGTCATTTGGTGCCTGATATTCCTTTCATTTCTCCAAGAAAAATTTGACATGACATGACTGGAAGGGTGGAGAGGGTCTACAGAGAATAATGATGGAAAGGTGACTCACCAATCAGCACATAAATAGGTTAGATTGTATAGCCTTTCTATAGCCATTTGAAGATAAACCAATTAACTAATTAAAATAAAATAAAGAAGATTAGATATGAGGGGAAAATGAAAAGGGAAAAGAGAAAGACTTGAATGAAACCACATTTAGAGGCATTAGTTTTGTTCTTCATTATGAGGTTATATCATGGCATAGATCACAAGGGTGATCCATTTATATTGTCATATATTCACATACAGCATCCACACATTTATATATGTATATATATGTACTTGCACATGTACATTTGGACATACATGCCTGTGTTTGTCTAAGATACATGTCTTTTTTTATAGAATTACTGAATTACAATATGTACATCTGCAGATTGCCATTATAAAGTTGATTAGGCCCCAATAAGACTATGCTAATTTATATTCATATGGAACAGCTACTTAAAGACTTTAGCATGGGCAGAAGTTATAGAAACTGATTAATTGAACAGAAAATCCAGAAATTAATTTATATTAATCAAGGAAACTGATTTATGAGAATGTTGGCAATATAGCTTAATGAAAGGTGCCAGACAATGAAAAGGAAAAGCTGAATCTCAAGTTCTATTTTGTATTAAAACTAAGTGTGAATTTCAGTGGCAGTAAAGACGGCAGTGTATAAAATAAAAGTATCACATTTGGGAAAGTATATATATCACAATAATTTTATTACTTAAAGCCAAAACATTTACTGAGGAAAGAAAAATGATAACTATAAAGAAATTTAAACTTGGGGAGTCAGGTACATTTTTGCTCACCAAGAAGCCAACCCGGAAAACCAGATATAAGGAAAATATAGCCAATGTGCAGGGGGGAAAATCTAAATATTTCAAGCTTTCCAAATAACATTAAGTCATAAATAGATAAATTAGAATGGAACTAAACTGTTATTTCCTAGCAGGGATAATGAGTCTATTTGTGTAAATGGCCAGATAGTAAATATAAACCACTTTACATTCCAAATGTGATCTGTTTTATGTGCACAGTCAGATATACACACATATTTACCAGCTTTTTAATCTATTAACAAGAGGAGGTCATGTAAGAACACTAAAACCTAAAAATAGACTGGATCTGTGTGAGCACATAAGGTTGGCTAAAAAAAGATTGTCTCCAAACTGCTAGTCCAGAAATTATACTTTTTTCTGGAAAAATAGAGGATTTTACTGGTTTTGGTTTATGCATCATATTTTCCATTTTATTATATTATAGGAGATCTGGGGTGGGGGCTTCCTGTACAATACCTAAGGAGGTCCCAAAGGAGGTATATGGGGAGTGGGCCTCAACCTGTCTTACCTCCAGAGTCTATTATCCTGAGGGCCTTAGTATCCCTACTGAGTCCCTAGAATGGGTCAGCCTGGTGAATCTTCGCATCCAGGCTCTTGTAAAGACTCCACGATGTTTGTTTCTTATATTACAGGCAATTCATCCTCCCACAATTTCTACTCCCTGAAAATACATTGTTTTATTCTGAAGGTAAAACTTCCTAAACCTCTCTGGGCACCTGATGTGGAAGAGAAGAGGGGCTTGGAAATCATTTGAGCCAGTGCTCCTTCAGTTTCTCCTTCAACTTCCTCCTACATAATTCAGCCCACAGCCTCTCTGGGAAATGTGCTGCCTAGATATTCCTTACCCTTCATTGACCTCTCACCCCACATACACCTAAATTAGCTTTCTTCCTTACCCCTAGGCCTGTGGCTTAGTCCTGCCAACAAACCAAAACAGGATGGGGGAAAAACACAAACAAAAAGAAAAAACACCTTCACTGCTATCTGATCCCACCCAGCTGCAATAAAAAAGAAAACACAACAAAGCCCAGATTAGACATGATATGGGGGACAGAGCATCTGAGAGTCTCAGTAGCCCCTTTTACTCCTGGAAGTTGTGAGTTCTCCCCCTAGCCTCAAATATCGCCAGGGTGCATGGAACCCTTTGGGCTTCTGGGCCTTGTAAAGCATTAGTTGGAGTCTACTTTATGCCAGGCTAGGCAAAGATCTAACCATTTTGTTTACAACTTGGTATAGTTTATGATGTATCTGACCATAGTTTTGATGAATTAGAAGTCTTGTTGCTTCAATTTTTGCCTAAGCACTTAATCTTGGATCGGTGTGGGACATGTATTTTTTTTTTTTTTTTACAGCCTATTAGCAGATTATCTAGTCCCAAAGACGTGGAGATCTGCTTCCTTCTGAGATATGCATGAAGCTCTTGATTAGACCTGAGGTTGTGCTTAACTAGATGTGAGGCACTCTGGTGAGCTGTATGGAGTTCAAGGCTGGCTGGCAGAAGCAGCTGGTAAAACCAGTGGACTAGACCAGACAGATCAGAAGCCATAATTGATCAATAGGACTATTAAGCCTCCACAGGACCCAGATTTGGCGATCCATGCGAAGTGGAGATAGAGTCTCTAAGGTCCCCTGAGTCACTTCATCTGCCTTTGATAGCATCAAGGGCCTATCTTTGTGGAGATACTAATAGCTGACTAACAGTTTCACAGGGTAACTTAACAATGTTCTTAGACACAGTGTCTCTCCTTTGCTGGTTTTTGGAATGGAGGAAATCTCATGAGAGACACAATAACATTTCTTTTTATTAAACTTATATTTCAAAACAAAAGCCATAAAATGAGCAATTGTATCAACAGCCTGTTTCAAAACAGACCACTTTAGAATAGGACAGAAACTAGTTTGGCAGCTGAGTTATTTTGGAAAATTTCATTCAGAGGGAAGAGCACCATCAGCACCTTCCTTCTAAATTAAAGCCAGAGATATTGTGGGGGAAACTGCTGGCTTCCCATATGTTCTTGGTCTCCTTATGTAAAATCCTCCAGGGAACTCTTTCCTAAGCTCCAGGACTTTCTAGAAACTTTTAGTTAGAGTGAAATTCAGTATTTATTTCTAATAGGAATGGGAAAAGGTTAGTGTGTATTATTGACCTGAGTATAAGACTGTCCCTTAAGGCTAACCTTTAAATCTTTATGTGCTCAGTAATTCAAGCTATGCAGAACATCATTCTCTTTCTTTAGGAATATTATAACATTCCATAAAGCCATAATAAAAAAAAGAGGAGTGGAAAAGGGCAAAGGGAAATTACCTCTTTCTCTCTAACAGCCCTGTAGGGCTTTCAGATACTCAGTTTACTCAAATTAGATCCTTCGGGCAAACTTCAGAGAAGTTCCTAAAAGAAATATTGTACAATGTGTCAATATGAAATGTTAAAATCCATTTTTCATCTGAGCAACCAAATTTCCCTTTTCAATAATAGAATATTAATTAATATTTTAGCTTGACTGAGGTCAGAAACTACTATACTGTCAATATTGTTCATGACAACATAAGGGGGTAATTGTTTATTGATGGCTTCCCAGTGTACTGTTTTCTTTAATTTTTGTGAAGCCAATTATTATATTCTGAGTTACTTATATAGTAAATTATAGTCTAAGTTCTTTTACTGAATAAGATACATAACAGCCTGACTCAAAGTTCAAGTCATCATAACTATAATACTTTAAAACTTAGACACGTATTTTAAGTTGAAAAAAAAATTGCATATGGTTTCACTAGTAAACAACATGAGTAAAAGAAATAATCCTGTAAAGAAAATATATCACTGGAAAAACTATATTAGTAATTCAAAGGATGGTGTTCATTTACACTTGCAGATCATTGAGCATATAGATCAGGTAGCAACACTATAATTATTATTACATATAATAAATTAGTATGAAAAAGTATCTCATGAACCCAATACTAATTATGATATCTGAGACTGTTATCTTTGGAAATAATATCAGAATGGTGATGATGTCCTAGCTTACTTAATGCAATGTTTAAAGACTGTATGGTAGTATAATTCAGATAGATTCATGTATAGGTGTCAAAGAATATTCAGAAAGATTAATAGAGTTCAGAAAAATAGGAAGAAGAATCTTCCATATTCTGTAAAGGGGACCTACTTTTAGAAATAGTAGCCAGACAACAACCTCCTGGAATAGCATTACAAGGATTACATACAAAATGGAGAAGGTTGATATTTAATATTGCTTCTTTCCAATATCCTTCTGGAAATGCTATCCAGTAAAATAAGAGAAGAAAAATAAATGGAGTATTCTGAGTTAATGTGAAAAAGAGTGAAGTTGTCTTCATGTGCAGATGCTAGGACTGTCTGTGACAGAAGAATGTAGTAAAATATGTAGTAGTATGTACATAATAGTCCAATCAAAGCCATAGTAGTGATTAAAAACTCTATTTTACTCTCAGAAACAAATTCAGTAAAGTATGTGCAAACTCCTTGTAACAATACTCAAAAATGGGCAGGGAGCTTATAACTGAGATCAAGGAAGGTTATCTAGAAACTTTAAAGTGTTATGCTTTAGGACTTAAAACCAGAAGCAAAATTTCCAAAATGCTGGTGTGTTGAAACTCACAGATCTGTTCAAAGAATATCTTTAAATAGTATTTAGAGCTGGGCTCAGGTGGCTGAGATCTGAGATTCATGGTTCTAAGCAAGCCTGGGCAGAAATGTTCCCAGTGAGACTCGTCTCCAGAAAACCAGAAGTAGAGCTGTGGCTCAAAGCGGTAGAGTGCTAGCCTTGTGTGAAGAGCTCATCGACAGTGCCCAGGCCCCAAGTTTAAGCCCCACAATTGACAAAAAAAAGTATTTTGATATTTTTCCCCTGTACTCAATATGTTTCCTTAAGGTTTTTAATTACCTTGAACCTATGATGATTCAAATTAACTGATATGGAATCAACTCGAAGAAGAGAGACTAACTATGACAGTTCACAGCACAAAAGTAGCACTTGACTAAAAACTAAAACAATCTTGTAGTAATCAATAGTGTCTGATCTGCAGATTCATTGGCGGGAAAAAAGGGGCACATCAACTGCATGTTAAATTGTACCGTGCAAGGGTTTTTCCTAAGGCATGAAGATTTACATCTCTCCCTAAATGGTAGACATAGGTTGTGTGTAGGGTAGGAAGGATGATGCCTTGTAAAATAAGGTCACAGTATACACAGAAAACTTTCTTATGTGTGCCTTATATTAGTCAATGCTCTTAAGACTGCATGGTGCAGTACTTTATAAGGAAAAAGTGTAATGGAGCTCAACATGATGAACTTTGAAGTAAAAGCTCCATCTGGAAAATGAGAGATATAATTATGTGCAATCAATATTTACATCATGGACTCAAGTGTGATCTGTGTTTGGAAAGCCATTTTAAAGAGTGATTAGCTGGGCACTGATCATTATCTTAGAAGCACAGGCTGATCTTATGGCTTCATTATCCTTTTAGATAAGTCATCTTATGGGGCTTTGGTTATTTTCATAATCTAACCTACTTGTATGTCGCATGCGGACTCACAGGATGTTTTTCCTTTTTAGTCCATCAGTAGTGATAGCAAGAAATTTAGAACACAATATAAGTACAGTGGTAACTTTATGATTAAAAATGAGTACAAATATTTAGTTTGAATAACCAGAAATATGGTGTCAATCCACATTTTGGAGATTTTTCTAGAGGGTTCTCTTTATACCATGCTGAATAGCATTTATAAAGTCCATTTATCTTTGTAATGCGCTTAAACTTTTTGTCACAAATATGAGGAATAGCTTTTCAGAAAACAAAGCAAGTCAACCCACGTCAAATATTCTTCTCTGTGTGGTTAGAATATACATCCTTATCTTCTCAAGAGAAGGAAATCATACATGTCTACCATATAGTCTACTTTCTCACCTTATTCTTTCATAGATGTATTCTCATTCAATTTTGCTGTTCCTTATTTCAAACAAAAATCAAATGCTCCATTTCTCTATGCTGTGTCCCACTGTGTGTGAGTTATTTGAGGTTACAGAATTTGTTCTGTATTTTGTTTCTTTAAATATAGAGTTTGTATGCTCACTAGGTGGGCTCTAGTGGACCTGGAAAGTGACATAAACCATGCTGTCATGAAACTTTCCCTGTAGAAGATCAATACTGAACAAATTGTGCTCTTTTTTAAGAGTGTACAGTATAGGTGGATTTCACTTCAATGTAGTAAGTTTATATTACCTGTAATCTTAATTTTCCTGAAATTTTCCTGAAATGCACAGACACCACAGAAGAGTTTTATTGCAGATCATATTGGGATCCTATTATTTCTATTTTCTCAACCTTAATAGACAACAATTTTTTCCTCTGTATTTTTTGTATAGGAGACTTCCAATAACATCATGGAGTGCCAGCTCAGGAGAAATATTTGGTTCCTGAGGGCAACTGTATTGACTTAGGGCTAAGAGTATGTCTCTGAGTTGTTTTCATATGGTCCTCTTTCAAATCTGCCCAACTTTTCCCTTTGTCCCCAAAGCACTTTCATTAATATGCATTTGATTTCTACAGAACTAGTATTTTTTTAATCAAGAAACAATAGGTGAAAAAATCTAGAGTTTTCAGCTGGGAAAACTATGAAAGAATGCTTTCTAATCTAAGATCACAGAATTATTTTAGCATGAGTGAGCAACTCTGACTCAATAAAAGATAAAAATGAGAGACAACTATGGCATGCTGGGGTAGAGCAGAGAACAGGATAACTGAAGGATAACTGAAGAATATTTTGGAAAGCAGCTATACCAAAGTTTAGTAGCACCATTTACTCTGTGGATCAGTAGTCTTTTCCTGGCTCAAATTATTTAAATTCCTTGTTATATGATGCAAACCACATCAGTGATCTATCAGGCACAATTACTCAATAATCTATCCAATGGAAAATTGATTAGCTTTTTCTTTCATTTAGTTGAGAGTGGGCAATCAGAACTAAGCAATAACTTACGAATGTCTGTGTTAGCAGTTCATTAAAATAATTGATTTTGAAAAATTTCTTGAACTTCTCTCGTAGATGTAACAAATGGCTACACTTGACTGGTGGTTGGACATGCAATCGATACTCACTCGAGTGTCTTGTGTTGGTGCTGACAGTCAGATATGCCTCTTTCTCCATGTTATTTCTCATCTTCAGGGAGACTAACCTGATCTTTCACAGAGCAGCAACTTTCAAAAATACTGTAAGTGGAAGGTCTTCATTTCAGTTAAATCAAGTCTTAAGGACAGCTTCCAAATGGAAAGGGTAGAGCAATATCTACATATCAATGAAGAAATTGCACATACATTACAGCCATTTTTGTCAGTAGCATATGAATAAAAGAACTCCAGTGTTTTCTTAAGAAAAATTGAGAGGAGTCACCTCCAAGCCATATATTAGGAGAGCTAGACTATCTTGGCTAGGACCATGCATCTGTACTTAGCTGAGGAAAGCAGTTTATGCTAATTCACAGGGCTGACAAGATTATAGCCCATGTAAGATTAGTGTTGCAAAGCAAGGGTAAGATGCTATAACCAAAATAATAAGAGGAATAAATGCAGGTAAAAGCAATAGAGACCCATTTTACTGAGAGAACTTGGGAAGAATTACTTTTTGGGGCTTGAGTTTGATGCCTTCATGTTTAAAGTTAGAATAGTAAGTAAACTTTCTTCTGTTGCTATGATTTGATTGTTGTTTCTGTTCTGCCTCTCCCTATTTTGTATAACTGATTGTGTGGATAACCAGAGATCAGAGATCACATTCTCCCCTAAAACTTCATGGAAAATACGAAATAGTGATCGAATAATTGATCAGGTCCTGAGTTTAAGACCAACTATCAGCATACACAGAAGATGATGATGGCTTATTTATAGCTAAGATCAATACCTAAGTAAAGTTATTTTTCCAATATTCATTTTCTATTGACTAGACAAACAATGTAAAACAAAATAATTTTCATAAATTGCTAAATAACTGTGAGTTATAAAATAATGAAATTATTTTTGGCATATTGGCAGCAGAACAGTTTTTTGATGAAACTGCCATAGTCTTTCCTCTGTTAACTACTTACCAATGATGATCAGTTTTCTTGTTTCTTAAAGAATTATTAGATTAGATCAAACCTAGAAAGCACAATAATAACCCTTAAATGCTACAGAAAATGATCCAGTCAACTTCAATGACTAATATAAGAGAATATTTTCCTTCTTTTTTCTTTTTCCCTCCCTCCCTCCTTCTTCCTTCCTTCCTTCCTTCCTTCCTTCCTTCCTGCCTGCCTGCCTGCCTGCTTTCCTTCCTTCCTTCCTTCCTTCCTTCCTTCCTTCCTTCCTTCCTTCCTTCCTTCCTTCCTTCCTCCCTTCCTTCCTTCCTTCCTTATTTTTTGGATCAGGTCTTGCATTTTTGCCTAGAATCAGCCTTGGGCTGCACTCCTCTTGCTTAAGATCTCTTATTTATCTGTGATGATAGACATTAATTACAATGCCTATCTTATTTATTGAGATAGGGGATCTCAATGACTTTGGCCCAAGCTACAGGTAAGTGGACTTCCCATGTATAGAGTAACTTCCCATATAGCAAGGATTTCAAGCTGGAAACAAGTGGGGCTCTCTGAAAGACTACTTCTGAGGGGTAATAACGTCAAACTATCTACCTCCATGGCTGATGGGATGTTAGGACTGGAGAAGGAAAGGGAGAAGTTTTATTTTCTCTGAGAAGAAACTCTAATAAGATGTGTTGCCCAATGGAATTGAATAAAATTTAGAGAAAAAGAGGACTACCACCAATCCAGAGACTAAATTAATCCACATAAAAATTAAAAAGAATTCTTAGTTTTATTCATGTATATCTTTGGGATGGTGGAAGGAAGGGTACAGAACTTGAGGGAAAAAGGGTAAAAAAAGTGAAGCAGTGAAGCTCACTGGACAATGATGAAAGTGAACTATACAACTTGTGGGTGGAAAGAGGAGGGAGGACCTGGTGAGTGAGGGAACCGAAGACACTGTAGAAATGGAAATGTATGCATTACCTGACTCATGTGATTGTAACCTCTCTGTATATCACCTCTATAACAAAAAATTACGAATTGTAAGATGGTTAGAAAAAAATACATCATCAAAGGCAATGACCAAATCCTGCCTACCTCTTTCTCTTTGCTAGAAATGGACTTAGTGTGTTAGTTATTTTCTGTGGGATGTGAACACTTTGCTAAATATATAAACAGAATTACATCTTTAATATAAAAAGCCCATGCTAGTTAGTCATGAGAGTAGATGAAGTTTTGACATCATTCAAGAATGTAATTAACGGACTCATTAATTAATAGAAGAGGAAAATTTGATAGAGAAAAGCTTTGTGTGAACTATGGGAATAAATACTACAATTTCAGGCATAGGAGTTAGAGTTAAGCGTGTTTAATAAAATACTTGCCTAAGTATACTTAAAGCTGTGGTGGAGGTAGTATAAGAAACAACAACGGATGATGGGAAGGTACAGGGACACAGACAAGCCTTGAAAGCATTAAAAAGAACACAGAGAAAAAGACCGACATTGAGAGAATTCCAACAGACATAGGCACTCTAATCAGTTCCAAGTGCATTAGTTTCTTTAAATTTAATCATCACCTAGTAATTGCAAAGGGTATTCTATCTTTATACTTTTATTTTCTTTCTTTTAATATTTATCTTTATGCAATCGCACAAAGAGGTTTTAATTCAACATGCCAATTTCTGAATATAATAATCTTGGAATTTTATTTGTAATTTCTAGCTAAGCATGGTTCTTTATACCTATAATCCCAAATAAGAAGCAGAGGTTGGAAGCTCAAGGTCCAAGACTATCGAAAATAAACTAAGAAAATAAAAGTTCTGGGGGATGTGGCTCAAGTAGTAGTGTTATTGAAGTCCTCAGTTCATTTCACAGCATTGACAACAAATAAATAAAATCAATATCTAAAATTAAAGGAATAAATTTTAAGCAATAGCACAAGTAACTCTCAACACAATTCTGAGCTTGCTTATCTTGTGATTTTTTAAAATTATATTTTTATTATCTTTAAGTAATGAAAGATCAAAGAAATGAGCAACGTTTTATTCTTTAGTGTTTTGTGCTAGCCTGTGATGTTACCATAAAGGTAGAGACTTAAGAGCAGGAAGCAGGACAGAAAGGACTTTTGATTGACCTCCTGGATATGGGGACAGAGTGGATTAATGAGGAGGGAATAAGAGGCAGAGGCAGAAGAGGAAATGTTTGAAAATAAAAACAGGACTGCCTTAAGGGAAGAGCAATTGAGTATAACTGTGTAATGACACAATGGAATTATGCTGGTAATTTCTCCCTGCTGCACATATAAATTATGCAGAGAATGTTGAACTGGTTCCTTTTTTTAATAGGGAAAATTGCCTCTTTGCTCCCAGGCCTGGCAGAGGTGAGAGTAGTGCTGAAAATTATAGAGAAAGCAATGAAGGAGCACCAGACATAAAGAAACCCTGTGCATTGCACAAGGTATTGAAAGATTGTAAAATCTAAACCTGTAATGGGAGAAAGAGAACTTTGGGAAGATACGCATTGCATTTCTCTTGCCAGTTGGGGTGTTATATTGACAATGTATAATAAGCTTATTAAATAATTAACAACCTTGGTTAATTGCTTGGTCTACCACAAAGTTAGCTATAAGATGATACATTCTTTGCTAGCATTAAAGGTCTTACTTAGATCTCTTATTGCCTTTGTTTAAAACAATTGCCAGCAATGCATCAGGAATATAATTTTGTATAGCACATTGGCAAATAAATATCTTCAAGACTTATGTGGTCTCTTGCTAATAGTTTTGACATAAATGTTTTATGTTTCAGACCTTTGCTTGGAGTCTAATTTGCAAAAATATGACAGATGGAAAATGTGAAATATCCAAGGAAACTACATATCTGAGGTCATTGTTAAGTTCCCTACTACTTGTGAAATGAAATTGTATTCTATTTATTTTTATTTCTTTAGTAGAGTTGAGATGTATGTTAAATACTGATGCTAATCATTGCATTACAGACACTTCAGAGAAACAAAACAATTATTTACTGAAAAATGTTAACTTATTGGAGAATATTGATTGATGCAACATTTATAAGCACTATATAGTAGCACTATATAGTATTGACAAGGTTTCATTCTTCTGGCTGCACTAAGTACAATCTCTGTTTTCCATGTCTACCTTCTAGATTTTGCCCAAATGCCTTGGCAAATGGACCTTGCCAATCTTCATAAACTGTTATTGTTTGAGTGTTTCAGTTTTTGATCACTCCAACCTCCTCCTCTGCTCTTTCCTTCAGATGACCAAGGGGTGAAACTCAATATACAAAATCTGTCCCACAAGGTCCTAAATTTAAAATCCAGTACTGTGAAAAAGGAATTCTTATGATTACATTATTTGATTTTTCTGATTATTTAGATAAGTCAAAGCGTTATCATCTATTTTAATAACAGCTACTATAATATTAGCTGATTAGAAAGTTTAATCTACCTTCAACTTTAGTTCCTTCTTCTGTGAACGGTAACCGATTTACAGGTTGCAAAGGTCGGAACATGAACATCTTTGAGGAGCCTTCATTCTGTACAAACAGTATGTCCCTCACCACACTGCTGTGAAGATTAAAGAAAGCAGCGTGAAAAGTGCTTTGAAGAGTTCTTGGCACATAGTAATAGCAGCAGTATCACAATCAACAGAGACAATGCATGTTGAAAGGCGGAGAATGAGCAGTAACACTACAAGTATCCAAATTAGAATGCATCTAGTGGAATTGTCCATTTGAAATATTAATGCTTTTTATTCTGAGAACATTAGCTGTAGGATAGATCAATCATGATCATTATCCTATGAATAGGATGCATATTGACAAGTATGCACCTAGAGAAAGTGACAAGGACACTAGATGTATAATCACTTCAGCTGGATAGAGAAATGGTCAAGCCTAAAATTTGGACTAACATCCTGGGCATGTGCTCTGAGTTGTAAGAAGGACTCCTAAATGCTTTATGATTGATTATAAATAAACTTCATGATTGAAGTCTGATAGAAGATCAGAGTATATATGTGTGTGTGAGTGTGCAGAATAGATATGCACCATATATATGTCTTAATCCTTTCACCAGTTTTCTAAGTAGTATGCTAGAAGACAGAACTGTGGTAGATGCACAATGCCTAAATGCTTAGCTAACTCCAAGTGAATATGAGAAAAACACTCAACTCTGGGGTACCATTGGCTAGTATAGTGTATAGATGGTGTACTGGACCTTTCACAACTCTGAAAGAAAATATTTTGAGTTCACCATGAGGAAATGATGAAATGCTTCACAAAATAATCATATGTCACCTCATGCTTTACATATTATGCGATGTAAACTTACGTTGAACTTTACATGTACTCCAATAATATGTATAGCTTTTATATTTTCATATATGAGTTATAAAGTTAGCCTGCAAATAAAAGATAAGCATGTTACTTATTTCTGCAATGCATATGGGTATTGTGTGCCTTGACTTTCTTCAAACATAGGAAGAAGGAATAATCATCATATCCTTACTCCCTCACATTCCGGCAGTAGTTTCTACTGCTTTTGCTGTCACTAATGCAGCATAAGAGGAAAGAAAAGTCAGTATGTACTTTCATTCCGTAACACTTCTTCCATACTCTTCTCTCTGTTGCAGGTAGAGAGTGCTGTAGTAATATATGTGTCTATCAGAAAGAGAAATTAGCATTGTTGTAGCAAAAATCAAATAAAACACAAACACATGTCCAACTATGAAATACATATCATGAAATTTCACTGATCCTGCAGATGTGTAAATGTGGTTTCATTTCCATTTTATTTGTATACTGTGAAGATGAATGATAAAACACACATTAGTCATTTAAAATGTAGTGGGAAAAATCCCAAGAGACCACAGAAGAAAAACAACAATTTTTCCTCTCTTTTTGAACAAGCAGCACCGTATTTTTATTTTGTATTGAGCCTTGAAAATCCTCTGGGCATGAAAGCTATGGAGTCAGATCACATTTGAGAGTTACAAGTCCTGGTTCTTCTGGTTATGTAATCTTAGATTGAGTTTTAAAACTCTTTAGCTTTCCTCACATGGGAAATGAAAATTTGGTGGGTTTTAGTATAGAAAAAAATGGATAATTCATGTACTGTACTCAGGATAGCATATCTCACATGACTAGAACATATGTTATATAATGATATTTTTACCCAATATATAAAGCCATATCTGATACATTTATACTTTATGAAAGAATTAATGAACTCCTAAATCACTAGTTCCCAGAAATTGGAAAGGCTGGTAAAATACTTTCCATTAAACATGGATTTCTGAACTCCACATTGCTAAATTTGTGATTCACTACTTTTTGACCATTTCCCAAAAATATAAATTTAGAAAGCTCCCTGAATTATTTTAATGGATTCAAGTTTAAGGGCCATTGGACGTTTACCAAATTTCCATACATCCATTTCTTAACTTCTTCCCTCTGCCTGTTTCTCCTTACATAGATGTTATCCATATCTTCCTTGCCAATTTCTTGTTTCTCATGAACTAAACTAACAGAATATGCAACTCATTTGTCACATTTTATTATGGATGCTTGGTATAAACACTAAATATTGTACATATTTAACATTTATTTTAAATACAAAGACCTTAGTAACTTAAATTGTCTTTAAATGATTAATTGTTGGACTTTTGCCCTGGAGATGGTACAATGGAATGGGAATGAAGGCAAAACTCAACACATGATATGAAGATGTGAAAACCATTCAGGTATAAACAAGTGTGGGTTGCTATTATACCAGAACAGGATGTATATTCTAGGACCACAGATCTGATACACAATTCCTGTTGGGTCTATACATATGACTTTTTTTATAGTGATGTATTGGGAGCATTTGACTACTATTTTCTAAAGGGATTTGCTGGCTATAGATATTTCTCAAGTGGCAGTACATCTATCTAACAAGTGTGAGGTCCTGAGTTCAGTACTCTCAGGGGTAAATTGTCTAACTAGTGAACAAGGCTTTGAAAGAGAAACAAAGGATGGGTGGAAAATGAAGAGTGGCTTGCCCAAATTTTAAAACCTGGGATATGAGGAAAAAGGCCAGTTAGAAAGTGTTCACCCAAACTTAAATGAAGTTTTATCATCAGGGAAACTATTCGTTCTGCATGATTTTGTGACTTGATACGCAAGCAGATTGTATTTACTTCTACATGACGGCACAAGAACTTATTTTATCACAACATAAAGTTTAATACTATTCTTATAATAAGTATACTAAGGGACACCTCTATGATATTCTATGAGGGGTAAAACTTCAGCTGTATCAGAAGATATGGTGACATCAGTGGGGTAGATTTCTATCATTGGATATCCTATTTTGGGATTAAGCTTCAAAACTTTTTAAATACACTAATATCTCTCTTGAAATATTCTTAGTATTTCAATGAAAATTAGTTGAGTTAGCAGACTCACATAAATCCCTTTGAAAATCTTCCATCAGCCATTATAAATTAGAAAGGTTCCAAGGCCACTGTGGTCCAGTGAAGTCCTGTTTAAGCTGTGTGGAATGTCTGGAAAGAAAAAATACCGCAGATAAACTATGTGCTCCCAGTTGCACTTGACCTGGGACCTCCTGCAGATTTACTAATCTAAAGTTAACCTTCAGTGTATTTCTATTGTTCACAGTCCAAACAGATTTAATTGTGTAGACATCATTGGGACATGCCTGCATTTGTGAACACTGTGGATCTATTTGCAATTGCTCAAAGAGTAAAAAGAGAGAGTAGAAGAGAATATAAATCCTACAGTTTTGGTTCCCTTGTGTACATGCGGTTGCATTGGCAGAGAGAATGGTCCAAGGGAGTGATTTTCTTTCCACCAAATGTCACTATTACTTAAATAGACCATGAAAAGTGCAGTGCAACCCAGCAGACATAGTTTCCCAGTGAGTGAGTCTTGTAATAAGAAGCAAGGTCCCTGCAGTGTTGTCCAAATTAACTAAACAAAGAATGATTTCATAGACACTATCTAATACAACACCGAAAAGACTTCTGTAGCCAAAAGGGAGGCTGATTACAGGCATAATTCTGGCAGACACATGAGTCTTCCAATTGGATTCACCAAGTGAGACTATGCATGAGCACAGAAGATAAAAAGAATGCTGAAAAAAAGAAGAATGTGAGGTGAATTCAAAGACCATAGAATCTGCTATCACTGTCTTCTATCCTCACCTATACCCAGCAGCAAAGAAAGTAATGTAATATATATACATACACACATAGACACAGAGTGAGAGAGAGAGACAGATAGACAGACAGACATACAGAGAAAGAGACAGAGACAGAGACTGAGACTGAAACTGAGACACGGAGAGAATGTGCCTGAAATCAAAGTCACATAGATACTTGCCCTATCTTTGCTCTCTTGAATAAACTATAGCTATATGATCTTTGTTGTTGTTGTTGCTGCTACTGTCTTCATTGCCATCAGTTGTAGGTAGTGAACCCAGCATCTGGGTACTGTCCCTGAGCTTCTTCATTCAAGGCTATGCCCTACCACTTTGAGCAACAATATCACTTCTGGTTTTCTGGTGGTTAATTACAGATAAGAGTCTCAAAGACTTTCCTGCCCAAGCTGGCTTCCAGCCTCAATCTTCATAACACAGCTTCCTGCATAGCTAGGATTACAGATGTGAGCCATTGGTGATGGGCCTGTATGATCATTTAGTATCTCAACTTACTTATCTGAAAATTCAAACTAAAGATCTCATCCTGCTTAATTTTTCAAGTGGGTTAGCAATCAAATAACAGTTTGCATGTAAAAACCTATGGGAAAAAAGAATAGCATTATACAAATGCAAGATGAACTGATCTGAATGAAAAGGCTTGTAATTAATTGCTCTGATCACTGATTTTCACAAACAGAAAATACTGGTCAGTGAGACACTAATAAATTTCTTATGAGTTTGTTAACTAAAATGACATCTTGTTTAACTTTTTGGTTAATTCCATCAAAAATGTCAGACAGTCACATAGGAATGAAGTCTAAAAATTGTAAGACAAAACTTATGTAATAGTATATCCATGGTATTGTATATGGACATGAATTTCTAATACCCCCATGACAAAACTTCTATAGGTTGGTAAGAATAATTTATTATGGATTGAATAAATCCTATAGTCACATATAATGCTGAAACAAGGATACAGGTTGACCCATTGTAACAATGAGACATTCCAGACACTACGTTGAAAATGAATTTTACAACTTCAGGGTGGGGGAGGGAAGAGTTGGGGAGGTAAGGAGAGAAGGAATAGTAAGGGGGAAAAACAAAGGAGGGGGTAACAATGCTTGATAAGAAATGTACTTATTACCTTATTCATATAACTGAAACCCCTCTATACAGTATCTTTCCAATAAAAAATAAAAAATAAATAAAAAGAGGAATATGCTTGTACTAACCATCAAGCATTTGGTACAAAATATGTAAGTGATGAATTGGAAGAGATAATTTAAATTACAAACAATGAAAATCACAAGTCCTTTAGAGGTCAGAAAGTTTATGACTTTGGTTTGGTAACAACTAACCTCAGAGTTTCAGTTTTACATAAATATATAAGGTGGCAATTGTTAGTCTTGTTAAACCCAGTTGCTTAGAGACAGCTAACTGATTACATGATAGTTGCTATCTGTGCCTGTAATTATTTTGATTACTATTACTGTGGTAGCCCTCTGTGGGACACTGAAAATGGTTATATGCATAGCATTTCACAAACTTTTGCCTATAAATACTCAATATATATCCCAGTAAAAAAGATTTATATCGTCCCTTCCTTGCCATTCCAATGGGCTCATTTAAAGGATAATACAATTATTTGTTTTCAGCTTATATAGATGCTTCCATTCAATTCCATTATGAAATAGAATCAGAGGTTATTATTAAAGACAGGGGAAGAAAACAAAACCCTTCTAAGAAAAGAATGACAGAGATTGATCCTGTGTGAGCTTCAATCTCATAATCACACAAATGGGTAACTTTCAAATATCCCAATGTGAGAAATGCCAAGGCACTTTATTTCACTTGTGATCACATTAGTAAATAATAAATAGCGTGAATAGATTACATTTTTATTTATTTATGCCGAGGCTTAGGACAATCTTACCAAAACTGGCTCTGTGAAAATGCAGTCTAACTTTGTGTGAAGCTAGAGTTTAAACATTTCCACTTTATTCCTCAAACAAAAGAACTACCAGCAAAGCCAATACACCTGCAACACATAACTACATATATACTTCCTACAAAAAAATCTTGGTAACTCTGAGTCACAAAAATGGGTGCAGTAATGATAGCAGAAGGGAAAAGGGAACCTAATCAACAGCAGAGAATTTGTAATGCCAACCAGGTGCCCCATGCTCCTGTCAGCACGCATGTGTGTGTTATTACCACAGTGTTCTACTATCCTATTTCCAGAGTATGTGTATGTGTTTCTTAAGGTATCATTCTGAGAAGCCAGGGTGGTGCTTATTTAATATCATCTAGGTTGATATTGATAGATAAGGCCTCTATAAAGACAACTACCCAATTTTAGATTCATATAAGGAGACCAAATGTTTTATATTCATAGATGAACAAAAGCTGTCAACTGGGAGAGAAGAATTAAATTCACAGGGAGTGATCGTTGCAAAAAAATGTGTACAAAAGCTTACTAAATGTTCTATTTATAAGCTTCTGGTTGAGTAAAAACAATGCAAGGTGGAATAAACTGTAGTCTTGTTGGAAGATATAAGATTTGGAGGAGAAGTAGGAGAAAAATGAGGAAGGGGTAACAAGTTGGACAAGAAATGTACTCACTGCCTTACAAATGTAACTGTAACCCCTCTGTACCTCAACAATAAAATTAAATTTCTAAAAAAAGATAGAGCTTTTACATGTTGTTGACAACCCTGCCTTTGGTTTGAAACCATCCTGAATAGTTTTCTGTCTCTTTGATCTTTGAGAAGTTGCTATCTCCTCCCTCTCCTTCTTTCATTTCTCGTTTATTTGCAGAGTAGTGAGAAGAGATGTGCACTTCCATATTGGGTTCTTCTGGGACATTTCTTGTAATGTCTCTGTTAATAGACATATCTATTTCTGGGGAACTATCTGTACTCAGGGACTCAGTGTTACTGCAATACTAGAATTATTTCTGTGCATTGTACTTTTCTGGCTTCACTTTAGTAACACTACCAAGAGCATAAGATAAATCTCAAGAGCATAATATAAAGAATCTGTAAATGTCTTGTTTTTGGTGATGGTGGAATTCAAACTCAGGTCCTTGTAATGGCAAACAAGGTACTCTATGACATGAATCATGTCCCAAACTTTTTTTCACTTCAGTCAGATTGTTGATGAAGAGTCTCACTAACTTTTCCAAAGCTAGCATCAAACAGCCATTCTCCCAATTTCTGGCTTCTGAGTAACTGGGATGAGCCAGTGCACTTACCGCCTTCAGTGTACTTCTTTTGAGTATTAAACATACTGAAACAATGAAAACATTCCCTGGACATGAAAAACTTACCTCAGATATTTTCAGATCTATACCTTTACCAACGCTATCTTAACCATCTCTTCCTTCTCATATTGTTTGGCTATTAAAGCTCTGTTCTAGCTTTTATTTAATTAATATTTTCCCATGGTATGTATATTATCCTTAGAATCTTTTCTCCCTGCCCTTGAAACAGTGTGTAAGATATAGTAAATTCTTGGAAAATTGCAGGAATTAGGCCTATGGTTGGTGAAAGGAATTGTGATAGTTTCTCAAAGGTGTCCATTATTTGACTCAATAATATCTCAATGTTTAGGTTCACATTTGTCCCTCAACAAATTTTATTTATATGATGGCACAGCAGAAAAAATAGATAATTGAAAGCATTTTGATAGGTTCATCTAAAAGTCTACATAAATACTGTGCTTAGGATAGCAACGTAACAACCATGATTGGAAGTGATATAGAAAGTTCTAGGAATTGAGGTGAATTTGTGCAGAGCAATCTATTCTCTTCCCCATTCTGTAGTATGGAGTGCTCCCATCGAGTACAAGGTCAACATTTAAAAAGAAAGATCTCCCAGCACCACCCATGTTTTATAACTGACATATTGGATTTCTTCCATTGATTTCAGACCTTTTCCCTTTCCCTCAAAATATCTTGCCCTTATTCTATGACAGTGGCTTCTTTTTTTTCTTCACTCTTTGGATGTAGTCTTCTTTTTCCTTTTAGCTATGATTTTCAGTTGCTTCTGGAGATCTTTGTGATGCAAAAGAAAAGACTTTAAGGCCTCTTCTACTCTGAAAATAATATTTCTGCTAAGCTTGACTCAGTCCCTGGAAGAAAGAATTGGATCCATTATTTTTGTTCCTCTTATTAGTGATCACCTGAAAGCCACAGCAAGATGACCAGCTTGATAGGGTGAATGCCTAAGAGCTAGGGAGACAGCTGGTGGAAGATGTGTGTTTATTTGGTGTCTTGTCCTGAGACTCCAAACAGCTAAGGAGTAATAGGTATCACCTTGGTCTGAAAAGGAGCATATATGAAATAACTGTAATCACAGTGACATGAAGTGAGTGCAGACAAAGGAGCTGAGCATTGACCTTAAGAAACCATAATAAGAATGTGGCTAAAAAATACATGTTCTTTTTCCTTTCCATTCCTAGTAAATAACATTAAGAGAAAGAAAACCTTACAGAGCTTTAGAAACATTGAGAAAGTAACTTCAAAGTCAGACAATACATGGTCATTATAGGAAAAGCTAGTTTCTCAAAAATTACTTAAGGACATTAAAATGATACATAAGACATATTTACAGAGGACAACGATAAAGTCAGTTGTCCATTCTTGAACGTGGCTATCTATCTACTACAAATACTTTGAAGAAAAAGTTTTAAGCTACTTAAAACTGTTATCAACTTAAACACTGCTGGGTGACATCGATTTTATTCTTTGGAAATAAAAGTAAATTATCTTTGTTCATTTCCTTAATATGCACCTTATTCTAACTTTTGAGGTCTAGGGTTGCAATTAGTAAACTGTGTTGGTTATTTCAATATTGTTATTAGCATGAGTTAATTGGAATTCTAATTGGAAAAGGGTGAACAATGTAATAATCCAAAATTCTAGAAGTGACTTTAATTTTATAGTGCCATTGATATCAACATGACAATAGCTTTTCATATTTCATATTGTTAGTCTGTATAATTTCCTTATCTCTTGGGGCTGCTGGATTTTGATCTCTAATGGCAATGTTAATATGCCTCTGAATAAAAATCAGAATTTAAATTGCTATTAACTTCCACAAAATTATGTTTGGTGACTCAGTCAATATTGATAACCATGATTTGGTTGCATCATTTTCTCATTGTAGGAACATACATCAATCCTCTTCACTCTGAAAAAATGTTTTACCATAATCTTAAGATCTATTCTCGACATATTTTTCCTTTTAACATATATTAGAAATATCAAGTAAGTTGAATCCTACCCCCTACTAATTAAAATGATTCTGTGTACCTGAGCCAAAAATTATCACGAAGAATTATTTTAATTACTTTAATGATTTAATTATTTTATATGATTTAGCTGCTGATTAAGAAAGACAATGTCAATAATGAAATTAACATAACTAAGAAAGATTTCTCTTGGTTCAAATAGATTCCTTTTCTTCTAATATTTATCCTTTCATGTAAACTTAAACATAATATCCAGGAAATCCATTGTACCTAATTGTCAAATAAAACATTGAGCATTTTCTCCCTAAAGATTTCCTGAGACACTGAGAATTCCTACTTGTTCTTGGGTTAAAATCCAGAGCTAGCCAGGTTGTCTGCATACTTGGGAGCCATTTCTGGCAAGTTCTTAGACACAAAAGAATTATTTGAAAACGGTCATTTTTTCATTAAAATGCCATTTCTTTTGTACTGAAAACTTTAAGGCATTTTGCTAATTAAAATGTAAAAGTGTTCATCTTAATCTCTTAGCACCAATTTAGTTTCACTTCACATTTTTATCAGACACTGGCAAAAATACACTGTTTACACTATTTGCTAAAAGGCAAAAGAAAGAGTAGTACTGAATGTAGGGTCTTCAACTGCAGTTTCCTAAGCCACTCTAATTTAAACTGTACTTGATGTTGGTGCCCTGCATCTTGTATATACACTTCTCTAATTTGGGGAGGGGAAGGGGAAAAAATGCTTAAATAGGGATACAGGTTGACCCATTGTAACAATGAGATGTGCAAGACAATATGTTAAAAAAACAAACTTTACAATTTAGTGGGGAAAGTGTAGTTGTGGAGGTGGGAGGGAAGAGATGGTAGGGGAAAAACAAAGGAGGAGGCAACAATGCTTGCTAGAAAATGTACTCATTACCTTGCTTATGGAACTGTAACCCCTCTATACAGTATTTTTACATTAAAAAACATATTAAAAAGTGCAATTTCTCTTTCTTCAACAACAGTTTTTTATTTTCTGTTTTTAGGTAGTAATTGTAAGGATAGTATTGTCAGGGACAAAATTGTATACTCATATATATTTGCATAAAAGTAAAATGATCTTTGAATCTGATCTTTCTTGCACACAGAAAAAAATGAATTGAGCCTAAATTATTTCAAGTCATATCAAGGCATTCATGTACATGTATGTATTCACTTATTCACTGATTTATCATTAAACAAATAGTTTTCAGAATCATCTTTACTTAGGGAAGGAGCTTTTTTATATCACAGGTAACAGGCTGCCAATCAAATATTTCCTAGACCTGGGAGTTAAACATCAGAGTAGAGGTTCAGGAATTTGATGAGAACCACACTGATTGCTAACAAAAGTGTTATGTGGAGAAATAAATCTGTTTTGATCCTGGGAAATCTTCATAATAGACACTTGAAGACATCAGTAAATTTTAAAGATGAGAATATGGTGCTTTCAACTGAACTGATTTCCCAAGCTCATGTTGTTACCCAATTCAAAGTGAGGGTTACATCCAGGATTTCTGGCACCCAAACTTATTGCTACAAAACATAAATCATTAACCCAAGGGGGTCTAATGAAATGAAACTGTTATAAACTTTCTGCATAATGTTGCAAGTATAATATTATAAGGCAAACAAATTCGTGTAGTGTAAAACTACCTTTCATTTCATTTTATGAGAAACAGACATCTTCTGCACCCTAGGTGTACAGCTATTCACAGAATAGATATTTTTCTTGATGTGTGAATTAAAATAAAATTCTAAGTAATACTATTGAGTTACAGGATTAAATATATAATTCACGCTGTTATAATATATCTATAGAAAGCAATGAGATTAGCCTCATGTTTATAGGAAAAATGTATAATTTGGACTCAGAAAATAGATTACACATTAAACTGTGTGAAAGCTCAAAAGATTGACAATATCCTTGGAACACATGTGTATTGCAGTTCAGTTGCTGAGGACATTTCTGCTGAGGACATTCAATAATATATCTTTGAAAGTTCTGAGTGGGGAAGAAAGAGGTTTCATAAAAAGTACCTTCCTCTTTCAGATGACTGCTGGATCTTAGATTGACCTAAGCAATAGCAGGGACTCTCTTGATAGCAATCATTGTGACTGCAGGAGTTTCTGGGGGATTATTGATATTTGAGCTCAGTTGTTAATTAAAAATGCCATTCTATTTCAAGATGTGTTTTCAAGATGAAAAAAAAATCTCTGTTTTTCTTCTTGATGGTTCACAATACTAATTAATGCATAATGAGGAAACTTATCCTAGTTTGACAACATGTTCTTGGAAAGGAGCTTGAAAGGGACTTCAAAATAATTATCTAAAACATATTGTAGCAAAATTATAGATTCAGAAATTAAATCAAGCATGCTAGAAATGAAAACATATTTAAGACCGTGTTTTCTTGTGAAAAATTAGAAGAAGTAAACATCAATATATGCAGTGGATGATGATAAATAATGTGTGACACACAAACACACACACACATATATAGTACTCAATGTAAGTGTTTATATCAAAGTAAAAATTAAAGGGAAAATATCAAGATAGTGATATTCACACTCATAATTTTTCAAATTCACTAAAATGCCACACTGGATCATGTGAACATGCTATAGTTTCCCTGACTATACTAAATAAACTGCTACTCTCTCTTTGAAACTCTCACTTATGAGAGTTAACTTATTTGATCCTGTCAGAGGATGAAAAATGAAAAATGATTGAAAAAATGAAATGAAAATCATGAATGAAAAATATTTGAATTAACTGTTTATTGGTGTGGGGTTGAGGTGGCGGGGGCGGGGGGAGTGTTTCCTCGACATTTTACCTTGTCTTCTGTGCCCCGGAGTTTCTGGTTTCTAAAATCACTAAAGCAGTTCTTCCTGGCTTATTAATTACTCTTTGGTGGGGGCGATTTTTGAAACCCACAAGAATTAAAAATAAAATTGTTGCCAGGTGTTGGTGGTTCATGGCAGTAATTTTAATTATTCAAGAGACTGAGATGTGGAGGACCAAGATTCAAAGCCAGACAAGACACAGAAGTCTTCAAGACTCCATTTCCAATTAACCAGAAAAATGCTAGCCTAGGAAGCCTTGGCTTAAATAGTAAAGCCTGAGAATGAAGCTAAACAAGTGCATCCCTGAGTTTAAGCCATGGTAGATACACACAAATTATCTATCTATCTATCTATCTATCTATCTATCTATCTATCTATCTATCTATCTATCTATCTATCTATCTATCTATCTATGTTAGATGGAAATAAGTTATAAGAACAATTCATTGTTATTCAAAGCTATAATCTTTAATTCTTTTACTTTCTTTTAGTATATTATGCTTGTGAGGTGGTTCAAGCTCTTTATGTGTGAATAGTAAAAGTGTCACTAACAACCAGATTCTACGTTTTCCTTCCTCTTCTTGCCCCAAGCAACTTCATTCTGTTTACAGTGAACTTGTGCACTCTCTAATCTCTCTCTGCAGTAAGTCATGTTTCCTCTGTTCGATCTGCCAGATATGTCCTAAATTCTCTCAACATGACTGTTACCAAAATTTCCCCTTTATTTTCAGTTCTTACTTTGAGTTTGTGATTTTACCACTATGAACTCTAAGCTTGCCCACCTGCATTTGTTTGCACATAATTCTTTTCATACTTTATTAACACACACACACACACACACACACACACACACACACACACACACACACACACACACACACACACACATTGCAGAGCCCTTCAACTTGTACTCGTCATGGACAAAATGCGGCTGATACTTTCCCAAATCCTTGAGTACATTTTGATATCCACCCAAGGTGCACACATATTCTATTCCTTACATCTCTTTTTTATCTTTATTGATGAATATTTAGCTATTTTTATCTGTCTGAGATTGCCAATATAAAAGCATCTAGTTTTTTAAAAATATTTTTTATACTTCTCTGAATACTAATTATCATAGTACAGTTTATTCTGATGAGGAGACTTTTTCCCAGAGTTTAATTGGACTGAAAATGATCCTAGTATTTTGTACTTAAAATATTTTCTTTTTTTGCCTATTAAATATTGTTGACAATCATTTTCTCTTAGGAAAAGTGTATGGCTTCCTTAGCTGTTTTTATGAAATCAGCAGGCAGATGATAATAGAGATCTTTTAATTGAAGTACTAGTGCTTAGTTCTGAATTTCTTTCTACTTAATCTTTTTGAGATTGGTTTGACTTCTTATATCTTAGTGTCTTTCATCATTTCTATAAAAATTTCAGCCACTAGATTTTCAAACAGAAACTTTCCTCCTCTGCTGAAACTTCAATAGAATTGTAAATTCTTATCATTTCATTCGCCATTTCAATATTACTTAAAATCTTTTAATGTTTTAGCTCTTTTTCCTTCTGTGCAGGAGGCATTTTGGATCATCTCTACCGGGGAGGGGAAGGGTAAAAACAAAATGCTTAGATAAGGATACAGGTTGACCCATTGTAACAATGAGATATACAAAACACTATGTTGAAAATGAACTTTATAACTTTTGGGGGGGGGTGGTAGTTGTGGAGGTTGGAGGAAAGGGATGGTAGGGGGAAAACAAAGGAGGAGGCAACAATGCTCAATAGGAAATGTTCTCATTACCTTTCTCATGTAACTGTAACCCCCCTGTACAGCATTTTTACAATAAAAAACATACAAAAAAAAGAGTTCAACTGTATTCGCTGGCCTTTTATTAAGACTCAATTTAATCTTTCAAAAAAATTCTGTACTCTTTCTCAAGTTCTCTTTATGTTTAAATTCTTTTCCAATAGTTCACTTAAATAAGGCATACTTCTCATATTACAGTGCGTTGAGGAAGGACTTGGAAAACTCATGGGCATTTGTTGACACGTAAATGAAAATGCACTAGAGGTGTATGACAAACTACCCTAATAAATAATAAGAACAAATAAAGTTAGAAAAATAAGTCTTCAAGTTTTGTCTTTTGATGGCCTTAGTTATCAGTCAGCTAGTTATTTGTGTGTGATATTCAGTGTCTCTTCTATTTTGATGCTGTGAGCTATCCCCACTGCTTCTTAGAGTACTTAACCATGCCCAGTGCTAAGATTCACCAGTGAGAATGAGAAGAAATGTAAGAAAATCTGAGAAGGCATTTGCATGGTGTGAGAAATATACAAAAATAAAGTAATATATGAAATAAGGAATATATGAAAATAAACATCCATTTTCCAAAATGCACAGAAAGTATATTTCTGCTTATGAGGCATGTTAAATGTCAGAACAAAAGAACATTTAAAGGAAGAAAGTATTACTATATTACTAGGGTGGGTATAGTATAGAAAATGCTGAAAGTGAATTGAAATTTACCCAGTTCCAAAACAAATGAAAACATTCCAGATATAAGGAATGTGCTTGTATAGAGTGCTCTTTCTCTGTCCAAATCAAACCAATTGAAATTAAATTTCCATGATATTTGATCTTCTATACTAAATAGATATAAAGTTCTATAATAAAGCTATCATTTTCTTACATGGAAAATATGTGTTTTATAAAATAGTATTGTTCATTTAGTAATTCTGTATAGAAACTATTTTATATACTTATAAATAAGATCAGAGCTCTGAATATTTGTGTTAAATGTAAAAGTATTGACTGTGCAGTGATACTTAGTAAATACTATACTGAAAATGAACTGCATAACTTGTAGGAATGGGGGATTGGGAGGGAAAAACTGGGAGAAAAACAAGGGAAAAGCTGATACAGTTCAAAAAGAAATGTGTTCTTTACTTATGTAACATAATCCCTGTATATATCATCTTTACAATAACAATAAAAAATAAAAAGATAAAAATTATTGATGGTATAGGGCATGTGCTGTTAGCACAACCTGGGTAATGATAAATGCATTCTTAGATAACAAATGACAGTTGGTGAAAATTATCAGACTCTTGATTGATGAAAAGTGTTCTATGACTTTATTCCTTGAGTAAAATTATTTGACTTACTGGCATGAAAAAGTCTTTATTATATTATAGGTGGTAAACACAGTGGGTAAAAGCCTCTGGCTTCTAGTAAGCTATAGCTTATTTATTATTTTTTGAGACAAAGTCTTACTATGTAGCAAAGCTGTCATTAAATTTTCAAATCTCCTTACTCAGCCTCCCAGGTACTGGGATTGCAAATATATACCACCATGCCTAGCTATGATATAGCCTTGCCATTATTAGTTGATAGTTTTGGGGAAAAAAACTATTTCTCTAAACTTCAGTTTATCCAGCTATAGATAGCACAGTTATTATATTATAATAGTTACTACATTATACCTTCATAGAGACACTTTAAGGACTATTTTTGATATTTGTAAAACATTCACAAGATAAGCCTATGAGAAGTTAAGTATATTTAAATCTCACAAATATTGGGTGTTCATCTGTGAACTTTTTAAAATAACTGCTTCTCTAATAATGTTTTAGTGTTAGATAAATGGAGATTTTTTTTTGTTTTTTAAAAATTATTATCTTTAAGTAGTTGTACAAAGAAGTTCCCATTCTACAAAACAGTATATGAATACAAAGTGTCTGACAACATTGCCACCCATCTTTCCTAACCCAACCCTTTTTTCACTTTTTTTCTTTAATTGAGATTAGGTGATTACATAAATTTCACATATTTTACAGTATTGTAGAATAGTTATATTTAGTTAAAGTCACAAACACATTTTAGCCTTCACAAGGCAAATTGTCATTATCATGGTCTATACAGTTTGTGAATTCTATGAGCTTTGACAATACATGTTATTTTTTCCACATCAGGAGGTGTTTACATTTCTTTCCTTTTGCTTTGTGTAAGCTGTTCCCACTTATTTGATTTCTCTTTCTGGCTTCCCTCTGTTGAGTGCATATATCTACCATATATATGATCAAGAACATGGAGTCCTTTAATAATGATATGACAAAATGGGTGGCTGTCTTTTGCTTCTTGCATCCTGTTACTTTGTCATATATTTTTGTAATAAATTGAGCTTTTATCTGTCAATTACAATAGTAATATATTGACTTCATTTACTTGGGTATAAATCAATGCTTCTATATTATTTCAAAGAATATGTGTTGATGGGGATCAGGTGACTCAAATCCTCTAGGAAAAAAAACTAGTCATTTGACATTTATGACAAAATTTTTCCATTGAAGTTTATTGTTGATCAAATACAGAAATTCTTGAATCACTTCAAACCTTTTTTCCTATGTTTTATTGGTTTACTATGTGACCATTTTCAGTTTTCAGCTAGGCTAAGGTCTGTGCTATATTCTTCACACATCTGGTCCTCTGCTCTTTACTCATATATGCTTCCAGTGTGGATTTTTCTTCTCTCCCTCCTATTATCTTCTTTCAAATTCCTATCCTGGTTTGAGATGTGTGTGTGTGTGTGTGTGTGTTTGTGTGTGTGTGTGTGTGTGTGTGTGTGTGTGTGTGTGTGTGTGTGTGTGTGTCCCATTTTTAGGAATTATTTTCTCATTGAATTAGCTGAAATTATTGGTTCTATTTAAAGCATCCTCCCATACCATATTTACTCAGTGAGTTCTCTTCCCCAAGAATAATGTGTAAGACCCTCAAGAGAAGGCACTTTTAAATCTAGAAATGATGTGCATTTCTGTGTGGAAAGGGCAGAAGACAGTCTGAATCCTCTGAAGTGGCTGTGTTTTGTAATTTTTACTAAAAGTACATTTTTCTCATGTACCTAAGCATATGTTCCCTTATCTTCCTGGTTCCATTATTGATGAAATATGAGCTCCTCAAAAGGGCATAGTGAATGACAGTTGTTCAGAGTTAGTTGTTCAGTTTCACATAGGAATCATCTTCATATAAGGTTGTTAATGATAGCTATAAAAAACTCCATTAGACATTTTGCTTCAATTTTACTTATATTTCCCTTATTCTGCTCTTTAGAAAGTGCTTAAAGACAACACCAAAATCACACAAAAGACAAATAAATGAATGTATACTGTGTGTGACACATGGTACCATGAATATTACATGCATGTTGAACCTGTCAGCAATACTCATGACAATCACCATGGCCTGGTATTATTTTCAATGTCACTTCAGATGTGTAGCAGAGTCTACGATGCAGTAATTATTGTCCACTACTCTTTAGTAATGATCAGGAATTTTCATTTGCCTGATTCTAAATCCTATTACTCTCTAGGTGCTTCCTTAGATTGTTTTCAGAGTTGAATTAAAAAGCATTGGATACAACTATGAGAAAACTTTACTGTACCAGTTTAGCATGGGCAGTGTCTAGTAAAAGTGTCCAACTCATGATAGCTACTTTTGTTGACACTGTATGGGTAATTTATGCCATTTTCAATGTTAAACATCCTTGAACCATCCATGATTCATGATCCAAGTTAGGAGGTCTAAGCACTCGTCCAAATTTTAGAAAAATTGGTCAAATTCAAATTTTGATTCATTTGATTCCACCATAAATGGAAGTAAAAAGATGTGACAAATATCTGTCAATTCCTAATGCATTTCCATTTGTCTCTCAGACAGACTGAGTAAGCTATGTTGATTGATAGGCTATGGTTTTAAATGTACGTTTAGAGAATAGTAATGGCAAATGCTCCAGGAAAAAAAAAACAAGTGAACAAAAAACTGTTCCTAATTCACACCATTATAAGGTCAATGTAATATTATTAGTAGAGTTAAAAGCAGAACAATGACCAGAGTTTAAGCTTCATTTCATAATAATATGACTTTTTTGAGACATTTATAAGCCTTAAATGTTACCAAGCTTCTTTTGCCTAAATTGTTGTACATGTATTTGTACTAGTGGTGGTGTTTGTTTTTGTTGGTTGGTTTATGTGGTACTAAAGGCTACTTCAGGATGTTGGACTTGCTAGGAATATCTTCTCTTACTTGAACCATGCACCCAACTTATTTATAGTAGCTATAAAAAATTCAACAAGCACAGACACACATACACACACACTGAGTAATGTCATTAGATTATGTTTTATCACATTTGATTACAGCATTTAAAATAGCCACTTGATACTTAGCTCATGGAGCACTGATAAATTACCATTATATGCTAAGATTATATAAATAGGTGACTAAAATTTCTGTAGCACTCATTAATTATTTCATTGTCTACAGAAAGTTTTAATGAAACATTCAATCAGTTTGATATATATATATATATATATATATATTAGATATAAAGTTGTAAAGGAAAATATTATGGCATATTTTTGGGAAAAGTCTATCCCCCACTTTAGTTTTATTTTTATAGTAACTGTGAAACATACTTTAAAACTATTTACATATTAAACTACATTCAGTCAATTACATTATTCACTTACATAACAGGATTTTCAAATTTTTTGCTGTACCTATATTAAAAGAAAGTTCATGCTTCATATGCTAATATGGCAACAAAATAATAGTTATACCCATAAGATACCAGGTCTGTTTTAATGTACCAGAGTTGGAATGACAATGTAACCTACTTTCAATCTTACCTGTTTTTAAAAATTTTTTAGATATCAGTTTCATCAGAAATATGTTTTGACTGGAAGATGGGCTGCAAATAATTAAAATAAAAATAATAATCTTTTTCTTTTTTTTTTCTGTTGTGGGGCTTGAATTCAGGGCCTGGGCACTGTCCCTGAGCTCTTTTAGCTCATAGCTAATGCTCTATCACTTTGACCCACAGCTCCACATCTGGTTCCTGAGTTATTAATAAGAATCTCACAGACATTTTGCTTGGACTGGTTTTGAACTGTGATCCTCAGATCTCAGCCTCCTGAATAGCCAGGTTTACAGGTAAGAGCCACTGGTGTCCAGCTGAACATCTTTATTAAAAAATAAACAAAACTAAAGGCATCACATACTTTCTCACTAGCTAATACTCATTGTTAACTATTTGTAGTAGAAATTGGTTTTCATGGTCACCAGTGGATTGAAAATTGGAAGCAGAACTGATAACACTTTACAAAGTGCCTACAATCCAATACACTCTTCCTTTTCTGAATTCTCTTATACTTTTATGGTATCAAAAAGGTACCATTCAATGAATCAGTTTATGAATACAATGCATCTTGGTCGATGTCATCTGGTTTATCATTCTCCCCAACCCTTTCAGTTCAACCCTGTCCCCATCATTTTCTTAGTATCATAGGAAATGCATTGAATATTGGGACTTTATTATCTCTACTTCTTCTCTTGATTCATCACACCCCCTTGCTTAATTATTACCTCTTATTTTCCAGTACCAGTTTCCTTGTATTTATTTTGTTGAACTGATAGTTTTTCTAAGGAATTACACCATTGAAATTATCCCTTGAAAATATTATATTCCAATTAACACATTTATTTTAATCCTGTACATGTTAACTTGTACATTTATAAATTAAAGTGAAATAAATCAGGCACAGAGAGAGAGACAAAGGATGTTCATTTCATCTCATGGTGTCTAAGACAGAGAAGAAGAGATGGAGAGACAGACACAGAGACAGAAACAGAGATGGTGATCCCAGTATGCCCTTCTAATGCATACTTTCAATGACTTGACTTTTTCCACTCAATTGAAACTCCTAAAAGTTCCACCATTCCAACATACAGCTACATGCTGGAGACAAAGTCTTTAGGATCTGAGACTCTGGAGATCATTTAAGTTCTAAACAAATACAAAAATATAAGCTGAAGGAAGGAAGCCCTAGGAAAGAATCAAAAGGAAAAGCTGAAACTGAAAATCACCATTGATATGGAGAATGGCTATTATGAGTTCTTTAGCCACCTGCACACATCCAACAAGGGTCTTCAAGGTATGCTTATGAAAAAAAAAACCCAAACACAATATATGAAGCAAAGAATGAGTTGGGAAAAATATTCTAAACATCTAACAAGTATGAAGCAAATGCAAAGCATACAACACATACATAATAGAAATATCAGCAGCAGCAAAACAGAAGCAAATGAAAGAAATGTTTAAAGTAACTATGGCTGAGAGTTTACCAAAGGTAACAACAGAAACTAAACAAATATTTAAAAACAAAATATTAAAATAAGCCAGCATCTAAAATGCTTTGATCATGGAAGAATAACAACATGAATAATATTTAAAAATTGTTGATGTGGGGTTGGGAAGGTGGCTCAGTGGTAGAGTGCTTGTCTCTCATGCATGAGGTCCTGGGTTTGATTCTTCAGCACCACATAAGCAGAAAAAGCTGGAAGTGGGGCTGTGGCTCAAGTGGTAGAGTGCTAGCCTTGAGCTGAAGAGGTGAGGGACAGAGCCCAGGCCCAGAGTTCAGGCCCCAAGACTGACAAAAAAATTCATTGATATATGCTATGAAAGCAGAAGGTATAGAATTCAAATATTCGTAATGATAAAAAATCCCTAAACTTAGCTTCTCATATTAATTGAAATCCTGAAAAGTGAAGAGAAATAGAAATGTGTTCAGATAAACAAGGACTAATGGAATTCATTTCCAGTGGTGGTGATGCCTTGAAAGAAATGTTAAAGTCCTGAGAGAAAGAAAAATGATAAAAAAAACCATCAACTAAAATCTTTAGGAGAGGCTAACAGAGAATGAAAAAAAAACACCTTAATTTTCTCATATGTGATTTATTGACTGATGGCTCAAGCTAATAATCACAAATCTATATTGGGTAATTATAGTACATGGTTCAGTGAAATGAAACACACAACAGTTCTATGTTTAAGGGTGTCAAAACAAATTCCCAGTAGATGAGCATGTGTATTTTAAAACCGAGGGTAAATATACAAAAATACTTAAATAGATAAATGTAATCTGTATACTAAAAGGAGAGAAAATGGACTCCAGTAAGATGCTCAATAAAAATAAGAAAAGGCAGAAGGTGGGAAAGGAGGTAGCATGTTAACACTTAATTAAAAGAAAACTGGAGTAGCCATATTGATTTCCGTCAAAACCAACTTAAGAAAAATCTCCAGGGATGAAGAAGGGAATTACTTAATGATGAAGGACTCCATTCTCCAAGAAAACATAAAAGCTCTTAACACTTCTGCCTAGAACAATATGATGTCCAAATATATGAAGCAAAAATGAATGAAACTACAAGAACTTCACATGAATTACCTGCTGGTGTAGAAAACTTCAATACCCCTTTATCAGAGATTGACAGGTGCAGCTGGCAGGAAATCATTACAACACAGTATTATTATGCAGTATTGTCAGTATCTTCTTGGCACTAAGATCTGAGACAGAATTAGCTTCCTGAAAAAGAAAGGACAGTACCTATGTAATCCTTGTCCAAGTCTCTTCTCCTTGTTTGGATCCATCTTCTGTATGGTAGCAAGATTTGTAGTGTTCCATGAGTAATATCTCTTGTTGTAGAGACTGAGTAAACAACTTGGATAATATAAATGTCTAGATTATTGAAAATTACTTTTTCTCAGATATTCCATTACAGAAGACTTGGTGGGAGAAAAATAAATCTGAATATATTCTGTTTTACTCTTTTTCTAGTTGGGGACTTTTTTTGTTTCTTTTTAACAAAGTTATAATTGAAACAATTAGGCTAAATATACATAAATACTAGAAACACTCTCTGAAAACTTGGGAAATGTATATAAATCCTAGCTTGGCAAACAACATGTGAATATAAGCCAGCTGCAATCTATTATTGGACTCTGTGTTTCATTCTTTCTGTAGATTATTATTATCTTTAAATTATGTTTGTTCTCAGTGTTTATCACATCTGTATCAGCAAACTGGCAAGGCAGAAACACTACACAAATCTAACTTCATTGCTTACATGATCATGCTATACAACTGTTATTATCCTGTTGTCTTATGGAGTGAGTAATTTAATTGAAGCAGAATAAAGTGTTTTATTTTATTTAGTTGTAGGACTTATAGAAGTTGACTGCCAAAACTGAAAAACAAAATTTAACTATGCCTTATTCACATTTAGTCTAGCTCATTTTGTTTGCATGGTATAAAATTTTCCAGTGAGACTATCAAAATTAGAGGGAAAAATATGTGGTGTAGCTGTAAACAACATTTATTATTGTACAAACTACTGTGTAAATACACAAACATATTATGTAAGGATTCCAATAATGGATGCTTTCATTTTAAATTTAGATAAATGCAATGAGTTAAAGTTGGTATTATGGTAGATCACTTTCAGGTTTCTTAACAAAATATGCAGATCACATCTTTACTCTTCGTACCCATCTCTCTTAGACTCACATAATGTTTTTCTGTCTAGTTTTTAATAGAACACTGGCATTTGGATGTTAAATATTCTCACTATATGAACATCATCACTATTGGCGAACAGAGAAAAAGCAGATTGCTCATGAACTTTTTGGGCCTATAATATTCAGGACTAGTAATATGTCATGGGTCAGATTGCAGGAAAAGGATGGAAAATTTTCAGCTGTTTTTATAATTAATCCCAATCTCTAAGCTCAATGTGATCAGGATGAACCTTAAACTTCCTGATAGAGCAGTGGGCCAGTAGCTCAAACCTGTATGTAATCCTAATTACTTAGGAGGCTGAGATCTGAGGATCATGGTTCAAAGCCAGGCCAGGCAGGAAAGTCCCTGAGAATCTTATCTCCAAGGGGCACTGTGGTTCAAATGGTAGAGTGCTGGCATTGAGCTGAAGAGCTCAGGGAGAGGGCCTGCCTCAGAGTTCCAGCTGATGACTAACAAAGAAAAAGACCTTCCTTATAAAGGGAGGGAGAGAGCTAGTGTGCCTACACAGTAGTTATAATTTATTGAATAATTTTATGAGCGAATAGTACAACTTGGATGAACTATAGCATGGGAAAGTACTAGGTAAGTAAGAGAAATCTTTGGGAATGAGCACCTCAGGGTTCATGTACTCCACATCCTTATGCTTGTGTTTGCTCAGTTAGATATCCCAAAATACACTGACACAGTTATCAGTCCATATAGGTAGCTAATTCCCACTGTGTTGTCATTATATTTTTAGAAATAGTTTTAAAAATTATTTCAAATAATTACAGCTTGTTATTACAAATAGTTTGTTTTATTACAAATAGTTTTAAACAGACAATCTGAACACAATTGTCTATAAATTGTTAGAACAAAGTCGCAGAAGTAGATTATGTAGATCAAAGCTTTTGTGCACCTAAAATATTATAACCATAGCATAACACAGAATTTATCTGCAGTATATATGTATGTATGTATGTATGTATGTATGTATGTATGTATGTATGTATGTATGTATGTATGTATGTATGTGTTTATTCATTCATTCATTTATTTACTTATTGTTTTAGAGCCTAGATCTAGTCTAGGGTCTATGGATACCAATCATGAGCTCAGAGTGGTGCCACGTTGTAACTTAGATTTTAATTTTCAAATGAAACTGAAGAATGTTTAAAGGCATTTTGTACTGGCCAACCAATTTTACTCACAGGTTCTTTTGTAATTATCTTCAAATGTAATTCTGTGCAAGTGGATGGGCTTTTAAGTTGTTTTTGTCCCCACTCACATATCTCCTGTGTCATCAAATGTTTGACTCTGATCACTGGGAAGTTGCTTTCCCTGCCTTAGTCTATGTGACCCTCTAGAGTAGTGTTAATTTACTGCTTTGTCACTCATTTTACCTCGCCATCAGAGCTATTAGCCAAAGCATTTTATACCAGGAGGTTTTACGCCAATTTGCTGCTGGTCCATGTTAGGTATGACTTACATACAGCCTGATAAAATACAAAAGTCAATACAGTGTGAGCAGAAAACCTAAGGGAAAAATATCTTATGGCAGATTTGATTATCTCCTTCCTATAGAACTGTTACTATTTAATCACAATGGAATTCTCAGTTATTGTATTATGCCAATTATATCAGTTAGATGAATATTTTCAATACTAATTCATCATGATTTATCTGTTGTATAATTATCCTGTGTTTTCCACAGAGCATCACTTGCTTTAGCTCATGTTATTCCATAAGTTAGCTATTTTAGTAGCTATTTTAATTTTCAAATAAAACTTTATTTGTATCTGATTATATTTTGCCAACATCTATGGTCTACTAATATTATGGGATTTATTTTCCTTTTTAAAGTTTAGGACATAAGTAGATAGCAAAATTTCAAATTTGATGTACAACTTTAATTCATCTTAGTAATAAATATTTTGATTATGATAGAAAAGACACCAGTAAGTTAAACATATTTTATTGACTATACATGTGTAAATATTTTATGTAGTTTGTTCATATGACAAAATTCATTTATAGCTGCTTAAATAATTCCATGGAAATTTCCCTCTTAGATTATACATCTTACAGTTCCAACAATTCATAGATAATCATGTAAAATAGGAATTCCTTTGTACTGAATTTTTCATGCTTTTTCTCAAAGAATATAGTTTTTACATATAATGTACCTGGGTGCTTGAGCAGAAATTAGGAATTAGTCCTTTATCCATAAAAAAATTAAATCATACATCCTGTCAGATTGCTCTGTTGCACAATAATACTCTCTATCCAAATGGCTTTAGAATAAATGTTGTTTCTTACCTCTCCCAATTCTGTGGGTTGATTGTGCTGGGTTAGTTGGTTCTTCTGCTTCCTTGTCTGTGGAGAATCAGCTGATTAACAGGTCAAAGATGACTTCTCACAGATTTTGCCATTGGTGCTAGACACATAGCCAGATCTGTAAATAGGAGAACTTTGGTTCTCCTTCTTAGAGTATTTTTCTGTGACCAGGACTTCTTAGAGATGCAGTAAACAGAAATTTCAATTCCTCATAAGGTCTATTCTTAGAAGCCCCTAAATATCATTTTCACCTACCTTTGACCATTCAGAGCAAGTTATATAGCTAGCAAATGTCAAGGACTAAAGGCTAAAAGATGTATACTTGTTAGCAGTAGTATGTATACATAGTATAAGAAAAAAAATTAATTGCTAAGTTCTCCAGTCTACATTATTATGCCCTATATGTAAGAAGAAACTGTTATGGCAGAAGGAATACACAATGATAAATGAAGTCCATAATGATTTTAGCATATACTGGTCTTGTGCTTAAATGAAATCATGTGAATAAAATATTGGAAATCTAATTGAGTGCTGTACTTCCTAGTTATATTCTTTTAGAGGCCCAGGAATTCATTTTTGCTCTTAATCTATTCATTACTTGGTAACTTGAGAAGGTATTTTTTTTGAGCTATAATTTTTAAAATATGTAATTTCAAGCATTTTGATTAAATGTAATTATTCAACTATCACTGTTTTCTGATAAATAATTAAGAATATAATTTGGGGATTATATTCTAATTTATAGTTTATTAATTTAAGCCAATTAAGGAAACTAGAGACCTAGGTTAGTCAAATGAGGACTTAATTAAGAACTTATATTCCAGTGTCAACAGGAAAATACATTACTCATTAGAGAGTAATTTCAGGACAGAAGAGATAATAAAATCTTTTAGAAGAGATTACATTTTATTTTACTTTCATTTCAGCTTGGAAGAAATTTATGTTTGTAAGATTTTTAAACACCCTTATAGAAAAATAATATTTACAAGCTGAGAAAACACAATGTTCAGTTTAGAGTAATTTTAGTGTTAAATTTCATGTAAATTGCTTCTAAAAGTAAAGAATATAGTATAAAAATCTGTTGAAACGAACTCCAGGAAATAGGAACAACAGAGTTTTTTCTTCATTGTTGTTTTTGTTTGCTTTTCTTTTTACATCATTTGCTTATCTATCTTTGGGAGGGCAAGAAATTGTGAACAAAGGGTAAGCAAAAACAGCACTGATATTAACTAAATACTAGTTTGAAAATGAACAATACAACTTGTAGATGGCGACAGGAGGGAAAAACTGGGAGAAAGTGAGGGAAGGGATGACATCCCCAAAGAAATGTTCCTGACTCTTTACCTGATTTATGTAAATGAGATATCCCTCTGTATATTACTTCTATCATAATAATAATAAACTTGGAGCTGGGAAGGTGGCTCAGTGGTAGAGTGCTTGCCATGCATGCATGAGACCGGGGTTTGATTCTTCAGCACCACATATGCAGAAAAAACTGGAAGTGGTGCTGTGGGTCAAGTGGTAGAGAGCTAGCCTTGAGCTGAAGAGCTGAGGGACAGAACCCAGGCCCAGAGTTCAGGCCCCACACCCCAACAATTAAACACAACAAAAAACACTTAAAAATAATGGAAGAATGTTCATGCATAATTAGAGAAGTTAACTCAGAATTTCAAAACTTAGGGCAAGCACTCAGTGGTATTTTCAAAAGCAGGGAGATTGTTAGGGAAACTAAAACAAAACCTTTAGCAAACCAAACCCAGTGTAAGTAGTTACATGAATCAGTCTGGAAATTGTTGAAATAATACTTTTTTAAAATAGGAAAACGTTAACAAAAAAGAAAGCAAGTTCTTATGATAATTAATAAAATTAATACAATTTCGACAGAGTCCTTAATAAAAGAAAAATAAGGCGAAATTACCAGCATCGAAAATAAGAGAGTTCTCGTCACTACAGATAACACAGACATCTATAGTACAATACAAAGCTTTGCTTTTGGTTTTACCAGTAAGGAGCTTGGACATTGTCATACCATCCTAACAGCAAACGAACAAAAACAAAAATAAAAAAAAATGAGCAAACTGAAAAATCAATAACTCTGCACCAGTCTGAGAAAAGTCGTATCACAGGGGAAACATCGCCTCTAGTGTTGGAAAAACAGATAAATACCTAGAGCTATAGCTTCTCACAGCAAGAACTCAAGCAGGAAATTCTGGAGGTAGCAAAGCTGAAGGAGGAAAAACTCTCTCATATGTCTAACAGAGGCAGTGAATTTTTTTTCTTAAGTAAGAAAGAAAAGCAAAAGAAACATTTTGAAATACACCAGATAGATCATCCGATTCCTAACCAGGCTCATCAGGGGAGAAAGTGTGTTTAGAAATACTCAGATTTTTAACTTGTTGACGTTTCATTGGAGCCTAACTTACAGAGCAGAAGGAAATAAATAACCCAACTCCCTCCAGCCATAGTATCCTACCTTATGTGGGTAGGTAGGTGAGAATATGGGAAAAGTACTAGCAAACTTCACAAACCAGGGTACAGATTCATTACAAAACTGAAATCTAATCATTGGGATAAAAAAAAAATGTTTCCCTTCCTTCCACATCTAACTAGAGTATTATAGTTCAGTTTCCCTAGTATATTGTGCTCTTTTTTTTTTTAGCACAAAAATCATAGTTTAAGGGGAATAAACAAACCAGAAGACAATAATTAGATATGGCAGGAGTGTAGAAATTACCAGATAGGATACTTTTTAAAGAAAAATTGAATCTATATTGAGTAAGCTAAGGACTTATAAGAAAATGTATGCAATGCAGAGAGTTAATGTAAGCAGAGAGATGGAAATTTGAAGGAACAATAAAAATGCTAGATCTAAAAAGAAAGATAATGTAACAGAAATGAAAGCCACATTTGATGGCTTATTGGTACTTTGGCCTGGCTGGGGAAGGGACAACCTTCACTTGAGGCTATGATGCTTTCAACTCCAAAACTGAGTAGTAAGAGAAAAAGAAAAGAATATCCTGGAACTGGGCATGATTCCATATCATATAATATATGAACATTATGAATACAAGAAGGAGAAGAAAGTGAAAGGAGTAGAAACAGTATCTGAAGCAAGAAGAATAACTATTTCCCTTGGTTAATCAGAAATGAAACCATAACTCAAGGACCAGAGACAAGTCAAAGAACAAAGCAAAGTATACTTAATTTCAGAGAATCAAGGTAAAAGAAAATCTCTTGAAACTAACCCATGAGGCAAGGATAACAGAAAGCAAAATAAGAATCATATCAGATTTCTTAGAAATCATTCAAATAAGAATAGAGTTATATAATTATGGCAATACTTACTAAATCATGTACTTGAAACATATGAATTTTATTATATATGAATTGTACCTCAATTAGACTGTTTATAAAATTGAACATGAATATAAAGAAATTTAAATATTGGAATTATTCCAAATAAATAAACATAATAAAACATCTCTCATCAGTATACTCAGTTCTATTGGATTATTTTTGTTCTTCTCTATTTTGAATCTATCATATGTATTCATAAAATTGCTCTGAGCCAGAATCCTAGAAAACTATAGTAAGTCTAACAATTCTATCTGAAAGATCTTTAAAGGATATCAACTTGTAAACTTTTACCAATACCCGATTTTTGAACCACCAGTAATTCATTGTACCTACTATAATAATTTTCAAAAGATTCTACACATAATTCTAGCCCATAGAATTTAGAGGGTCCTCCAGGAAAATAATAAAGAGAAATGGTTATATTTTATAACTAACTGAAAGGTTAATTAATTTCTCATGTGGATCAGTAATACTGGCAATATGATAAATAATTTTCTATAAGGATACAGTGGTTTTTATCAGTGCATGCTATGAAGATAAGGACATGCAATATATAATATGCTGTGCAAATGCAATAGACAACAGGCACTAATGGAGTTCTCCAAATCTCCTTGGCCTTACATAGAGGAAACTAGCTTAGAGAAACCTAAATGTGTTTTCTGTTTTGAAATCTTCCACTACAGTTTAAGAAATGTGGAGAGAGAATCGAAATTATTTCTGAAAATTCATCTTTTAGAATGAAATCCTATAATATTTTACAATGGCTAGCATGGGAAATTTGAAAATAACTTGGAGTACAAAAGAAATCCCAAAATTTTATTTTCCTACACTGGTCTTAGAAAGTACAATTTAGATTTATCAAGATTGATTTACAACTTAATCAGATAATGCCCATCAATGACACTGAATATTACAGCTAGTGATTAATGATATTGTGGTAAATGAAGCACTAACGTATAAAACACAATTGTGAGGAACTCCAGCTCCTACACAAGTAAGAAAATCGGTGTTTTTAGTTAACTAAAGATATGGTCAAGTCAACAAAAAGCACATAAGATTTTTCTGTTGAAATATGGAATCTCTGCTCTATGAGTTTATTACATAGGAGGTTGAAAATAACCTTTTACTATAATTCATTAAGAGTTCTAAAAGCCAATTTATTCTTTTAATAAAGAAAAGGCCAAATTCTAGTTTTTCATGAGTGTATTTTCATATTACAAGTCTACAAAGTCCTCTTAAAATTCTTAAAGGTGAGCTTGTACCACAGAGAGAATATTGCTGAATTTTAATATTGCATATAGATTTCTCTTCAGAATTAGTAAAGAGAACACATGGACATAGAATGGCCTTTCCTCAAACCTCTTGAACTTGCTAACGTTTCTAATGCTGCAAGTATTCTTAAGGTTTCAATTTTTGGTAGGGCTTTCTCCCTTCCCCCCCCCCCCCCCCCCTTCCCAGCAGAGCTGTGACATACATCTTATTGTCCTCTCAGTTGGAACTCCTGGTTCACAGGCTCTGGACAGTCAGGTCTTACCTTAGCATTATACCTTTCCCTTCAGACTGCCATTGTATTGTGAGATCTTTTGGATCTCAGGATTTTGAGCTAATGTTGAATGATAACACTTATTTTCCTAGGTTTCTGATTTAAAGATGGCAAATGAGAACCTTCTTGGCCTTCTTAATTGTAGAAGCCAAATGCAATACATCTCTCTATATCCAATTAATTTTTGGAAAAACTTGATTAGAAAAACATGTAGTGGAATGATAATTTCCTGGAATTTGTATGAATTTTTGTTAAACATTAAGTCATCAAAGAACTTATTTATCTTTATTGTAAACTGAAAAAAAACCTGTAAGGAATATTACAATGTATGGTATTGATATTTTCCAGATTTAATAAAGATACTTACATTCACAGAATAAGATACAAAGTATTTTCTAAATCATAGAAGATACCTTCTAATTATAATTCTACAACTATAGTCATCAGTCTAAAGAAAATAAAGACTCTCAAAATCTCTCCAATCTGAGGCGAGTGTTCTCAGTGACTACAGGTATAATTTATTTGAGATAATAAATAGATATACAAACAAAATAAACAATTCTCTCATCTTACTATATAATACATACACAGTAGCATCTCTCTAACAGCAATACCTAGGTAACCATGTATTAATCCAAACATTTTATTATTCCTGTAAATGTAGTCCTATGCATACTTAAAATATAAATAAACCATATAAATCCACTAAAAATAAAAATATACATAGAATTTTTTAAAATTGTTTACTGCTTAAAGTTCCTTATAGAAAACAGGACAATACCTATGTACATTTATTATATGTATGTTTCTTGGCAAGAAAATTTCCTTTGTTATATCAAGTGATATATCAAGTGTTATATCAAGTACAAATTTCAAATGCCAAAATCATTATTTTTAAGCAAATAGAAGACAATGATATAAAAATTCACAAACAATGATTTAAAAATGATTTTATGCTTCTATCAGAAAGAATGATATCACTCCATTTGTTAGGAAATAGAAAGACTTGGCAAAAAATTATGTTAAGTGAAGTAAACCAGGCCAAAGAAACATAGGTCTCATGGTTTCCCTTATTTGCAATAACTAGTATAAGTCTAGGACAAGCAGAAAAGGTCAAAAGCTATGTACATATAACCATATAAGATGATGTTAAATGAAATGAACCCCAAGATAGGGACACAAATATCTTTTGTTCTTTCTTGCTGTTGTTTCTAATGTATTTTTAATGTACCATGGATTTTTTTGTTTCTTTGTATGCTCCTCCCCCACAGTATAACCCTTATTTTCACTGTATTTGATGTCAGTGCCCTGAATCTTTCATATACACTTCTTTAATTCGGGGAAGGGAAGGGAAGGGAAAAAACAAAATGCTTAAATAAGGATACAGGTTTACCCATTGTAATGAGATGTGCAAGACACTATGTTGAAAACGAACTTTACAACATTGGCAAGTAGGGGAAAACTAAGGAGGAGGTAACAATGCTTGATAAGAAATTTACTCATTACCTTACTCTTGTAACTGTAACCCCTCTGTATAGTATTTTTACAATAAAAAACAAATAAAATTGACCTAAGTTATTAAATAAGGAAAGAAGTATCATATTTTTAAATCCAATCAAAAGAACATCTGGAAAGATGCTTACCTATCAGTGTGTATGCATGCATGTGTGTATATATGCATGTGTGTGCTTACATAACACCACATCTATCCAATCTTTGTATGTATGTATATGAATTACCCATATATAGTGGTATTTTGAAGCATCAACTTGATTACAATGAACTTTAGCCTAGCATTTCCACATATCTCTTTGGGTTTCACTCCACAGGAATCTGGTTATTGTTCCTGTAAAGGGATTTTTCTTTAGAATAAAATAGAGTTCTTTACATCAGATGACATTAAGTTAATTGAAAAGAGAATTTAACTTGGGTACATCACATGTACATTTCATGTACATGTCACCTACAATTCAGGAGTAGATGTAGAAATTCTCTGCACAATGAGTCTTTAATACTTTGAGTTTGCAAACAATTTCCCTTCAAACTAGAACTTCCTCTCTAACTGACACCTGAGGACCACAACCTCAACTCCTGCAATGGGTTCTGGCTTTTTCATCCAACTTCATTCTTGCCCACCAACCTGTTGGTAAACAACTCTAGCCTCTGTTCTAAGATCAAATTTGTTAGGGATCTTCTTCCTTCCCTGTGTACCTGTTGGACAAAATATGTCAAGATTGCATAGATATTTTGTACAATTGCAGAAGACAATTTCCATTATAACATTGTAAATATATATGCATATACTATATTAAATATATATGCATATACTATATTAAACATACAGAATGTATTGTATGTGCAATCTCATACTGGTTCTTTTTTGTTCAAACTAAACAATATAATACCTAATTTAGTAGACATGTTAAGGTAAGATTAAAGAAACTAGATGCAAAACCAGTTACTCACCAACAGAAAAACAAATGCTAACCTTGGCATTATCATGAGTCATAGATTGAAATGGCTTTTTATATGTGCATATATCCTTGATAAAATATTAGGAGAATAAGTTAATGAAACAAACCCAACTCACTTAAAAGTGAGCAAAAAAATTAATATACATTTTACAGAAAGTACAGCATTTGGCATAAACATGTAAGGAGAGGTCCTATGTCATTTAGAACTAAGACAAATAAAAATCAAGACTGTAAATTGACATCATTTTACACCTATTCCATTTGTAAAATTTGATTAATCTGACACTACGAAATATTGGAAAAAATCTGCACTTAAAATTCTTGTAATTTGCTGTAAGTAATCATTCTGGAAATTAATTTGCTACTACCTCATAAAGATGGACAATCACATGTCTAATGCTTGTAGAAACAAGTTATTTAGACATATTCACCAGAAAATATCACACATATACAACTGCTATAATAGCTATTGTGTAGAAAAATGTTGTCTACAGATCTCAATGTATTTTTAACAGAAAAAATCAAGCAATAAACAGAAATTTAAAGGAAATAAGCAAATGATGTTCATATAAACAAATATAATTTCATAGATAAATAAATGAAGTACATACATGACCATAGATTAGACATGGTTGTTCCATCAATCTATCTTTACAAACTGGAAAAAATGGTCTGCAGTGTAGCTATATTGAGAGATGTGTTTAAATAAGATGTGTTTAGATTATATTTACAACACTTTTGGTATGGGTAATGTCTTCATTGAGACTGGGTTAGTTTGTTCAGGAGTAAGTGAGGTTTTGAGGCCTTCCATTAGTTATTGTAAGAGAGGGTTATTATAAAGCATTCAGCCTCTCTTGTCTCTGTCATGTATTTTATACTCATCAGCTACTATTAGGATTTTCCTCCATGAGATGACAAGGTCTGATTACATCATCATAAGCCTACAAACTGTCCATGCCATAATTTTAAGCCTTTGGAACTCTGAATTAAAATAAATATCTTCCTTTTCTTTATAAATTTCCCTGCTTTGGATATTATGTCAAAGTAAGATAGCACATACTAACATATCTAAGTAGCTGTATGCAACAATGTTGATGAGATACAGCATAACATGTTAAAAGTCAAATCCTAAAGGATCTTACTGGAGCCACAGTGTTGGAGATATTCTGCATTTAAATATCATAGAAGAGTAGCACCTGGAGGTCTTCAAACATACATGCGAGCCCTGTGATCCCAGGGGAATAAGCCTATATAGTTATGGCAAATGTGAAAGTATTGGTAACTTTGATGAAAGTGTTTCTATGAGAGTTTTGGTGACAAAAGCCAGATTAGATGAGATTGGAAGAAGAATTAGGGATAAGAAAGTTGAATGGATCAAGAAAATGTGGTATAGTTACACAATGGATTTCTATGCCTCCATCAGAAAGAATGACACTGTCCCAGTTGTTAAGAAATGAAAAGATTTGGAAAAAATTATATTAAGTGAAGTAAGCTAGGCCCAAAGAAACATAGGTCCCATGGTTTCCCTTATTTGCAATAACTAGTATATGTCTGAGACAAACAAAAACGGTCAGACAAGTTGTTAGGTGAAATGAACCACAAGTTAAAGACTCAAATGGTTTTTCTTTCTTGCTATTGCTTCTAACATATTTATAAGATGATTTCTTTGTTGATTTGTATGTCCCTCCCTTAGGGTAAAAGCCCTGCTTTCACTGTATTTGATGTTGGTATAATTTGTGGAGGGGAGGGAAAAAACAGTTTAAATAGGGTTACAGGTGGACCCATTACAACAATGTGACGTACAAGACCTTATGTCAAAAACGAACTTTACAACTTTGGCAGGGTGGGGGGTGGTGGTGGTGAGGGTGGTAGGGGGATGTGGGGGTGGGAGTGGAGAGGGGAAGGGATGGTATGGGGAAACAACGGAGAAAGCAACAATGCTTGATAAGAAATGTACTCACTATCTTGCCCATGTAATTGTAACCCCTCTGTATGGTATTTTCACAATAATGATAATAAAAAAAGAAACCTGAAATTCTCTATGCAAATACTTTTTAGTTTAACAAGCAAATATAATTCAGAGCTAGATGAAGATGTGGCACTGAAGACTTTTTGCTTCATACCTTAAATTATAGTGTATATTTGTACTGATGAAAGTGATACATAGATTGAAGACAAATACTGAAGCAAATCTTCAGAATATGACTCAGGAAGGACATTCTAATAGGAAAAAATGTTAATCAGAGCATAAGATCTGGGGATTGAATGTGAGCAGGTAGTACAAATGTCCATATGTTAAAGGCTTGTGCCCATGGTGACAATGTTAGAGGCAGTAGAAACTTTGAATACACACACACACACACACACACACACACACACACACACACACACACACATATATATATATGTGTGTGTGTGTGTGTGTATATGTATATATGTATATATGTATACATACATATATACCTTTATACATACATATATATGTACAGATATATGTGTATATAAATATATATGTATAAGAATGACACACTGGTGGATGATAATTATATAGGACATTAGACATTAACATAAAGAGGTCAAAGGAGGCTATGCATAGGAGTGGTGGACTAAGGCTCAATAACTTTGTACATATGATCATATAAAATAATATACTGTAAAATAAACTCCAAGAAAAGGGAATAAAAGACATTCTTTAGTTGCCATTGTTGCTGTTTTTCTTTGTTTGCTTTTTGTCTTGTCAGTTTGTTAGTATTTGGGAGGGGAAGGTAGGGACATAAAAGGTGGAACAAGAATGAACAAAGCCAAAAGTGATACTCACTAGACACCATGTGGATAATAAACTGGATACCTTGTGCATGGGAATGGGAGAGAAAGACTGGGACAGAACAATGAAAAGGGAGACATGATTATAAAAGAATTTTACTTATTATTAATTACCTGATTCATGAAACTATAACCCTTCCATATAGCAAGTCTACAATGATAATAAACATACATACACACATACATACATACATACGTAAATGCATGCATACATACATACATAGTGCAGGGCAAAATAAAACAACTTTGAAATGTGATGTCTATCTAACTGGAAAACCTTTCCCTTCTCTTGTTCAAGATGTGACTACTTGCTTACATACTGAGTCTCTTCCACTGTGATATGCTTCTATCTGCTATCACTAGCAGGCAAGCAAACGGGGCTGTCTCCAAAGCTGTGAATTATTTTTTTCTTTATAAGGTTAGTGACTTTAGGTATTTCATGGCACTAATGCAAATCTGACTAATACAGATGATCAAGACCAAAAGAAGGGCCATTACTATAACTGTACCTGAACATGTACAATAAATTTGAAATTGATATGTAGGTTGAAAGAGTTTGGCAGGGAATTCTGAGAAAGCCTACAATGCTGTACTAAGAGCATTGTGAGCAATTCTGATAAAGGTTCAGAAAAATTAAGATGTGGACACAAATATCAATAGTAAAGCCCTTGATAATGAAGCTCCAAATGGAAGTAAGTATTCCACTGGGCATTAAAAAAATAAATAGAACATCATTGTAACACTATGGCAAAAATTTGAAAATATTATGCTTGTGCCCTGAAAATTTTGTGGAAGGCAAAATTTAAAGGTGATAGACCAGTATAACTTGGCAGAAGGTATTTCAAAACATGAGTAGATCAAGGCTGGAATATGAATGATATGAGCCAATTTTGCAAGTTTTACACTGAAAGTCCGAGCAAAAATAAGCAGAGTGGAAGGATTTGCAGATTTTTTCAGCCTGGCCAGAAAAAGAATGGAAATGTGGGCTAAGGTGGACTTATTTGCAAAGAGAAAATCACCAATATAAATGATAATAATAAGTGAGTGTTTTACATTGGGGGAATATGAAAGATTTCTGCAAAACATCCCAGAAATCAAGTCTGCTGCTCCCATTATAGGTTGAGAGATGCAGAATTGCAAATGTGCTTCAAAGAATTTCAGGGTACATACATTTTTTTTTCAGAAAAGAGTCCTGGGAATTCTGCATCACCCAATACCACTTCAGAATATGGAGATTTCCTTTTGAATGTTCAGCTGGCAACAGTAATGGTTTCAGGGGCCTGGATAGAATTTATGTAGATGTCAGACTTTGACATCACTCATTGGATGCTTGTTTTGCAGCTCTGCTTAATGTAAAGTTATGGTGCCACAGTGACTCTCCTGAGATTTCAAAGGAAAGGTTGGTACGTTAGATGATGAGCAATAGGGTGAAAGCTGCTTCAGATGGCTTGATGCCCTGTGCAGCTGTGGAAGTAAAACAGCAAACTGTAACCCCTCTGTGCAGTATTTTTACTATATATATATACACACACAACCATACAGAAGGAGCTACTCAAGCCCTTGGAAACTCTCCATGTGCCTCAGTATGCCTATGTGTGGAAAAAAGACTTCAGGACTTCGTAGTTGATGATTCTGATTTTACCTTATTTTGCTATTTTCACCTATCTTCCCAGTAGCTCTACTTTCCTTTTTCTTTTTTTTTTGGGGGGGGGGGATCTGGTCATGGGGCCTGAACTCTGGGCCTGGGCGTTGTCCCTCAGCTCTTCAGCTCAAGGCTAGTGCTCTACTACTTGAGCCACAGCGCCACTTCCGGCTTTTTTTCTTTTTGCTTATGTGGTGCTGAGGAATCGAACCCAGGGCCTCATGCATGCAAGGCAAGTGTTCTACCACTGAGCCACCTTTCCAGCCCCCCAGTAGCTCTACTTTCATTTGGATTCATGTAGAGAACAACTTTGAGAAGAATAATGTGCCCCTCTAGAATTTCCTGCTATATACTAAAAACATAAGGAATATATAGGAGTTGGGGTTTGATCCCCAGCTACTCATCTTTCATAGTCAGTGTCTCTCTAAGATCACACCTAATAGAATAATATCAAAAGTTAAGTGTTGAACTAGTTACCATATTCTTCTATCGATAACAGACAGTATTAGACCTTTTAAAACTTATACTAGATGTCAGACTTAGTTCTACATGAGTTTTATAACATCTTAAATAGTGGTTAGAGCTATAAGAGCTGCACTTTTGTTGGGTCACGCAGTTAGTCTTATCATATAAATGATTCTGTGTTCTGACATGTACAGATTTAAGGATCATTGTAGGATACCCTGCTTCAAACAATCCCTGTAGATTTTAATCACATGAATTTAGAAATCATTTGCTCTTCTATTTTTCTCATCATCTTTCTCATTAGAAGAGAGACCTATCATTTATCTTCTCCAAGTGGGTTTTTTGTTTTTCACTCTGATGGTTTATTACAACGTAGCCCCTTACCCCAGACCTTTCCTTTGAGTGATTGCATTGGTTTTTGGTTATTAATTCTACAGCCTTTTGAATACCATCTTGTTTTATTTTATCTGACACAGATTTGTCAGAACTTGCTATTTAGTGCCCTATACTAGACGGCTCAATGATAGAGTCATCCAGATTCATCATTACACATATACAGGATAAACACCAGAATAAAGCAAGAAGTTTATGTCAAGAAACAGGCAAAGCTGTGAGTCAAAACAAAGCAGCCCTATAGATCACTAGCAGAGTGAAATTTAGGTCAAAATAAAATAGTGAAGTTTGGGCCAAAACATAAATATACAAAAATAATTCAGAAAAGAAACAGTGAATTGGAATCTCAAAATAAGCTCATCTGGATAGAGATAGATAGATAGATGATAGATAGATAGATAGATAGATAGATAGATAGATAGATAGATAGATAGATAGATAGATGATAGATAGATAGATAGATAGATGATAGATAGATAGATAGATAGATAGATAGATAGATAGATAGATAGATAGATAGACAGATAGGCAGACAGACAGCTAGATATTATAGATATTTGAAGTTCTTGGAATACTCAGCTGGAATACAACTGGTCAGATTTGGCCTCATTGGATAAAACTAAAACCACTTAAGAAGAAAGTAGGGTTAAAATATCTTGAGAGAGTTCAGTGTGCCTAAAGAGGGAATTAGTAACTTTTAGATTTCAGAGTCCCCTTTCAGAGTCTTCATTGTCATGAAGAGAATGGGGGCACGAAGGAAAATGGGGTAAAACTGAAGATAAACCCCTGAAATGGGGGAAGGACTTCCTTAGACAAAACAAAGACAGTCAGTAATTTTAGGTAGTCTCAAAATCTGTGAATCTGCATAACAGAGAAATGGTCTGGGGTCTCCCCATTGATATTGGTCAGTATTCATGCTTTCTCCTTTCCAATGATATAACTTTTTGGTTACTAGTTTTTCTTTGTGATTTTTTAATCTTATTTTTAAAATTTAATTAATTAATTTCTTGTGCCAGAAGTGGGGATTGAGCTCAGGGCCTAGGCACTATTATGTTAGCTTTTTAGTCAATGCTGGCATGTTATCACTTGAGCCACACTTTCTCTTATGGATTTTATTTTTTGGTGGCTAATTGCAGATAAGTGTGTCTCATTGACTGTTCTGCCCAGTCTAGCTTTGAACCATGATCCTCAGGTCTCAGACTTCTGAATAGCTAAGATTACAAGAATGAGTCATTGGTGTCCAGTTTTATCTATTTTTTTTAAAATAAAATTTTATCTGAGTCAATCTTTTTTTTTTTTTTTTTTTGGTCATGGGGCTTGAACTCTGGGCCTGGGCACTGTCCCTGCGCTCTTCAGCTCAAGGTGAGTGCTCTACCACTTGAGCCACAGCACCACTTCTGATTTTGTAGTGGTTTATTGGAGATAAGAGTCTCATGGACTTTCCTGCCTGGTCTGGCTTTGAACTGTGATCCTCAGGTCTCAGCCTCCAGAGTAGCTAGGATTATAGGTGTGAGCCTTTGGCGCCCAGCCTGAGTCAATCTTATTATAAGCAAATCCAATAATAAGATTTAACACAAAGAAACAAAAAATACCCTCAAAATAACCACCTTTAACATAGAAATAACAATATTCAGATGGCTTTCAATGAATAGACACATAACTATATAAATACAAGATAACTTGATAGGGAGACAATTTATTAAGAAATTGATTGACTTATGAATGCTAATTTAATGAGATTATTCAGTTTATTCAGATTTGATTATAAAATTTTATGCCAAATCTAAAGAAATTATATTTTGATACATACCTATCAGTCCATCTAAACTGAAAGAAAAATACTAAAAGAATAGAATCATTGTTTTATTTTTGAAACACATCACAATTTTAGATAAAATTTGAATATTATTTAATAATATATTTTCTCCTACCTCCATTTTTGTACACTTCATTTTTAAAAATTATATTTTCAACATCATATATTTGACATGTATGTTCTGTTCCTTAAACATAATCCTTACAAGCTTTCCTTTTTATATATTTGGGCAGTTCCATTTTTATGTTCCAATGGCTTTACTATGTTTATTTTTTTTTTAAGTTTCCATATATGGTGAATTCCTTTAAGGTTGGACAGATCCACAATGCCTGGATGTTTACTTAATTTGAGTCTCTATTTGCCTGTATAAATAGTCATAGGTCACAATTGCAGATTTTAGGCTTCCTTCTGCCCTTTAATTCTACTTATTTTATTCCTGGATGAAGAAAGAACTTTTTTTTGGTTTTTACTTATGTAAATAAAAATCCCAGATATATGGAATTGTTTTAAATTTTATTTTATTGTAAAGGAGCTGTGCAGGGGGTTACAGTAACATGAGTAAGGTAGGGAGTACATTTTTCAACCCCCCTCCTTTGTTTTCTATGGCTTTTCCTACCTCATCTCCACTCCCCTCCCCTAACCAAATTGTAAACTTTGTTTCCAACATAGTATCTAGTAAGTATTGCTGTTGCATTGGTTCAGCCTTTGTCCCATCATTTCTGTGATTCCTCTTCTCTTCCCCAGGTCAGACTAACTTATAGATAAGACAAAGCGTACTAAAAATCAGAAACAATGTTTACTTGGAATAAACCAGAGGATAAAAAAAATGAAAGACAGAAGAAATAACTGCTAACAGTACTCTAAAAAGAAGAAGAAAAACAAAAACAAAAACACACACAAACAACCCTCTTGTTTCCATACTGTGGAGATCATTTCGATTAACATCATTTTATATGGTCATTTGTACATAGCTATTGGGCTATTATGAACCTCTGCTAGGACCAACCTAGGCATATACTAATTTTAACAATTGAAAGAAACCATGAAGCCTATGTTTCTTTGGGTCTGGCTTACTTCACTTAATATGGTTTATTCCATGTCTTTCCATTTGCTAAAGAATAGGGCAATATCATTTTTTTGATCATAGCATATAATTCCATTGTATATATATATATATTACATTTGCACCTCAGTGATTCCATATATTGGCTATGGTAAATATGCTGGGTCATAGGGAAGCTGTATGTTTAGTGTTTTGCAGAGCATCTGTAATCTGAAAGCATGCAGTGAATGTTTATTACTTGATTCTGCTTTTTTGTTGTTGTTGTTGGTCATGGGGCCTGGGCCTGGGCACTGTCCCTCAGCTCTTCAGCTCAAGGCTAGTGCTCTACACTTGAGCCACAGCACCACTTCCATTTTTTTCTGCTTATGTGGTGCTGAGGAATTGAACCCAGGGCCCCATGAATGCAAGGCAAGCGCTCTACCACTGAGCCACATTCCCAGACCTGTATCTTCTTTCTGTTCATTTCATTTTTGATCTTTACCAAAGCCAAATTTCAAATACTTTAAATACTTTTTTTCTACGTGTTGCTCCCATATTCTAATTTTCTTATGTAAGCACTTTTTAATTGAGTTAATTATTAATAATTATTTATAGCTAAGGGAAATATTGTACTAAATTGCAATGCCTTTAAAGTTTTGTTTGCCTTGGGGTTAACAACTGCCTTGACATTTTATTACCTCTGTTGCCCATGTCTATCTCATCACTCACCAAGCTATTGGATATTATCAATATCTAGAAAGTTCACTGAATACTGTAGTTGTTCTACTGCTGCCACTCTGGGACAGGGCGCTGTCCCTGAGCTCTTCAGCTCAAGGCAAGCACTCTATGACGTGAGCCATAGGGCCACATCTGGTTTTTCTGGTAGTTAATTGGAGATAAGAATCTCATGGACTTTCCTGTCCAGGCTGGCTTTGAACTGTGTGTCTCCTGAGTAGCTGGGATCACAGGTGTGAGACACTGACATATGGCCCTTCTCAGTTTCTTTCTTTCCTCCTTTTTTATTTTGAAAATACCTTAAAGAGAAACTTCTCTAAAGAGGAAAGAAGGATGGCCAATAGACACATGAAGAAATGCTCAACAGCAGTAAAGAAATAAAGAAATGCAAATCAAAACAACAGTGAGATACCACCTCACCCCAGTTAGAATGGCTATAATCAAGAACTCTAATAACAACAGATGCTGGAGGGGATGTGGAGAGAAGGGAGGCTTACTGAATTGTTGGTGGGAGTGTAAACTTGTCCAACCACTTTGTAAAGTAGTATGGAGGTTCCTCAAAAACTCCACATAGAGCTCCCCTATGAGCCAGCAATCCCACTTTTGGACATTTACCCAAAAGATCACAAACAAGACCATACTAAAGCTACCAGCACAACGATGTTTATTGCAGCATTATTTACCATAGCTAAGATATGGAACCAACCCAGATACCCCTCAGTTTCTTAAACATATTAAGATTTTCATTTTATTTCATTGCTTTTAAAATTTGGTGACATAGTCTCATATTGAGTTTCATCATGAATATTGTTGTATACTTGATGGAGAATTCTCTGTACAATCGCCTATTGTTCAACCTGATCAAACTACATGAGTTATTTATGTCATAATTTTCTCCTCTCTGTTATTATGTTTTCAGTCTGAACCCTAGGCTGATAGTTTCCTAATTTTAGTCATTCTATTCATTTTTTGTCTATTTTTGCTCCTCCTGGACAACTTCCTCAATTTTATTTTTACAGACTTCCATTAAATTTTACTTCTGTACTCAATTTTCATTTTTGAAAATAGTCTCTTGCTTTTAATTTCTTTATTATAGGTTTCAGTTTTGGTTCATGAAGGATATATTTTCCCCAAACCTCTTATTTTTTTAAATTGTAATAAAATAATACAATATAACACTTATTATCCTGTTCACTTAAGTGTATAATTCAGTAATGTTAAGTATACTCAAGTTGTTGTAAAACACAGTTCCAGAATTTCCTGTCTTCACAAACTGAAACTCAGTACCCAATAAAACATATCTGCCCATTTTTCATGTCATCAACTCCTGTCATTAATTATACTTTCTAATTCTTTGAACTGAAGTAGTCTATATAGCTCAGTAGAGTATTTATCTTTCTGTATTTAGATTATTACCTAGTGAAATATTAGTATTATCTTGTATATATCAGAATTCCTTCTTTCTGAAAGCTAAATATGTAATTTTATATTTATAGCATATTTTGTCTATTGATTTATCTACTGATAGACATTTAGGATGTTTTTTATACCTTAGCTATTATGAGTAGTGTGGCTTTGAACATAGTTGGTCAAATATGTCTTCAAGGCTGTACTTTCAATTGTTTGAGTTGTACAGGTGTGGAGTTAGGGGTCAGATGTAAATATCAGCCTTCATGTTTTTGAGAAAATACACATTGCTTTCCATTTCAGTGGAAGCAATAAACATTTCAGCAACAGTGCACAAAGGTTCCAGTAGATCTTCATCCCCTCTTTTATTCTGTATGAAAATAATCCATTATGTGCGGGGATATATTGTGGTTTTGACTTGCATCTCCCTAGTGAGTAGTGATTTACTTGCTCTCCATTTTCTTCATCTGAATTTTTTCCTGTCTCTTGATTTCCTCTGTTTTAACTGGTTAAGAACCATTAAAAATACCTGTAATTTTTTGGCTGTCTGTTCATGTCTAGGCTATAGCTTATATATATATATATATATATATATATATATATATATATATATATATATATATATATATAAAACTGCAAGACTTGGAAAGATAAGTGTAGAGCTTATGTGACATATGATTAAACAGGAAATTGGTCATTTCTTGGGAGACATTCCTAACTTTAATTTATTTGTCTTATTTAAAATTAATATTTTACTCAATCTTATTCTTTTAATGTTATTTTTGTTGTTCTGTTCTTATTTTATTTTCAATCACTCATTTCACTATATTTGTTATTACCATCTTCTCTAGTGCAGAGATTACACAGGAACACAGTCTCTGCTTTTTGTGTTATCGAATATTTTTCTAGGCTTCACATTTTCCTTAAGTTTTACATGTATTAATTTCTTCTTGTCTTGTTTGCTTTTGTTTGTCTCACTGATATGATTTTTTTCTGTATTTGGAAAGCTTTATTAGACATTTTAAATAACAATTTGTTCTAATATAAGTGAATTATATTAAATTTTTGTCATTAATGAGTCATGGTTGCTATCCTCTTTGAGTTAAGAGTTTGAAGAATAGAGTTTTATCTTTCTGCCTTTGTATAAAAACGTGTATCCTGATTGCTCTCCTTTCCTGATTCACTATCCTCTGTATATTAAAGGGTCTCTACTCCCTATGAGTGAGAGGGGAGTATCTATACCTTCTGTTTTTATTCAATATTATACTATTGTGAAGATTGCTAAGGTTTTAGAGACTTACCACTTATTACTTTCAAAGTGGAGTTTGGAAGTGGTGACGCAACTGGGCTCCATCAGATATTTTGGTTTGTTATGGAAGGGGCCTCACCTTTGGAAGTTATGCTTCTTCTTGTGACTAAATTTGATATGTTTCCCCTATATTTCATTAATACTTTGGAGAGAAGTTGAATAAAGAAAGTTCTTTAACATGGCTTCAGGTCATCACTGTTAATATTTGAACAAGGCTTAGTGAAACATTTTTGTATGGTATATGATAAAGGAATAGGTTAAGGCAAGAGCTAAATACTACTAAGGACCATTTCCTCATACTTAGTGGCTCAAATGCCTACCTGTTTTCATTGAGAAGTACCCTCAGAGAAATCAAGTTTGATTTAGAATTAGTCAAACAGGCATGTGAAAGAGCAGTACAGCATATACAAGCAGAACTTTCTGACAGCTTTTCCAATGGACAAGTATTCACAACACTGGAATGGTCAGGTAAGTGACCACACCAAAAAAAAAAAAAAAAACCCAAAAAAACAAAACAAAAAAAAAAACAAAAAAAAACTGGCCAGCTATGCTGTTTTCAAAGGTTTTGATAACAAATAAGTTGATTTGTTTAACTATCTTGGTTTATTGAATATATTTGGAGCTATGCCTTTGGTTTAGAATCATAGTTCTGCCACTATTAACAGTTAAAACTCAAACCAATTTAATAACTTTTTGAGAGTTCCATTTCAGAACAACAATGAGTTTCTTTCAAAGTTATCTATACAGAAAGCATGCTTTTATATGTGGTCAGTAAATTGTTGCAATTGTTATTTTCTCTGGGTAGGAATTCAATGTAATGATTTCCTAACTTTGTTTTGGATGTCAAACTTACTTTTGGGCTAATTTAAACAAAAAAGCGGGTAAGAATGCTCAATAGGAAATGTACTCATTACCTTGCTCATGTGTTTGTAACCCCTCTGTACAGTATTTAAAACAAAGTGAGTATCAGGAATGGAGGGAAGCGTGGGCAAATGTAGTCATTTTATTCAATGCATGTTAAAAGTAATGTAACTTGAGGTTAGATACATGAGTGGAGAAAAGGGGAAAAGGAAGGGGTGACATTGACTAAGAAGCATTGTACTCATAGTCTGACTTACAGAATTATAACACCTCTGTACAACTACTTAATAATAAAGGAAATTAAAACAAAAAAGAAATCTTTTCAAATCAAAAGAACTAACAAGGTGTACACTTGTGTCCTCATAGCATACATACTTTTTAGATTTTTCTTGTGTCAGCAGTTAGGGATAGCCGATCCATTAGTATCTTAAAGTCTTGAGAAATAATGGCTCCTGATTAAAGGAGTATATTTATGTCACCAATTGCAAATGTTTTCAATTGGTTAATTTTAGATTTTGAAATGTAATTCCCTATCAGTGAAACAAACAGGAGCTATTTTGAAGATAAATAACATTAAAAACTTTAAAAACTCCCATGTGAGATTCTTTATAACTGTAATGCTAGCTGAACAGGGCAATGAATTTATTTTTGTAATGAGGATAGCATTATCTTTTTTAGGAATCTTTTGTGTGTTACCTTATTATGAAGTCTTTACTGTGCTTTATTGTAGAGTTAGAGTGAAAGCTTGGAATGAACCAAGAATTATTCCATATTTCAAGCTCATGACAGAAGAGTTAGTTTTAGAGGTTTATCGCTTACTAATGACACCAAATTTGGTGCAAATTAAACTTCCATTTATGTCATCATATATCAAAAGCCTATTTGAAAATACATTTTTGATCTTAAGCTTTTGATGTTATAGATAATGATTATATTCCAGCATTTCTGAAATTAATCATTTTATAATTTGAATATTTTTATTCCAATAATTTAAAAATTAAGAAATATGCTTTTAGGTGACTAATCTCCTCAAAATGATTGCATGTTATTTTTAAAATTCCTCTAACTGTATATTTAAGAACTCTAAACAGATATAGTAAGATGTTCTCTATTTTTGAGGAAATTTTAGAGGATAGATCTATTTTTTTTTCTTTTATTAGTCACAAATATGAGCCTGGAAATGATGGCACAGATCTTCCGTCCCAGTGTTCAGCAGGCTTCTGAGTTCTAGGACAGTCTGAGTTAAGGATAGATAGTGTGTGAAAAAGAAATAAATGAAAGAATATTCACTTAAATTACGGTAGAATGGTTCTCTTTAGCTCTAAAACTATGATGCTGTATCTTGGTAGCTTTTTCATTTCACAGCTACTGCAATTAAAATCATTTTGAAATTAATTATCAGTAAATGTATAATAATAAAATTTTATAAGTTTATTACATTTTTAAATAACAATTGGATGTTATGTACATATTTGATCTTATGTACTAAATCTTACTTTAGGGAAATAAAGTCCTACTTTAAGGAAAAAAACCTTTATAGTTTTGAAACTAAGAATTGTATCTGATAGACAGCTTCAAACTCTTAAGTACTTTATATACACTATCCATGTACAAGTGTGTTAACTTGATTTTTAAAGCAAGGTATGATAATTAAAGATCATCATTCTTGTTGGGTAAAAAGAGTAATCATATTTCTGAGCCTTTGACAGTCTATTAATAGTTTCTAGCATCCTTATGAATTACTGATCAATCCTTATTTGACAATTTTGCAGGGAACATATTTTGGCAATACTTTATAAAAACAAAACGGTGAGAATATAAACCTACATTTGTGGAAGTGTGGAAAAACCTGAAGAAATTTTCCTTAAGAATATACTATATTTGAGTGTATTCACTTGAGGCAGAAGTGCTAATATACTCATTGTGCCTTTGTTCTGATGAAGATCTCAACATTTTAGGCAGTATTGGAATTAAAACTCAAGGCTTCCTATAAGCTAGGCAGCAGTTTGAGTCATGTTTCAGACCTTTTTGCTATTGTAACTTTGGAGATTTTGTTTTACTCTTGTCCAGGCTGCCTGGAGATTGATACTCTTCTTTTTTTTTCTTTTTTTTAATACTCTTCTTTATCCTACCTGCCACATCTAGGACAATATGTTCAGAATTTTCTGCCAAGAAGGAGTCTGAATTTTTCAGTTTGACCTAACATATGACCCTCCTGATTACAATGCCTGCAAAGCTGGGATCATATGAGTGTACCATTGTGCCCAGATTTCAGTTGAGATATCAGTCTCCGATTTTTCCCCCTCTGGGGTTGGCCTCAAACTGCCATCCTCTCAAGTACCTATGATTACATGTTCCTGTGAGCCACAGGACCCCTGCAAGAATGTCAATGTTTAGGAAGACATTTATTTTTCCAGTCTGCTGAAGGTATTAACTTCCTCCAGAATCGCTTGCCTGTTGATCCAGTCCACAACCAGATTTTAGCCAATAAAGTATAATCAGGAACATAGTGTGAATGTCAAAAATGTCTGCTCCTTTCATATCTAAAGTTTTTTTTTGCATTGCAAAATGCAAAGACTGTGACTAGCAAAGGGTGTTAATCTTAAACTGTAGGATAGAAGGTCAAAGATGGTTGAATAGAAAGGGAGCCGGAGCCAGCACTATAGCAACATGGAACTGCTACACCAGAACTGGACTGTCAACTCAGTTTCCTTCATAGTAAAAGAGACATAATACTATTTCACTGTTGCTGAGTGCATGTAAACTTCCATGCGATGCTCATTCTCATCTCGATTTCCTTGAAAGGAAGGCAAGAAAGTTTGCAGAGACAAAGCACTCTTATCTAGCTCAACATAAATATAGAAAAAGAACACACATATATCATATATATTATTTATCATGTATATAACTATCGATGTACATAGATTATATAGATAAGCCAGGGACTGGTGGCTCCTGCTTATAATTGCAGCTACTCAAGAAGTTAAAATCTGAGGTTCATAGATCAAAGACAGCCAGGGAAGAAAAGCCCATGAAATTCTTATCCCCAATTAATGCACAGCAAACTGGAAGGGGTGCTATGGTTCCAAGTGGTAGAGTACTAGCCTTGAGCAAAAGACTTCAGGGATAATGCCCATGCCTTGCGTTCAAGCTCCATGACTGACAAATAAACAAACAAACAACTTTTTGGGGAAAAGAGATGGGGGGGTGGTGAGGAGGGAAGGGATGTAGGAGAAAAACAAAGGAGGGGGTAACAAGAAATGTACTCATTACCTTACTCATGTAACTGTAACCCCTCTGTACAGCATCTTTACAATAAAATAAAAATTAAAAAAAATGTAAAACAAAGATAACTAAAATTTGAAACCATAATGAAATATATAAATTATATAGAAAAATCACAAATGAGAGGTGGGTCAAGGCAAAGGTAGCACTGAACCACTGAGAGTAATGAACAAACAGCATGCAGTTTAGTGTGGAGAGAGGCAGTGTGGTCCCAGGACTGAATAGGTTATTGCTGTAGAACGAAGGTGACAGGTTGGGGAAGGATTCCAGAGAAATATTCCAATGTGAGACTCTCATAATTCAGTAAAATAGGGACTGAAGAAAAACACACAAGTCAAACTGCTAGTTTTCCCTAACTACTGGGGCAGTAAGACATAGGGTTTAAAGTTGTCTCATAAAATCTGAGATGGTCCCAGGTTGATCTTCTACTGTAAGCTCCTATAGAAAGGTATATATTGGTGAGCTATAAGATGAAATCATAACATGAATTCACAACATAAATGCTAAGCTGAATTGACACAACTGCTTAGTAGATAGGCAATGAGGTGCTTATTTATATTTTGACAAAGATTGTTAAAGTTTCCTCAGATACCCAGAAGAATGAAGATAGCTAACAATTCCTATTCCAGACTGTAGCTGGCAAGAGTTAGAGACAAGAATGCTTTGAGGAAAAGATTGGTCAAGACAAAAATCTAAAAATTACCACAAGTTGGTCATAGTTTTCCAAGCATTGGAAAATAACTTATTTGCAGCAAAGTTGTTTGGCAACTGGAAGGTAATAAAGAGCAGTTTCAAGTGGGCATCTGGTCTTGGAACAATGGGTTTGTTTCCTCAGTGAGTAGTATCATGCTCAAGTGAGAATGGCAGATGTATTATTTCAAACATAACCATCTTCATTGTTTCCCAAGTGGTATATTCATCATGATCGGAGTCATTAGCTCACTTTCACAAGTAATTGTGTTTATGGTTTGGGGATTCTTTGATCTAATTACATTTTTACAAATAGCTACCCTACATGGAAATATTGTGCTTATATATTAAATAGGAATAGATAAGTAAGCATGCAGTTTACCCAACAGTAATGAGATAGCAATTTTTGTCTGTTCTACACAAAATAAAAGAATGAAAGATTCAAACTGATGAATAGATCCGTTAGAGGTATTTCACCAGGACAGAAAAGATTTACAAGGGGATATGGTCGTTTTCCTCAAATATTTGAAATAATTTAACCAAGTTAGAATGAGATGGTTATGAGTCCACACAATAAAAGAAATAAGCATTTAGTTGGAAGTTATAAATGAATTTAAGTTAGAATTTTTATTTTAATATGAGAGTGCTAGAAGGATTTTCATCACATGGTATTCATTCATCAACTTCTAAAGGCAACAAAGTAGCAACAAAATATAAACCAAATGAAGAACAAAACAGTCTAGGTGATCCCTTTTCCAGATGTTATAGAAAGAACACCTTCACTTTAATCTAGGAACTTGGCAACTTAACAGAAAACACCTTGGATATGTTACAGAGTTTCTGTGGTCCTTATACCATGTAAAACTGTAATTATACTGCATGTCCTGCAGGTACATTGTTAGTAAATAATCAGAATGTATCTAAACACATCATGGCTATTTCAACTGTTATATGAATGTAAATCTGAAATATTCCACTGGATGATAACTGCACTACAGTTAAGAGATCACTCAGGGAATAAGGCATTCAGGTTTGAAAACAGTAAGTTATAGAGCAATGTACGATTTTTCTATATAATTTATAGATTTCATTATGGTTTCAAGTTTTAGTTATCTATGGTTTCAAGTTTTAGTTATCTATGTTTTACATTTATTTTTCAATTTTTATTTTATTGTAAAGGTGCTGTACAGGAAGGGATTACATTACAGGAGAAAGGTAATGAGTACATTTCTGGTCAAACATTGTTACCCCCTCCTTTTTTTTTTTTTTTTTTACTGAGTTATGAGAGTCACACATAGGAATATTCCTCTGGAATCCTTCCCCAACCTGTGAGCTTCATTCTACAGCAATCACCCATCCAGTCCTGGGACCACACTGCCTCTTTCCACACTGAACTGCATGCTGTTGTTCATTACTCTCAGTGATTCAGTGGTACCTTTGCCTTGACGCACCTCTCATTTGTTTTGTTTTTGTTTTTGTTTTTTTTTTACATTGTCAGCAAGGATACACCTCTAAAACAAGTCTCATCACATCTACTTGTGGAGATACATGTTATCATTCTGTATCTTCTTTCTTTCACCACACACAATAATGAAATATCCTGAAGTTTCCATTTACATCACCGCCTCCTTAACTCCACACACTTGAAAGGAATATTGAGACATAGGAACTGTAAGAGACTATACATCAAATAGTTTACTATTGAAATGATCTCATATCTGCTCAACTTTGAGAGAAGGTAGAATCATTATTTCCATCTTAAAAGAAAAAAAGAATTAAAGGTTTGAGAGACTACATAAGCTGCCTAATGTAGCAGAAAGTATAAATGGACGAAGCCAGAATGAAATTGTTCTCTTCTAAAGCCTATCCTTTTCATCTCCTGTGCCTTTGTATTATCCTATCACTTATTCTCCTTGCCCAGAGTTTCTTTCTTCCCTATGCCTTATCTGGCTAATAAGCTGCAATTATTCTCATAACTAAGCCCAAAAGTTATATTCTTGATTAAGCTTTCACAAGAACATTTCATTTCTACCTCCGCAGACCCTAAAATTCTTCAAAGTGTCTTCCCTCTTCATATCTGAAGGTCCAATTCTTTTGTGTTATGTTGTGAATGCACACAAGACAGGGAATACAAGATATGTTTTCTTTTTTTGTGTTCAGAACTTACCACAGTGTGTATATACATGAAAAGTCTGTGGTTAATTTAACTCATCAGTGCTATATAATTTGACTAAAAATAGTCTGGAAATTTAGAATGATATTCTTTAACTCTAAACATTGTTCCAAACAGAAATTTCTCAGCTGTGATATTAAAGCTTTTCTTTGGAGAACACTGAATAATATAAAGATATTAGGGATAGTTTCATCTTGTATAGTCTATGACTATGAAATATATTTGGAAAAAATACTGTTTTCTGAATGCTATTAAAGAATATAAAAGGTAATTTCATGCTGAAATCACAGAAATGATTTTTAACATATTTACAATATACATTTTAATATTATCATTGCCTTGTTTTAATTTCTTTTCTGATTGCTCTGGAGTTTGAACTCAGAGCTTTGTACTTGCTAGTACTGGTGATCTAATGCTTCCATCATGCCTCTAGCCCTTTAATGGGCTTTCTGCCCCAAATGACCTCAAACTGCAACCCTCCAGATTTTAGTTTCCTGAGTAGCTAGAATCAAAGATGTGAATTACCAATACATGACTTGTAGTTATCTTCTCAATGTATTTAAAATGGAACATGTGAAAAGATCAAGAAATTATAGCCTAGAGCCTAATTCTGTTTTGAAAGTATCTTGAAGACCCCAAAGATTAAAAATTGCCAATTATTCCTTTGAAATATAACGCCAAAATATAAGGATCTAGTACTAAGTAATAAAATTATTTGACAACATAATTTTATGGACAGATTAAATAAGTCCTACATACTCTAATTTATATTCCATTGTACTTGTCATAGATTTGGTTTTATCACTAGGAAATGTCTACAGAAAGAAAGCTTAACCTAGAAGCTTAAAAATACTTTTTGGGTTAAATAAGACTGCATACGTGTAAATGAAATAAAAACATTCTTTGTTTAAATTACCAGTCTTACACTTTCATATTTCTTTATAAAATTTATGCATCTTTCAGTATTTTATTACCAAGCCATCAGATTCACATCAGTACCAGAATGATTTTTCCTTCTCGTCTTTTGATTTTATTCCTAGAAAACTAATAAATTAAAATAAAGCTTCCTACAACTCAGAACTTTATCACTATGCAAAAGCCACCCTTTGCCTGGGTTGAGATTTACTTTTATAACACTGGTTATTAGATTTCTTAGAATACTGCATTTCCTCTTAGGTTTTAAAAGGCACATTGTGAATATGATGAACCATAGGCTGAGGACATATTAAAGCTCCTTTAGAGAAAATACCACTCCAATTCCTTTCCTTAATTGGCTTTCCATAATCCTTTGTTTTATTATTTTTGTTCTTATATATTTTGCCTTTCAAGTGCGTATTTCACAACATTTATGTACTCTATTCCAATTTCCCTATCCATCACATATCCCAACTTTCCTATATGGCCTCATATTTATGGATATGTCATTTCTCATGTCTAAATTCTAAGATGCACTGATCAGAAACTATTAATTTCCCTTATAATTACTCAGACCAATGATGGTGATTAGCTTGAAGGAATTTCTCCCCTTGCAAACTCTAGCTTTACTTAATTAGTGACATCACATAACATGATAAATTATGAATTTAGAAAATAATTATTCAGTGAATGGATGCTTGTCAGTTGCACTGATGGCACATTAATCTTTAGGTGTCAGAAGAAATCGTAAAGGAAAAGCAAGCAGAAACATCATCTCCACTAATACACAAACACCTTCCTTCACATGTTGGTGACTTTGTCCAGGAGATTGTTCTGTCTGATATAATTGTAGAATTGCCTTAGTTCTGTACAAGACACACATTTTTACACACAGTTGAATGTTTTAAGGGAGCAGTTACTTATTTACACATCTACTTAGTTACTTGGAAATTTCAGTTATACAAAGCTTAGATTTGTAAGTAGGCATATGTAAAATAAATTGGGTTAGTTTTGTGATTTTTCCCCAAGCTATTCAATGTTTGAAAATGCAAAAAAATGACAAAATCTTGTCTATCTTCTTTAAATAGCCCCTCACTTAGGTACAAGAGAGGAGCTATCACCTATTCCTCATCAGATGACAAATTCTATAGCCTTGTTATAATGGCCCATATGGAGCATATCAATCAGGTCTGTGTTGTCCAATGGGCTTTTCTGGTTTCAGACAGTACCTAGACATTGACATTGAGACCTGCATTGATACACTGGAATCTGATTTTAAAAATTCCCTACTATACCTTGGTTTCTATAATAGTTGCGATTTATTAAAACAAAACAAATATATATCCCTCCAAAATATCCTACAGACCATGTCATGAACAATGATTGCATGATGAGCGGTGGACTGTAACATATTCCCAAGTTACCCTAGATTGAAAAACAAAATAAATACCTGGTTACAAATGATTTTTCAGAGGACATTGTTTGTTCAATTTATATTAGTGTACATTAACTGTAAAAAGTGAGGTATTTGCTTATGACATGTCTTTAGAGAATATAATATATACTATGATCAAGTCTGTTCCCTCTGCTTTTCTTTCTTATCCATTTCTTTCTTTTCCCTTCCAGATCCCCAATAGTGCCCTTTTATTTTTGTATCAACTTCCCACCCCCATAAATTTCACCTATGAAAAAAAAAATAAAACGTGGTACTTTGTGAGACGGGCTTATTTTGCGTAACATGGTGACCTCCACTTCCATCAATTTTACTGGCAACAAAAGTTTCATTTATCTTCATGGCTGAATAAGACTGTATTCTGACCTACACTACTTTAGATGTATTATCAAGACCTGTTCTTTTCTTACTCTTATATATTACTTGCATCTGTCTTTTCAGCTTCTTGACAAACATTCCCATTTGGATTTGGGGAAGTTAAAGCAACAATTCTGGGTCTGATGGTCTGGATAGGGCATCTACTTCAATTTTCCAAGCTTAATTCTTTCCCTATAAAGTCACAACATTTCAAATGAAATATTTTTGTGATTTGTGGGGATTAAAGATAACCTGGGTAACAACATTACTTATAGGAACAGCAATATGGGTGTGTGTGTGTATGTAGGAAATTATATCATTCATATGAGTAACTTGAAAGAATATTTCTGATCATAGAAGATCAATAATAGGATTTGCTCATTTTCTTCCTTCAAAATGTATAACTCAGTCAAGTGTTCTTGTTTTAAATAGCTACTGCTGATAGTAAAAATCACAAAAATCTCAGTGGAATACAAACTAAAGCATTCCTTTGTCACAATATGTGTTCACATCAGCTGCAATTTCATGGATACGAGGAAGGGCTTGGCTTAGCTTTGGGTTCTTAATATTCTGAGAGCAACAGCTATCAGGAGTATGTTCTATTCACAGATGCAGCAAAAGTGCATGGGGATAATAGCAATCATGCAAGCACATGTCAGTTTTAGAAACATCTTATTGACTAAAACAAGTCCTATAGATGAGCTGTAAGAAAAGAAACATGCAAATATGAGGGTAGGAGAGAAAGAGTAAATATTTCTTAGCAGTGGTTTAGATTACATTTGTCATCTGGATATACAGAAGAGTTCAACATATTCCAATGTTTTATTTTGAAATATGATTTTCATTAATATTCCATATTCAAAGGGTAATTAATGAAATGTTTATGAACTCTAATTTGCAAACGTCACTGAGGCCCTGAGGATAACAGGTCAGTGATTATTGAAATCTTAGCAAAGAAATTTGCAAGTGTATGATAATATTCAGTTCAAATTCTGTTTGGCTCCTGAAATTATAGAGATTGTAATAACACTGTCCTACATGGTTTTTGAGACCCTGTTTATAATGATTCCTAATTACTCTGTAGGCAAAGATGATGACTGTATGACTTACGGATTCAAAATTTTATTTCCAAGTTCCTAAATTTTAGTCTCTTGGTATAAGATACACACATCAAGATATATCTAATACATATTACATGTCAAGCATATATTTTATAAAGTATAATTTCTAATGTAACAGGAGTGAAACAGAATGATTTAAAACAGAACTAGAAAACATAATATTTAATTGAAATTTATAACATCCTTCCCCCTAGTCCCATTTATCATTCTTTTTGTGCCAATTTAAGAAAATTTTTAAAGAGTAGATTACCTGGATACCCAAGGCAAAATTGTGAAAGTAAAGGCATTTTTTGATATTAAGAAATGGTAAATACCTTCGTCTATTTTTTTCTGTTTTCTACCATTGCATAAAATACAAAATTAACCTTGGGGAAAACTAAAATTACAACAAGTAAACCAACAAATAAAAGGACTTGGTTTAAACATTCACATTTAAAGAAAACAACAAACAGTGTAAAAGCAAAGAACTGGATAATTTATTTGTTTCAAATCTATTACTTCAAATAAGGAAGAATGATTTTATATAAGTAAGAGTAGGGATTGCTTACATATTTAATTTGTTAGGTATTATTTTGGGGAGACTGGATAGGGAAGCTAAATTTTGTATTAAAATTAGAGTTATTCTGAAAATAATCTTTATTTTACTCCACTGAAAATCACAGTGCTACTTTGAAATATATTATATTCTTTTCTGGAAATGAATTCAGTCTGTGTAAAATGTGGTTGTGTTTGGGTGAGGAATGCCTCTTTTGTTTTTGACTTTTCAAGCTCTGAGGTTTTAGTATAAAAATACAATAAAAATCTAAGCATCTTCAAAAGTTTTCTCTATTCATTAAAGTGAAAAACTGTGACAAGGATCTAGCTGTATCATGGAGTTCAAGAAATTGTAATTCCAAGGAAGAAAAAAAACCACTTGTGTCCTTGTTTCTAACATATTTATAAGGTGATTTTTTTTGCTGTGTTGTATGTCCCTCCTTCATGATATAAACCCTGTTTTCACTTTATTTTGATGTTGGTATAATTTGGGGAAGTGAAGGGAAAAAATATTTAAATAGGGATACAAGAGGACCTATTGCAACAATGAGATGTACAAAATGTTATGTTGAAAAACGAACTTAACAACTTTGGAGATGGGAGAGCAGGGATGGTAGGGGAAAAACAAAGGAGGAGGCAACAATGCTTGTACTCATTGCGTTGCTCATGTAATTGTAACCCCTCTGTACAGTATTTTCACAATACAATCTTATTTAAAAAAAGAAATTGTAATTCCAATCCAGAAAACTATAAACGCTTTAAATTACTAGCCATTTGACTATCACTCACAGCAGATAAAGGAAAAATAGTGCCTCTAGAGATAAAATGTAAATAAATCACACAAACAATATTATTTATTTCACATTATCTTTGTTGTGATTTATCTATTATAATAAATTTCAGCCAGTTGAATCAGACATATGTGCTGGCCCTGACCTGCTCAAGAGTTTTCCTTTAGGAACTCATATACATTGAGAGAAAGCACTGTTTTGACAGGTTTTTGTGAAAGATGTTTTGCAGAGAGATTAGCCAAGTAGGCTAACCAGCAGCACAAGCAATGGGCATTGTTATGTGCTATTTCAAGTCACTATTAAATAGTAATTTATATTCAGGTTTCATTGTACATACATATGAATGCTTGCATATAATTTTAATGTGTTATAAAAAAAACTTCTAAGAGTGAAGCTCTCTAGTTTCTTTCTGTATGGAATAGTATCTTAAAATGGTTTTATTAAGATGTTCACACAACAGAGAGATAAAGGGTGGTACTCACTAGGCACAATGTTGAAAATGAACTATACAACTTTTGGGTGGGGACAAGAGGGAAACACTGGGAGAGAGTGACATTATCCATAAAAGAAATATACTCCTTACCTGACTGATGAAACTGTAACTCCCTGTACATCACTTTATACTAATACTAATTTTTTTAAAGTCATCCAAACAGATAGAAGTAATCATAATGGGGAGTACATCAGTGCAAAGACACTGAAAGAAGATGTATTTCATGTGTATCTCTGTCTCTGGCTTGATATAGTGGTAGCTTCATGGGTATATACTTTTCCCCCAAATAGTATATTGTAGCTAATGAATGTGTTAAAAATTTTAAACACCAATCAAAAAGAGTTTCTTCTTAAGAAAGAAAACATGGATTTCAGCATTTTTTAGGTTATAAAACTAGTGTTTTAACCGAAATTCAGCTTACTTTAAAGGTAAAGCCAGAAACTAAAATGGATGGCCACAAATGGTAGCTCTATGAACAAATGGTTGAAATGATGGTATTTTTTCATCACATATAATTTTACAAGGGATTTTTTGTGATTAACACACACACACACACACACACACACACACACACACACACACACACACACACACACACACACACACACAGATAGTCTCCAGAGTGCTGGGATTACAGGTGTGTAGGATCATGCCTAAAAATAACTAGAAATTTTTGATACAGGATAGTGAGTTTGCTAAAAGATTCTCTTCTCTTAAACAACTTTGTTTAGCCTCTTAATATATAAGGTAATGCTCTCCTTATCACTTATAACCTATGAAAGGATCCATCACATCCATAACAGGGGAGCACGCAGAGGCAGGCAAGCACAGAAGAAAGATTATTACAAGGTGTATTAGAGGAGCCATATTTCCCCTGGGGAGCGAGCACATGGCGGCTTCTGTTATCTAAGTATGGTCTGGGGATAAGAAGTGAGGTAGATGGGAGTTCAGGTGGGTCTGGGCAGAGAGAGGGAGGGGCCAGCTGCATGGGGGAATTCCAGGGCAGGGAGGAGCTGAGGAACAAAGGTGGGCAAAGTGCTTGCAACCTACACCTATTTGTTTACTGTTTGCTAGTTCTCTTATATCCCTATGTTCTAAAACATAGTCAATGATAGATGCTCAAGAAATATTTGGAGAAAGACTAAGAATTTAAAGTGAGACTTGTCATATTCCCTTATTTGAATTTTAAATATTCTTAAAACAAGATATCTGATCTACATGATATATGAGTTTTTGTACATTTTTTATTTTAAAAATGTTGTACAGAGGGGTTACAGTTACATGTGCAAGGTAATGAGTACATTTCTTATCGAGCATTGTTGCCTCCTCCTTTGTTTTCCCCTACCATCCCTTCTCTCCCACCTCCACAACTACCTCCCCATATGAGATATTTCAAGTCATGGACAATATCGAAGACTTTTTTAATGTACAGTTAATATTTAAGCAGAAGAAATTTCCTTCTACCACAACCTCAAGAAGCTATGAAGCAACGTGGAATTTTTACCTGTTCATGGAATTGTGGATATACAACACCCTTTTCAACATTGAATCTCAGTGCTTTGCTAATCTCCCCACTATTTCTTCTGAAATTTGTACCTTTCTACCTATTAAAGAATAAGAACAGAATAGCGACCTTATAAATGAAGGACAAGAATGTGAAAGAGATTCTGTTTGGGAATGTGCAGCAGAAGGAGAGAAGAGAGGGAAACAACACCTGGTGAATTAACCTATGGGAAAGGGGGGAGAAAATTGGGAGTGACAGAGAGGGTGGAAGTGAGTGGGTACATCGTAGGCATACATGGAAACATCATGGTAAAAATTCCTGCGCACAGCTAAGTTATAGTAAGAAGGAAGGAAAAGATATATACTTTCAGGCAAAAATAGCTTTTCAGTTTTAACAAAGAACATTCTACCTTGCTACAACAAGAATCAACCCTGAAGACATCATGCTAAGCAAAATAAATATGCAAGTTGGTGGGGGGGAGAATACATAAAAAATTTGATCCATGTCTTAGTAAATTAAGAAAATTGAGGGGAAGGGTGGTTTGGAAGGGCGGGGCATGAGAATGTTAACAGGGATGGCATTGATCAAGATGTGTTTTATTCAGAAACTGCTTTGTTAAATGGCAACTCCTTTACACAGCTACTTAAGGTTTGCTTTTTTTCTGCGGTGGTCCGGTTGTGGGGCCTGAACTCTGGGCCTGGGTGCTGTCCCTCAGCTCTTCAGCTCAAGGCTAGCGCTCTACTACTTGAGCCACAGCGCCACTTCCAGATTTTTTTCTTTTTGCTTATGTGGTGCTAAGGAATCGAACCCAGGGCCTCTTGCAAGCAAGGCAAGTGCTCTACCACTGAGCAACCTTCCCAGTCCAGCTACTTAAATATTATACACATATTCATGTGTATTCATTTAAAAATTAAAAAAATAAGAAAGGAAACATAGTTCTTTAAGTATCTACAGTAGTCAAATACATAGATAGAAGAAGCAAATTAGTGGTTGCCAGGCATTTGGGGTTTGGGGAATTGAGTTGAAAGATGAAACCATTCTGGAGAAGGTCGTGGTGAGGGGGTCACATAGTGTTGTAAATGTCCCTAATGTCACTGATGTAAATGTGTAAAAATTGATGGAAGCAGTAAATTCTGTTGCAAAAACAAAAATTGTACCACAATTAAAAAGAAACATATATGTAGTATATGAATGACCTAAAATCCTTTTAACTGATTCTACTGGAAAGTTAAAAGTCAAAATTGGAAAATTCCATCTGTTCTGTAGTTATTTTTTCTAAAGAGCTCTTCTAGAGCTGGGCACCAGTGGCTCATGCCTGTAATCCTAGCTACTCAGGAGGCTGAGATCTGAGGATCATAGTTCAAAACTAGCCCAGGCAGGAAAATCCGTGAGGCTCATACCTCCAATAAGCCACTAGAAAACCAGCAGTGGTGCAGTGGCTCATGTGGTAGAGTGCTAGCCTTGAGCTGAAGAGCTGAGGGACAGTGCCCAGGTCCAGATTTCAAGCCCAACAACCGCCTGCCCCCTTTCCCAAATAAAGGAGCTCTTCTATGCCTAAACTTTTTTTAATGTAGAGAAATACATAATAAAGTTGATCATATATTGCTATTGTTTACAGGTGAAAATATTAGAAAAAAGAAACGTGATCTTTTTTCTGTTGCTTTGTATGTCCCTCCCCCTGTTTACACTGTTTGTGATTACACTGTATTTGATGTTGGTATAATTTGGGGAGTGGAAGGGAAAAAAATGCTTAAATAGGGATACACATTGAACCATTGCAACAATGAGATGTACAAGACACTATGTTGAAAGACAAACTTTACAATTTAGGCTGGGGGGTAGGAAGGGGAGAGTAGTTTTGGAGGTAGGAGGGAAAGGATGGTAAGGGAAAAACAAAGAAGGAGGCAACAATGCTTGATAAGAAATGTACTCATTACCTTGTTAATATAACTGTAACCCCTTCTCTGTACAGTATTTTCACATTAAAAAAGGGTGAAAAGTGCTCATGAAGAGGTAAAAACAAAAATCAATAGATAGACGCATAAATAAATGTAGCTCCTTGCTCTGGCTTTGTTTCTCTCTCCTTTTACTTCTTCCTGTTTTTGGACTACTTAGTGAATAAATCTTTGCTATCATGGCTCAACTCCACCAAAAAAGAAATGAAGGCAACTTTCTTTTAAAAGTCTGGATGTAAGGTTGGGAAGGTGGCTCAGTGATAGAGTGCTTGCCTTGCATGCTTGAGGCCCTGGGTTGAATTCCTCAGCACCATATAAGCAGAAAAAATAAAAGCCTGAAATGGCCCTGTGGGCGCGGGGGTGGGGGAAGGGTGTCTGAATGTACCACTTTCTCCCCTTCTTTCCTCCCTTTGTGGCATTTCCCCATCTATCTTCTGTTTTATTTTATTTTGTTGTATTTGGTCGGTTGTGGGGCTTGAACTCTGGGCATGGGCGCTGTCCCTGTGCTCTGCAGCTCAATGCGAGTGCTCTATAGCTGGAGCCACAGTGCCACTTCTGGTTTTCTAGGGGTTTATTGAAGATAAGAATCTCCCGTATTTTCTCACCTGGGCTGGCTTTGAACTGTGATCCTCAGATCTCAGCCTCCTGAGTAGCTAGGATTACAGGCGTGAGCCACCAGTGCTGGGGCAATCTTTCTTCTCGGTGCATATTCACTCCCTACTTCTCCATTGACTCCTTTACTTCTTTCTAGTCAGCCTTTTGAAATTTTCACTTTTCTTGGAGGGGAGGGTGGGAAGGCTTCTTTGATTCTTTGTGTGCAGATTAAGTGATTAGCTGTTCCTCTATTACTTTCTTCGGGGCACAGGATTTCTCCTCCATTCACAGATCCTTCACTTGTATTTACCACATCATTTCTAAACTTTCTGATCATTGTTCAACCTGCAAACATGTAAGCTTTTATTTCATCACTTTTCTAGATTTGATCCTTGTAGATCACGAATCTTCTTGACTTCTTAGTCCTCCTTTTCTTCTGTCAGGACTAACACATGAGGCTTTCAGTACTCACTAATGAAGGCTTACCACTGTGTTCAGCAAGCTTTAGAATTCCACCAGACGCTAGGCCGTGTGGTATTTTCATTCCCACTCTAGTAATGGACCAATGAGGGTCCAGGAGGGGATGTAAGTCTGGCCAGGGTTAGGTACATTAGATTCCCAATGTTCAATTATTACATTTGAATTGAGAGCAAGTTTGCTGTTTTCCATATTTACCTTCTTCTACAAATTGTCAAAATTACTCTAAGAGTTATCACCCAGATGTATAAACATGGAAAAATCACAGGTGGGAGATTCCATATCCCTGGGTGTGGAAGCGACCAATATCAGCTTGCTCACATTCAATTGTCTAGAACTTAGTTTTATGACTACATTTAACTGTTAGGTGCTGAGCTTGTGTTCAGGAATATAAATTACAGCTTTAGAAAGTTAACTACAAAGCTCTCCATAGTTCCCTGAAAAAAAAAATCATTATCTTGGGGGTCCCTACTGCTTGTCTCTTCTATTATTGTTTTGAAATGTTTTTCTTAGCAGTGAGTTTAACCAGTTCCCTTGGCTTCTTTCATCAATGAAACACTGTATTCATTCAATGGGTTACTTAATTTTATGATGTCAAATAATATGTATATATGACATTGTCTTTAGCATTGTTTTATTTGTTGTGACATAGAACCTGCCTCCAACTTCTGGCAGCATGTCTCTGGGGTCCTGACAAAGAATACACACCCTTGCCTGATGCTCCAATCTTCTGTTTATATTTAACCTCGAGACACAGGAATTGTATTTTCTTAATTTTGTCTCACTCTTTTATTTAATACATTTCTGTAGTTATATCCTCAAGAGTGCACCTATTTCTATTTCTTCCTGATGTGAACTATTTTAGACACTGTTGAACACACTGCTCTTACATACCTTGGATTGATTAATGACCTTGCTTTTCATCATATTGAAACTGATGTTGATCTCATCACCAGATAAAGTTTAAACCCTCTGGGTATTTATCTACCTTTCACCCTATAAATATGTACATAGCTTTCAGAACAAAATAAAACAGACAAATTAGATGTCATGAATGAATAAAAACTTTATCTTAAAATAAACAGCAATAATCAGAGTCTGTTGTAGAGAGCTTCTATGTTGCAAGAATTAGGCTGAAAACTTCACATGAAATACTCATTAACCTTTTCTCCAGTTTTATTATAGTATGGTCATTTTCCAAGATACATAGATGCAGAGGTGTTTCTTTGCCAAAATTCTAGACTGTCTAATTTAGTCTCGAAGAAGCAAAGAAGATATCCAGTTAGAATTAGTACTTGATGACAGTGTATTGTACAATTAAAATCACATAAACAATTACTTTTTCAAATTGTTTTTATACAATTTCATTCTGTGGCAGTAGGCACTGGGAAATGAATGTAGTGAAGGCACATGGAGAGAAATGAGCCAATTGAAATGATGCAATATCTGAACATGCAGGATATTTGAAACCAATTGATCAATACTCCATAGGTGTCTCAAGGTTTTCTGAGAAAAAAAAGACAATTCTTAGAAATGCATCATTTGGAAAAGTAAGATGGTTCTTGCATGAATATGGAGTTAAATGGGAAGATAAATGAGAAAAGAAATCAAGTTATTATAAAACAAAGGGAGGTAAGTAGTAATGACCTGAAGTAAGGTCAATTTATACATGATCTTCCTGTGAAGTGGACATTTCTTGGGCCCATGAGCTGTTTTCCACTTTCTTAAGGGAAGCAATTATTCTGTAATTACACACACACACACACACACACACACACACACACACACACACACACACACACACACACACACACACACATATATACACACACATTATGGTTTCTAAAGGTATGTGTCACATGCTATTTCCACAGTAAACTACTTTCTGAAAGGTATAACTTTGTAGAAACTATTGAATATGATTCATGAGTAATCACATTAAAAACATCTGAGGTACGAAAATACTACAATAATTACTCATGAAATCTCTATTCTGTTAATAATAATTATCTATCTATTTAACCTGTTTATAGATCTCTCACGCATGTCATTATCATAAATCATTTAAATCTGGATTTCTGTGATTTGCTTGCATTGATACTTTTGTTATTCTTACAGGCTGTTCCTTTCTTAAGACAGGGTATTTTTATTCATTTTGTAATTCCTTCCATCTACATGGTTTCTCTGACATTACATGATGTTATTTCAGCATGGTGTTTAAAGTAGTTAGTGTGGCAATGTGGTGAGGGGCAGGATTTGAGAATTTATTGGGGGGGGGCAGGATTATCTCCTTGGGAAAGGGAAGAGATGAATAGAAAAAAGCGCTACCTTGGTATCTCCAGACATCTCAGTAACAGAATCATTTCCAGGCCATCTTTTAGCCTGGCTTACATGACATGTTGAGGTCAGCCTTTATAATGTTCTCTGCTGTTAGAAACTTCACTGGTGTGCGTGGGTATGGATGGCATAATATGCTTAGTTCTGAAAACGAATCTCAGACAAGATACGTGTTAAGGCTGATTTATGCTGCTGCTCCTCTTTCAAGGGTCTTCCATCACTTTTGTTTTTTTTTTATTTCATATGTCACTGTCCCAATGTGTTACATTGTCCTGCTCCCCACTCTATGACCTTGCTAAATCTAGTAATTACTCTGGTTTGTGAACATTTGCTGTGAGCTAGGCCCTCTGCTAAGCCTGTTATAGGAATCACTTTATCTAATCCTCACAACAATCCAGAAGGGTTGATATTATTATCCCAGAGGAAATTGAAGTTCAGGAGGCCATGTAGCTTGCTCAAAAAAACCTCACAGTCTTTAGCTGGCAAAGCTCTTATTCAAATCCTTTGGCCTGACAGAAAGTTGAGCTACATGTAAAACTCAACAAGGATTTAAGGATCATAGATAAAGTTGCTCAGAAATCAAGACTGAGCATCAGTGTAAGAAGGAAAAAAATATGATGGGCCAGGTATAGTGTTGTTTCTCCACCTTTAAGGATGTATTCCAATGAATAGAACCATCCTGGGGAAGAAAAGAGCTACAGACATTGATGGCCAGCTCTTACCTATCCTTCCTTGTCTCTTCTCCTTATGCTACTGTGACAGCTGGTAACCAACTATAAGCTGCTGTGCTTCTGACATCCTGATGGGAAGTCTTCAATAAATGCATTTTTTCCCCCTGAAGTATAAGTGACATTAAGGTTCTGTCTCTTTCAGGGAAGTTTACACTTTGAAAGGAAGCAGTAAAACACATAGGGGTAAACATGAATGAATGAATTGCAGAATGAGATGTGTTACTCAGTCATAACATGACATGTGGTTCTGGGCTGCCACCATTGGCTTTCAGGTCACACTGCTTGTGACAGCCGGTGCTCTGTTCAAGGCTCTCTTGTCACTCAGACTACACACATACTTCATGGCCAGTTTTATTAGGTTTTCTGCCACCATTGCATTGATATAATAATTGGGGTTTTTCAAGTTTTATAGGAGCTGCAGAAATAATTGCTGGATGGCATCTAAATGAATGGACGATGACCTAATTCATTCTTGGTTAGAAAATATCAATCTACTGAAGACGTGTATTAAAACAATCTACTTAGCAATTTGAGTTTTTACTTGTTTTAAATGTACTCACTCTATACAGTATCTAGAGGATTGTTGGTAAACCCATGCTTTGAGTTTCCTTTGCTTTGTTTAGCTTTGTGTTGTGTTTTTGAGTCAAGGTTTCTCTCTGAAGCTTTGGTTGCCATCTTACTCAAGGTCTTCTTTCATCAGCCTCTAGAGTACTGGGAGTTCAAGCAGCACCTACCTAGAGGAGTAATTTAAGAAACTTAAAGTGCTATAATCTTTTTATGCTTTTTCTAACTATATTCGATCTAAAGATATGTTTTCAATGTCAATGACTTAAGAAATTGAGGGAAAGAATGTACTCACATGGAAACTGTTCATTTCAGAACTAGGAAATCAATCAAGCAAATGACACAAGACTTAGTTTCCTGGTAAAAGATGCTTTGCTAGGTGAAAAGATTCATGTGGCTTCCCCTTTCTCATGATGACAATCTATTTATATGTATATTGATAAGTAGCAAGAGGAAATGTAAGTGAATTATTGATATCCCTTAAAGGTATGCTGATTGTGTTTTGTACCAGTGAAGGGAAAAGAATTCCCATAAGATAAAAAGAATTCTGATATCTTAGAATAAAATAAGCCCTTCTTTTGAAACAGTCTTGCTATGTAAAACAGGTGGGCCTTAAATTTGTGATCCTCCTTCCCTCTGCTTCCTAGGTGCTAAGATTACAGGTATGCACTGCTAGAGTAAGTTTAGGAATAAGTAATGTTATTAAAAACATCAGCATTAAATATACATCATAACCTGCTTCTACAGCTGGGTCTGCTCTTAGACAAAGTGTGTAATATACCAGCACAACTAAATTTATGGAAACGCCTAAGTCTAAGAAGTATAAGCCATGATCCTACTCAGTTCATTGTATTAATTGATGAGTTGAGTTTCACAGCTGTCCCCCTGTACTAAATAATGTCACATGATCAATGAGTCTGAGTCTGCAAAGAAAAATCAAGGTTTGCCTTGAAGATTTATAGGAAGGGAAAAAGAAAGTTTATGACAGCAAACATTAGGCCCACAACCAACAAGTCTCATGCCTGTCTTGTGAGAGAAGATAATCTCTTCAGGAGAAATGTGATTTGATTTTGTCCCTCTAGAAATCCCATCAGAGTGATTTTTTTCAATTTGATCTTTTTAGGAGTCATGTAGCAATCAGAGAAACCCTGCAGCCACAGGCAGGGATTTTATTCATAAGCTCAGTCAGGACAGAAGCTATGTCGAGTCTGAGCTTGTCTGATGCATGCTGACCTGCGTGGCTATTGCAATGAGCAAGTTGGTCAGGCAAGCCTGGAGAAGGAAAAGTAGGTGGTGTTGGTGGGCCAGGCAGGCATATGGAGTGATGGGAAGGTAGATAAGGAGGGAAGAGTGTTTATAAGACTTCAGACTCAATAGGGCAGTCCTAAAAAACAACTGGGCTAAAACCCCCTGAAAAATTAATCTGTAATGGGGCAGTGGACTTGGACCCATAAGTAAAATTGTATTGAATACTATTCAGAGCCAAAAGATACTTTTGTTGTTCATATAGTTTTACAACTGGGATAGAATCTGAGGTTTACCACATGCTAGGCAAGTGTCACTGGAGCCATTCCTTAGCCATTGTATTTGTATTATTTTTCTCATTAACTTTGCCCAGACTGGCTTCAAACTCATGATAGCCACTGCCTCTACTTTGCCAGTAGCAAGGAACACAGGGATGTGCCACTATATCTAGCCAAAGGTAAAAGATTCTTACTGTAATTGTATGAGAAAAGCAAAGTTCACTCTCTGAACTAGTTTAGTTTCTGTTCCTTAGGAAGCCCCATCCTTGGCTGCTTGGGAGTTGAGTTTTAGGAAAAAAATCACATGTTGGTTACATGTATTCCATTATAATCAATTACAAAAGTTGCCTGACATTGAACTGTTCCTTCTGTCCATGCATCTGAATTCTATAGACAAAGAAGGGTAAAAGCTAGATCTGGGAGACAGTATGGTAATTATTTTAATGATTCAAAGACTATGATATGATGTATTTCACAGTATGGATTATTTCTACTTTTTTAAATGTTATTTTATTATAAAGATGCTGTGTAGAGGAATTAGTTACATGACTAAGGTAATGAGTACATTTCTTGTCTATCATTGTTACCCCTATTTTCCTATTATCCCTTTTCTCTCCCACCTGCCCCTCACCTGGCCCCACTCCACCGCCTCCTTCTCCCCGCCAAAGTTGTAAAGTTTACTTCCAACATAGTGTCTTGTGAGTCTCATTGTTGCAATGGATCATCCTGTGTCCTTGTTTCAGCACTTTGTTATTCCCCTTCCCCTCCCCAAATTAGATAAATGTATATGCAAGATGCAAGATACCAAAATCAAATACAGTGACAATACAGATATTCCATATGAGGAAGAACTTACAAAAGAAACAACAGAAAATCATATAGTGTGTTAAAAAGCAGGAGCAACAAAGAAAAACCTCTTGGGTCCATATCTTGTGGCTCATTTTGCTTAGCATCATCTTCTACGGTTACATGTACATAGCCTTTGAGCTTTTCTGCTTATCTGATAAGATTATTCTAGATGTATACTAATTATTGCAAATAATGGGATCTATACATCTTTGGAAAAATAAAAGACCCCAAATAGCAAAAACCATCCTTAGCAGAAAGAACAGTGCTGGAGGAATATCAATACCAAACTTCAAATTCTACTTCAAAGCCATAGTAATCAAAATGGCTTGGTACAGGCACAAGAACAGACCTGAGGACCAATGGAATAAAATTGAAGACCCAAAAATGTACCTGCAGGCCTATAGCCATCTAATCTTAGATAAGGGAGCCAAAAAAATAGAATGGAAGAAAGACAGTCTCTTCAGTAAATGGTGCTGACAAAATTGGTTAAACACGTGTAGAAAACTAAAGTTAGATCCTTATATATCACCCTGCACCAGAATCAACTCCAAATGGATCAAAGACCTCAAGGTAAAAGCAGATACCTGAAAACATTATAGGAAGGAATAGGAGAAACTCTAGGGCTCCTTGGCACAGGCCAAAATTTTCTTAATAAAGACCCAGAAACAACAATAAATCAAAGAAAGGTTGGACAAATGGGACTGCATTAAACTGCAGAGCTTCTCCATGGCAAAGGACATAGCTAGCAAGATCAATATGTCTAACTTTTTTTTTTTTTGCGGGTCCTGGGGCTTGAACTCAGGGCCTCAGCACTATCCCTGAGCCTCTCTGTGCTCAAGGCTAGCACTCTACCACTTGAGCCACAGTGCCACTTCTGGCCTTTTCTATTTATGTGGTATTGAGGAATCGAACCCAGGGCTTCATGCATGCTAGGCAAGCATTCTACCAGTAAGCCGTATTCCCTGCCCCAGTTTAGCTTATTTCTATGGAAAGCTTGAAATAAGTACTTCTCTTATTTCTGTTTCTCTTCATCTGCCTTGAAGAGACATGATAGCTTCTCATAAAATTACTCAAAGTCAACAAGATGAGACAGAAGTTCACTTGACCTGAGCCTTGGTTTCTCTCTGGGAACTGAGACACATATATCCTGAATGCCACCATTCTTATGCCTAGTCTATGTTTACCTGGATCCCCTATTAGATACTTGAGGAAAAGAGAGAAAATAAACTATTAAATTAAACGCTTAAGATGAAACCTTTTGTAACTAGTTACTAGAACTGAAATTGATTCAATGGCAAGAAAAAATAGTTATGTTTCTATTATTGGTCATCTTACTCTTGGACTAGTTTCCTCCTTTCTCTTAGATTAAGTCTGGGGAAGGCAACTGATCATTGTCAAATAATAAATTATCCCTAAGGCATTTTAGCCCTAAATCAATAATTATTATGTCTAACACAATGTAATCAATACTTAGAAGTCGAGTCAAAGGTGTTTATTCTCCATCATCTTGGGCCATCCATCGATCAGCAGCAGGATTTCTGCAATGGACAAGAAAATGGTTCTCTTCCCAAAGTGGAATTTTATCTTCAAAACCTGGATTTTTAAAACTTTTCTAAGGAACCAAGGATAAAGAAAAGGGCTAGGCCTCTGAAATTCCACAGACATTTCACAGTGTTTGCTTTGATTACTCTGACTCAAATGGATATTTGGTTAGCAGGTTTCCACCTTACACTTCCACTGTGATGTACTGCACTATCACAGGCCCAAACCAACTGAACTAAGTCACCAATGATTAAACCTATGAGCCAAAATAAGTCTTTTGTTATCAAGTTAATTTCAATAGATATTTACTCAGATCGCTGGGAAACTGACTAACAAGTGACCATCATGTGAATTTAAAGGCATCCATAAGTCCCATTTGTAATTGTTTAGTTATGCACTGTATGTGTTTACATTTTTCTGTAAGTGTAGAAAAGATATAGAAATAAACATTTAGAAGAATAACAAAATGTATTGTTAAAGACATGAGGTATGAAAAACATTAACAAAATTCCAATATTTAAAAATTAAGTAGACTTGTTTTTCCCCTTCCCCTCCACAAATTACACCGACATCAAATACAGAGAAAGCATGGGTTATACTGTGGGGGAGGGACATACAAAGCAACAAAGAAATAATCTTATAAATGTGTTAGAAACAATCACATGAAATGAAAAAAACATTTGAATACATATCTTAGGGTTCATTTTCCTAACATCACCTTATCCGACCTTTTCTGCTTGACTCAGACATATACTAGATATTGCAGATAAGGGAAACCATGGGACCTGTGCTTCTTTGGGCTTGGCTTACTTCACTTAATATAATTTTTTCCAAGCCTTTCCATTTCCTAACAAATGGGGCAATGTCATTCTTTCTGATGGAGGCATAGAATTCCATTGTGTATATATACCACATTTTCTTGATCCATTCAACTACTGAGGGGCATCTGAGTTGGTTCCATATCTTAGCTATAGTAAATAATGCTGCAATAAACATAGTTGTGCTGGTAGCTTTAGTGTGGTCTTGTTTGTAAACATTTGGGTAAATGCCCAAAAGTGGGATTGCTGGGTCATAGGGGAGCTCTATTACAACTTTGGTGGGGGGGGGCTGGAAAGTTTGGGTGGGGGGGGGGTGGGAGGAGGATGGGAAGGGGAAACAAAGGAGGAGGCCACAATGTTTGATAAGAAATGTACTCATTATCTTGCCCATGTAATTGTAACCCCTCTGTACAGTATTTTCACAATAAAAAAAATAAAAATTAAAAAAAGAAAATAAAAAAATAAAAAAATAAAAATTAAGTAGAAAGGATTTGAGAGATTCTGGAAAGGACACTTGTGGTTCCTCTGGAACCGATGCCAATGTTAGACATTCAGGAGGCTATCCTAACTGGCACTAGGCCATTGGAGATGGTGTCTCTGTGTTTTGATTACACATGTGAATTTACAGGATAAAGGCCCCAAAGTCATTTTTAGCCCTAGGCAGAGCAGATAAATTCCTCAGGTGAGGCCCCAGAAGCTCTGTGTTAGGGACGCTGGATGCCTTCTTTCCTTTGAAAGGGGAAGAGAAGGCAACAGACCTGTGCCAAGGCATATAGGCAGCTGGATAAAATACTAGCCCTTTGGTACAAGGCTATTTGTAATTTTTCTTCCTAAATCTCATTTCATCAAGTGTAAAGATTAAATTCCAAGTGAGAAAATTGGCATCTTTTCAGCATTAAAATGACACCAAGTTAGGTAAGTCAGGCTCAGAGAGACAAGGCATAATTTCACATGTGGTAGTTAGATCTAAATTATGATTGTGTGGAAACATACATAGGGTCATATACATACATAAATAAACATTTTAACTAAAATATGACATATGAAGAGGAGGATTCCAGTGGTATAACTCCTTTGCACAACTAACTTCGGCTTAGCACAGTTAATACAAGGTAGCTGAAACATGTGTTATCAGAGGAGGGAGGTCAAGGGTAGGGGGTAGACAAATGGAGAGAAGAATGGGGGGCAAGGGCAGCCATAATATTCAATGTACATATAGGCTGGGTATGTTTGGGAGAGAGAGGAGAGAATGATAGAAAGGGTGACATTGATCAAAGTGCACTGTAGTCACAAACAAAAATTTATTAAAACCCCTTTATACAGCTACTTAAAGATAATAAAAATGCATTAAAAATATTTGGGTCTATATCTCAAGACTGAATAATCAAAGTATTTTTGAAAATGCTTGAAGAGCTGTCACATTACATTTAGGATACACTGTAAATGTATTCTTTAAACCTTTGGTGCATACACTTCAATGAAATAAGGAAATGCTGAATTCATACACAAATCAATTCTCTCTCTTTGTCTCTCTCTCTGTCTCTCTCTCTGTCTCTCTCTCTCTCGCTCTCACGCTCTCTCAAATTTTAGCAGTATTCAGAACCTTACAGGTGCTAGGACAGTGCTCTACCAATTGAAACATACCTCTTAATCAAAAACAAACTGTCCTCCTCCTCTTCTTCTTTTTCTTCCTCTTCGTTTTCCTCCTGCTTCTTCCTCTTCTTTTCCTGAGGTGTTAATTCAGGGTCTTGTGTGCACTCACCTAGCTTGCTTCCTCAACAGATACTCTAACACTTGATCCATTCCTCCATCCTGGCTTCTTGGTGGTTATTTGGAGAATGTCTCTCTTATTCCTGCCTGGACTGGCATTGAACTGAAATCCTCTGGATCTCACCCAGGTGTGCACCACTGCTCCCTCGCTTCTACTGTTCATACACTGTCTTCAAGAATTTCTTTTTGGGAGCTGAGAGGTGCCTAGGCACTCAGTTCAAGTCCCATGACACAAATATAGAATAAAATAGAATAAAACATTCAATGGCATCCAAAGTGAGGAATAACAAGCCCATGTTGACTAGTGTAAAATAGTTAACATTTCATTTCTAGAAAACAGACCTGTATATGCTCACTGGTCTATGAGAAATATAAAAGCAATATGTTCACTATATATACACATAAGTTTGGTAAAGGTATGAACATGCAAATATATTGCTACTTTAGTAAAAATGTAAAAAATTCAAATTTGCAAAATATTTTGTATGAAAATGTTTTCAAATCTGTAGCTTTATTTTCCCATATTAAAAGAATATTAACATTGATATATTAATTTTATAAGTTGTAAGTTAGTGGCAGTATATTAATATTGGCTTTTAAAGCTCAGTTTTTCATACAATATATAATTTCTTTTTTAATTTTTATTTTTTATTGTTATTATAAAAGATGTACAGGGGGTTACAATTTAATGTCAGGTAATGAGTACTTTAAAATTGTTTTTATTTTAAAAATACTGTACAGAGGGGTTACAGTTACATGAGCAAGGTAATGAGTACATTTCCTATTAATTTCACCCCTTTCTTTGCTCTGTCCTAGTTTTTCCCCTTCTGTAATCACCCACATGTTGTATAGTTCATTTTCAGCAGTTGCTGCATTTGTTCATCCTTTGTCCATCCCTCTGAAGACAGATAAACTAACATACAAGACAAAAAGAAAAGAATAACAAAGGAAAGACTCTAGTTTCCTTTCCTTGAATTCATTTTGATAAATATTATTTTATATGATAAGAGGCATTGAGCCTTTGACAGCACAGAATTTCTACAGTCCACTTTAATGTGCAATCACTTGAACTTCACATAATTATAACATATATTTCACAGATTTATGAAGAATTTTTGTTGGCTTGAAGACATTTGAAACAATTGTTCTTACATTTGTGTAACATAACGTAGAAGACTGCTTTCTACCATTTACGTCATTGGCAGGGCAGATGTGTTGCAAATATTTTAGACTGTTTTTTCCTTCTCTCAAATAGTGATCAATATAAATAGAAATAATATTTGACCTTCAGATACTCTGTTTTGGGAGCATAGTGACAAATACTTGCTTTGTCAAGTATGCGAAAATGAATCAGAAAAAGTGGTCAAAACCAAATTCTATTATACATGAAAAGAATCTTGAGCTTTTTCTAGAAGAAAGGTTAATAAGGAAAAATAGGGTATTGTTATTTACAGTAATTGGGGATGGAGTGGTGGGAAGGTCTTATAAAATAAGGTATTTGATGTGGAATAATAAATATTTAATGGTACTGATGTCTTTTACATAACACTGCAAAAAAAAACCCCGCAAATTACTGATCCATAGTAAGGGTAAGTAAGGTTTTCAAATTCCTTTCAATGAAAATTCAAGCAACACTGGAAATTGTGTCAGGGTAACCTCATGTTTTCCTTTTGGTCTGGGTCAAATATGCATTAAACAGACAGTTCAAGCAAAACCTCTTGAGATCTCACACCTCTTTTAGTTTTCTTCAAGTGTCACTTTCATGGTTGTCTGTGCTGATGCCTGAAGTTTCTGTGTTTAGGGGGAAAGGCGCTAGCAGAATATAGGATTGTCTGAACTACTTCCCCTTGCATTCTGCTTCATGCTGCTTTTGTTTCAGGGGAGTTGGGAGCTGTCTTTTAGTTCCTTGATAGCTGTGGAAAACTTGCTTTTGTAAGCATGTTAATTTTATTCCCTTAAAATTAAGAGTGCTTTTAATGTTTTCGTTTCTTTCATGCATGTATTTCTAATGCATTTATAAGATTATTTCTTTGTTGCTTTGTATGTCCCTCCCCCACAGTGTAACCCCCGTTTTCACTATATTTGATGTCAGTATAACATGTGGAGTAGATGGGGACAAACAAGTCGTTTAAGGATTCAGGTGGACCTGTTGCAACAATGAGAAGTACAAAATGTCATGTCAAAACCAGCTTTACAATGCCGGTGTGGGGGGGGAGGGGGGTATAATTGGGTGGGGGGAGGGGGGTAAAATTGGGTGGGGGGAGGGGGGAGGCGGGGAAGGGAAGTGAAGGGTAAACAAAGGAGGAGGCTGCAATGCTTGGTAAGAAATGTATCCATTATCCTGCCCATGTAATTGTAGCCCCTTTGTACAGTATGTTCTCAAATAAAATAAAATACAATTTAAAAAAAAAAAAAAAAAAAAAAAAAGAGTGCTTATCTGAGGAAGTATTGCAACATTTAAATGGAAGTAAGTTAAAGAAATTGCTATGGAAAAATAAATAAATGAAAGCATGTTCCATAGAGCTTCAGATGAGTGGGAACACATTTGCTATATCACAGAATTTAGCACCCTTTGGCTCATTGCTTCTGAGGGACATGAAAAGAATGCTTGCTATTTAATCAGCATCTGATTTGTAACACCAGCAGGTAAAGTCTAATTGCTAATGTCTGGACCACTTGACCTGGGGATTTAGTAGAAGTAGTCTAGTCCCATTTTTTTTTTACTTTCTCTATAGAATTATTCTTCCAACAGACATCTTCAGACAAACTAAGCCTAGCCTCTCCTTTTTTCTTGTTTATTTATTTTGAGTTTGGATTTTTATTTTCCTTTAAGAGGAACAGAGACAATAGTTAGTGAGCAGTTCAAGATCATTGAGGGGGAATAGAAATGTTTTTGTTTTCCCAGTGAACATGACAGTAAGATCAACATAGGTATGTGTGTTTGTGCGTGTGTGTCCCGTGTGTGTTTGTGTGTGTGTTTGTGTGTATGTTTAGAGGAGCTATGTTCGTCAATAGTGAAGGCATCATTTGAAACACTTTGGAGGAAATATCAGAATAAAACGTTCTGAGTGGATTTTGAAATGATGTGACTGGGCCTATGAGAAGTAATATTTAAAGGCACTAAATTTTGTGTCAATTTGATTTAAAGTAGTAGTCAACTACCACATAGGTTTTATGTGTATGTATATCAGTACTGGGGTTTGAACTCAGAGCATACATTCTGTCTCTTGGAGTTTTTTTTTTTTTTTTCTGCACTCAAGGATAGCACAGTGCCATATTCAACTTATAGATCTCCAGGGGTTAGTTGGATATAAGAGTCTTAGGAACTTTTCTACTCCTCCCACTTGGGCTGTCTTCAAATCAAGAGCCTCAGCTCTCTGTCTCCTGAGTAGTTAGGATTATAGGGAAGCATTACTGAGCCTGGTCCTCATAGTCTAGTAAACCATAGCATAACATAGATACCATATGAAACAAGGTGCAGACCATACCAGTGCTGCATTTGTTGGTTCTGTTTCTCTATATTATAGAAAAACACTTACCACACAGATCTACACCCACGCTCACCCAAGGTTTTCTTCACTGCTTCTCTTAATAAGACTCTAGATCTGACCTAATCATCTTACAATGTTATTTTGATATGCTAACTAGAACATCTTCATATACAGACATGAAAATCTATTATTATAATATACACTATTAGAACAATCCACAATTCTTTCCAGTATTTAGAAATGATGGCATTTGGAAAATGCCACACTTGTTAGGAATTACTTTACATTCTATGTGGTGCACACATTCTACTGCCCTATGGAAGTCACGTGGTCAAGTTCAGCATCACTAAGGTGAGATCAAGTAGGGAATGTATGGTCATACAAGTACCATAACAAGTGCATTCATATTCTAAAAATTTCTTTGAGGAAAATGAAGATTATAAGTATTATCATATTTTCTTCTTATCACCTCTCTCTTGTCAAGTTCCCTTTCCTATTTTTCTCTATTTTTCAGATTAACATTTTAATAACTACCTTAAACTATGCTCATTTTTCCTATATAATCTTTGTGATATTGAATTATATTTCTTTTTTGATTTAATTAGCTTCTTATAACTAGTTTTGCTGAATCAAAAAAGATATAAAGCTTGGTTGAATTACTCAGTAAATGGTACAAACCACTGACTTGTCCATTTTAAGAAGGTAAATGTATAGCGTAAACATTATACCTCAATAAAGTGGTTGTAAAAGAATAAAAGATATAAAGCATTTTGTGTTCTTATAGTGTTTACTTTAACAAGTATATTAGCATATATTTATCTTTCAGGTTTCCTGCACTCGTTCACTTTATTCATAGTTGGAAATAAAATGCAAGTCACTGTGTACAATTTAACTCTCTTAGAATTTTGATTAAACTAGCTGCTGAGATTATATACTAATAAATATATGAAATTCTCTTTAATGGTATATAATTGAAATAATATGCAAATAAGTTGTAATTAGAAATTAAATTTCCTCTCCAAATAAATGTTCTTCTAACTTGGATTTTTTGTATATGATGATGACAAAAAAGTTTTAAGTAGAGTTAGAAGAAACCCTATATGCATATATATATACATTTTTATTGTAAAAAAAGTGTACAGAGGGGTTACAGTTACATAAGTAAGGTAATGAGTACAATTTATATGGAGCATTGTTGCCTCCTCCTTTGTTTTTCCCCTACCACACCTTCCTTCCCTACCTTCCAGTTCCTCCCTCCCTCCCCCCACAATTTGCAAAGCTCATTTTCAACATAGTATCTTGTATATCTCATTGTTACAATGGGTCAACCTGTATCCCTATTTAAGCATTTTGTTTTTTCCCTTCCCTTCCCTGAATTGGAGAAGTGTATATACAAGATTCAGGGCACCGACATCAAAAACAGTGAAAACGGGGTAGGAATAAAACAAAACACGTACATGGTACATTATAAATACATTAGAAACAATAGCAAGAAAAAAAAATATTTGTGTCCCTATCTTGGGGTTCATTTCACTTAACCTCATCTTATATGGTCATATGTACATGACCTTTTCTGCTAATCCTAGACTTATACTAGTTATTGCAAATAAGGGAAACCACCGGACCTATGTTTCTTTGGGCTTGTTTTACTTCACTTAGTATAATTTTTTCCAAGTCTTTCAATTTCCTAACAAATGGGGCATAAGATTCCATTGTGTGTATACACACACACACACACACACACACACACACACACACACACACACACATATACAACACATTTTCTTGATCCATTCATCTACTGAGGGGCATCTGGGTTGGTTCCACCTCTTAGCTATGGTAAATAATGCTGCAATAAACATAGTTGTGTTGGTAGCTTTAGCATGGTCTTGTTTGTATAATGCTGCAATAAACATAGTTGTGCTGGTAGCTTTAGCATGGTCTTGTTTGTAATCATTTGGGTGAATGCCCAAAGTGGGATTGCTGGGTCATAGGGGAGCTAGCTCTATGTGGAGTCTTTTGAAAAACTACCATACTTCTTTCAAAGTGGCTGAAAAAGTTCACACTTCCACCAACAATGCAGTAGGGTTCCCTTTTGGCTACATCCCCTCGAGCGTTGTTGTTATTAGATTTCTTGTTTATAGCCATTTTAACTGGGGTGAGGTATATTTTCAATATTGTTTTGATTTGCATTTCTTTTATGGCTAGAGAAGTTGAGCATTTCTTCATGTGTCTATTGGACATTCTATATCCTCTTCAGAGAAGTTTCTTGTTAAGTTCTTAGCCCACTTATTAATGAGGTGGTTTCTTTGAGGATTTGTTTTTGGGGGATTTAAGTTTTTGAGTTTTAAGTATATTTTAGCTATGAGGCCCTTGTCTGTTGTATGGCTAGTGAAGATCTTCTCCCAGTCTGTGATCTTGCTAGCTGTGTCCTTTGCCATGCAGAAAATCTGTAGTTTCATGTAATCCCATCTGTCCAAACTTTCTTTGATTTGTTGTGCTTCTGTGTCTCTATTAAGAAAATTTGGGCCTGTGCCAAGGAGACCTAGAGTTTCTTTTATTCCTTTCTGAAATGTTTTCAGGGTGTCTACTTTGACTTTGAGGTATTTGATCCTTTTGGAGTTGATTCTGGTGCAGAGTGATATATAAGGATCTAGCTTTAGTTTTTTACAGGTGATTACCAATTTTGCCAGCACCATTTACTGAAGAGATTGCCTTTCTTCCATTCTATTTTTTTTTGCTCCCTTGTCTAATATTAGGTGGCATAGGTCTGTGGGTTCATTTCTTTGTCTTCAGTTCTATTGGTCCCAAGGTCTGTTCTTGTGCCAGTACCAAGCTTTTTTGATAACTATGTCTTTGTAGTAGAGTTTGAAATTTGGTATTGATATTCCTCCAGCACTGTTCTTTCTGTTAAGGATCTTTTTTGCTATTTGGGGTCTTTTATTGTTCCATATGAATTTTTGGATTGCTTCTTCTATTTCACTGAAGAATGAGACTGAAATATTGATAAGTATCACATTGAATTTTTAGATAGCCTTTGGAAGTATCGCCATTTTCACAATGTTTTTCCTCCCAATCCAGGAGCATGGGAGGTTTTTTTCCACTTCCTAAGTTCTGCTTTAATTTCATTTTTCAGGTTTTTAAAGTTTTTATCATAGAGGTCCTTCCCTTTTTTTGGGGGAGGGTCTGGTCGTGAGGTCTGAACTCTGGGCCTGGGCACTGTCTTTCAGCTCTTCAGCTCAAGGCTAGCGCTCTACCACTTGAGCCACAGCGCCACTTCCAGATTTTTTTTCTTTTTGCTTATGTGGTGCTGAGGAATCGAACCCAGGGCCTCTTGCACACAAGGCACGCGCTGTACCATTGAGTCAGCCCTTCCTTCTTTATTTAACTCCTAGGTTTTTTTTTTTTTGTGGGGCTATTATGAATGGAGTTGCTTTCCTGATTTCAACCACTCTCTTCTCATTGTTGGAATACAGAAAAGCCATTGATTTTTGAGGGTTAATTTTATACCCTTGCCAAAGTTTCAAATCAGCTTGAGTAATTTGGGAGTGGAGTCCATGGGATTCTTTAAGTACAAGATCATGTTGTCTGCAAAGAGGGAGAATTTTACTTCATCTTTCCCTATTTGGATCCCCTTTATGTTTGTACCTTGTCTTATTGCTGTAGCTAGGCATTCTAATACTAAATTGAAGAGAAGTGGAGAGAGTGGATATCCTTGTCTCATTCCTGAGTTAAGAGGAAATTTCTTTAGCTCTTCAACATTAAGTATAATCCTGGCTGTAGGTTAGTCATATACAGCCTTTATTATATTGAGGAATGTTCCATAGAAGCCCTTATTTTTATATATACTGGGCATGAACTATGGTGTTAGAGATTAAATAAGGTGCCCACAGGCAAGAAATAAAGTATGATTCAAAGCATTTTAGCGCCAGATCTACCAGTACCATAATGAATAATGTTTATCTCCCTCCCTTCCTCCTTATATAGCCCTTCTTATCCATTTCTTAATTTTTCGCCTTCCTTTTCTTTTTGTATTGACTTTCATCCACACTTATTGACTTCAGAGACAGCAAATGAAAAAAAATTATTAAAAGGAGTAGTATAACAATTTTCAATACATCCCAATACATTAGGTCATTCATGTTTGAAACACCAGTTGTTTCCTGACATCTTCCATAAACTTAGGGACAAGGTTAATAATGCTTGATGGTTCTAGAACATGGATGAGAGGGAGTTAAAAGAAGTGAAAGTCAATTTTTGACAAAAACATCATTCACTTTCCATTTGATCTTGGCTTATCTTTTTTTTTTTGCTAACTTGACATTATTTTACCAATATCATGTGCTTTCAGAAATACTTTGGAAAGGGTTAAATACAGCCTTTTCCCAGTGAGTGATTCTTGGGAATTTTAATAAGTCTGAGCTTCTGCAATTCAGCAGATAACAGTCACCAGGATGGCTATGCATACAGAACTGCACTGTGTCATGTTTTCCTGGCTGCACAATTCTTGTAGAAATTGCTCTTGGAATGACCCAGCTTCACACATGACAAATCCACAAGGTGTTAGAGGAGCTATCACAATGCTCTAATTCTTGCTAGAGCCATAACCTTTTGGATTTTGAAGGCAAGTGAACTGGAAAGACGACAATGACTGATGGAAGGCTGTTGTCAGTCCCCATCAATGGTTACCTGGGAAGAGAAGATTTCCAGAAAGATGGCAGTTGAGCAGTCCTCCACTGTGTCAGAGTCAATACATTCATAGTTCCTGAGTGTAGCAGCAAGGAAAGGATTTATTTTAGCATAGTACTCAGTGCAGTATCGGATAGGGTCACTGTGCTGGTCAGTGAAACAAAGCTGCAATAATTAATTCTACGTGCTTGGGCTGACTCTGCTTACATTCCAGGAAAGTGATGAGGTGTCCAGCCCTGAAGGGTTTGGTGGTTGGACTTCTTCATTACAAACACAATGGGAAACTAATAGTTTTCACTACATAACGCTGCAAGTCTTCCACTCAGGAAATGAATTTCTATGTGTTGGATCTCTTCTGATTTCTGTGTGATTTTTTCCCCCAGGAGTGTAAGAAAACTGCTCTTTTTTATACTACTAAGTAATGCAGTGTGTAGCCTAGACAGATGGAAACAGCTTGACTTTAGCGACAGTGTTAGAATATGCAGTTTAACTGTAGAAATCCACAAGGAAATCTTTATCATGTAAAAAACTCACTAAGTTTGCATTGGCAGTGATTGAGTCATTGATGTATGAGGCTTAATTCTCAAATACCATTTTGTACAAAATTATTGGAGAATGTCAAATAGCTATAACTCAAGTAAATAAATCAGAAAGGGTACCAAGAAAGTTCTGGGTACTATGTATATGGGAAATATTAACTACTATTCTATTAAAGTTAATTATATTGTTCTTAATCCAGAAGATTAAGATTAAGAACTTCTTTTGTTCATTAAGTACTTTGCTAATAGATCTCAGGAATATATAGGATTTATCCTTTTGAGCCATGTTCACACATAACATCAGGCTTAAATAGTTGTTGAATAGTCATTTGTGATTTTTGAATTTGTATCTTACATATCTCTCGTGCTTTTCTTATGCAATAATATCTCGAAAAGGAAAAAAAAACTCTTATGAATTTTTAAATGCAGTGTTAGAATATTCGTGTTGATTATATATACATGCCTGAAAAGTATATCAGCAATCCCTAAGAGGATTGGCTAAGGGCAAAAACATGAATCCTGAGGTTTAGCTTTGGTCCTATGGTCTTGTTAGTCAAGGCTTCTCTCCATCTCTTACCATCCCCCTCCTTTTTCTTCTCTTTTATCTTGGTTCATTTCTTTACTAATTCCCTCACCAACCCTTATGGTTTAAAATTAATTTCTCATGATCACAAGAAAGGTGTTTAATGAAACAAACATATTTTGCTGTGTTAATAATTTAATATGCTTGCTCACAACAGGGTAATTTACATCGCAATAGATTTGGAGAAACAGGACATGTTTGACCTAACAGTGATTTATAAATTATCATCATCAGTAACAGGTCAATGGATGTCCTAGCTCCACTTTTCAAATCCTTGTATCAATGCTATTACCTCATTGATAAGTCAATACATGTCAAGAACATACCTTTTTTAAAATTCTGTTTATTCTCTAGCATATTGTTTTTTAAATTTAATTTTAGCTTATTGTCAAGGTGATGTACAGAGGGGTTACAGTTACACTTCTTGTCAAACAGGGTTACCCCCACCCTCATTTTCTCCCACTTTCCCTCTTCCCCAACTCTCCTCCCCACCAAACTGGAAAGTTTATTTACAACAGAGCGCCTTATGAGTATCACTATCACTGTTACATTAGTTCATCCTTTGTCCTTTGTCCTATTTCCCCTCCCTTTCCCAAATCAGATAAACATATATACAAGTACAGGGTACCTAAATCAAAAACAATGACAACAGGGGATAAACCTCAGGGGGAGGGGAGAGAAAAAGAATAACTTCACTTGGTATATTAAAAAAAAAACAAAAATAAAGAAAGCAAAACAAAAACCTCTTGTTTTCATGTTCTAGAGTTCATTTGCTTAGCCTTGTTTTATATGATCATACGTACATAGCTATTGAGTTACTGTGATCCTCTTCTAGCACTATCCTAGACATTTACTAATTCTTATAAATGAGTAAAACCATGAAGCTTAGGGTTCTTTAGGTCTGCCTTACTTCGCTTAATATGATTTTTTCCCAAGCCTTTCCTTTCTCTTATGAATGGGATGACGTCATTCTTTCTTATGGAACCACAGAATTCCATTGTGTGTATATATACCATTTTCTTAATCAAGTCATCTACTGAGGAATGTCTGACTTACAAAGAGCCCCCTGTTATCCAGTAAACCCACTTCTGGGAATTTACCCAAATGATCACAAACAAGGTCACACTAAAGCTACCAGCCCCACTATGTTCACTGCAGCATTACTTACCATAGCATATGGTTTTACATGCAGCTATTAGCTTGAAAGAGTCAATATACCTTTTTATAGGACCTTATCTTAAACTGCAAAACACTTTAAAGCAAGGAAATTGCATCTTGCTCAAGAGGCCTACTAAACTTGATTATGCTGTTCAAGTATGCTTTTAGACGTTCGGTGTGAATATTCTGATTCATAATTTTGTAAAGCCATACCATGAAAGTGGGATGGGTGTTGGATAAAAGTTCATTATTTTGCATTTCCTTTATGTGCACATTTTTATTTCATATGAATAATTACCCATTCTACTTTAATAATAAATTTTCAACACAGTAAATTAAGCAAGAACAGTAGACCTCACTGGATTTCTCTCTGATGGTTGCTAATGTGCATGACAGGGATGAAATATTAATGATAGAGTGGGTTGAGAATGAGTAAGTCAGCTCTGGGTTATAAGAATGTCTCCTAAACTGACACAATAAGATCCAAATCACACAAAAAAGTTGTTTTATTTCTACTGTTTTTTTTCCACTTGGAACTAGTAATTCAGCACAGTAATAGTAAAACCATCACAGTGATCTATTTCATAATGATAACCTACCAAGAAGGGCTTTTAATCTTGGAGCAGGTATAATCCACATTGGATATCTTCCAACATTGAGCTCTGAGCCTTAAGAACTATGAAATAAGCCAAATCTGGGATATATTGAGATATAAATTCTTTAATTTGTCTTCCAGAAAAAGGCTCCAGGTCTTCCTCTAATATTTCTAATGGTTTCAAACATCATCATCAAGAATGACTATTAAGAGCTGGAAGCCTGATTAAGCAGCAAGAGGACTTGCCTAGCAAGTGTGAGGCCTGGAGATCAAACCACCGTGCCACCACAAAAATAAATAAATACACAGAAGTAGAAAAATCCAGATCTTTAAATAAATGTCACTGGCTCAAAATCACCCCACCAACCTCCCTCATCCCCCCATCAAAAACCCCAAAACTACTTGGAAACCTACCTTTTCTTATCCAACAAGAAGTAATTCCCCTCTTCATTCTTATGAATTCACCCTCAGTCAACAAATTTCTGCTAATAGCTCCTGGACTCTTTATTTGTAGGGTGTGCAATAAAGTGTTTTGTTTTGTTTTCTCTTCACAGAACAGTGCCATCATATCATTCTCTGTAAGACAGAGATGTGACTTTGATCCAGGCACTCTATAAGACTTCTTATACCAATTGCTGTTCCTGAGAAAAATGTAATCACCAATCAAAAATAAACAGGAGGTGCTAAAAGTGAATCCTGATACTCCAAATTAGAGAGGCATAAGTAGTTGGAAAGTGAGACAAGGGGCAAGATATTGGGCAAGTGAAGCTATGTTTCTACCCAACTCAAGTCCTACAGCATAGAATGGCTTAGCTAAGATACAAAACTAGGCAAGAGTATTTTTAGAAGATTTTACCTAAAAACACATAGGAGTTTCATATTTTTAGATTATTTTGTTAAACTATTTTTGCATTAAAATAATGAAAAAGCAGAGTAAATGAGTTCTTAAATCAGTTTGCTTTCATTTCTTTTATGTCTGAAAAAAATTAATGATAGTTTATAATTATTTGGAAACTTTTCTTCCTGTATTTGTCTCACTAATTGAATAGTGTCTCTATTTTAAAATATCACCCAAATCTTCACAAGCAGACATATTAAGACAAGTTTGGAAAATATTCTTTAATGAAAACTTTGGGTTTTCATTGTGCTTTGCTGCATCCATCTACAAAATGGTTTTTTAAAACATAATAAAAACAAAATATGTAATTTTCATAATCCTTCCCATTTCTAAGCACCCAAAGTGCTCATTTGAATTTCTAGGCTAGAAATGTTGTTTTAAAATCCAATACCTTTGTGGTTTGAATACATATGTCTAGAAAACATTACTTTTAACTTATACTAACCTAGTTCACACAGTTGACAAAATAGTCTTTTTACTATATCTATATTTTTGGTTACAAATGATATCAATTTCTTTTTTAATGACTGCCACCAGCAAAAGACTCAGGGAGAGCCACTATATCAGCAAATTTCAGGGCAATTTTTTCTCCTAGGGCATTCTAGGAAAATGTGTTACCTAGACTTACATATTGCTTCTCATTGGCCAATATATTCTGTGTTATGGATCTATATTTCATTTTACTGCTTTCCCTACAGAGCAAATTCAATCTTAGAAAGTTGTGGTATAATACAAAACTAATAGTATCATGCTTTTTTTTTCAGATTCAGGGAAAGAAAATTGGGTAACACTATTATATCTACCAAAATAAATCATGTATTCCTTTAAGTATTTTTTTAAACATGGAGTGTCTTAAAGACTCATAATTATCAAGTTTCTACTGAATGTTTGCAATATCAATATTTATGTGAAATACAGCTTAAAATGTAAATTATTTGTTTGTGTGAGAGGTTTCAGTATTCCATTGACATTATTTTTACTTTATATCTTCTTCAAAGAATTGATTTACCAATCTAGATGCTAGAACTCTGCATATTAACTAGCCAATATTTTCTGAATTAAAAAATATATACATATCAAAAACTCTAACATAATCTTTGAGAAGCTAGGTAATTATTAAAAATCATATTTTGGAAAGAGTTTCATTTCTGAGAGAATAATTCTCAGAGGTAAATGGACAAGAACTGAAGATTTTAAAACATGCAATATTGGATTTATATGAGAGCTAATCACTGAACTATCATAGTTTGCCTTAAACATCCATTACATACCTTCATTGAGAACTGTTTTGAGCACAAGTTATGATATTAAGTTGACTTACAGATTCAGCTTCTTTTACATGGAAAACAAAAATCTTGGCTAAGTACAATGTTTCCCCCATAAATACCTTTGGCTTGCCTTGGCATTTATGCCACAACAGGAGACCATTATCCAGTGACACATTCTATCCCACTGACATTATCACTCAAAGATGGTCGATTTCATTTTCAGGAAGGTCCCTAGAGAGCTGCAGACAAGTTACAATCAATCACGCAACCACAATTATTAGCCGAGCCACGTTCCTTTCACAAATAAAAAGACACAAATTCACTAATGCATATTTAAATTTCATATTTAGTTCCTAAATAATGGAAGAATTATAGCATATCATCACATTACCATTATCTTTAATCCATGCTCCTGTTTCACCTCTGAAATCTACAGATACCAAAATGAGTTTCACTATGGGAAAGCTTGCAGTAAGTAATGTATTTAGCAGGTAACATATTAGTGGAAATGTTTGGGGAGGCTTTAAAGTTAGTTGACTAGAGGGAATTATGGATTAGATGAGGTTAGGCGACAGTTAAAATTGGAGCTACTTGGAGCAAGTGATAGGCATCAATCCGTAAGTGAGGCCTCTGACAAAAGCACATATATCTGAAACACAACATGAAGTTTTGGAAAAGAAGTCAGGTATTTAGATCATTTGATCTAGAATAATGTTCTACAGGAAAGTTTAGCTCTCTAGATTTTCTCAGGTCTACTACATAGTAGGCTTTGGTCCCATTAGTGAATTTCTATCTCTGCCTCTCTCTTACAAAAGGGGATAAATTTCTAGGTGCCATTTCAAGCCATTAGGAATCTTTGCCTTAACATTTTGTGCAGATTTTTTCTTAGATTCTGCGTTCTCTGTTGGGGTTATGCCTTGTTATTTGGTATGCAATTTCACTGGGCTGTGTACCTAATATTATGACTGTTCTCTGAACCTCTAACCTCTCATTTTAGAGGAGGGTCACAAGTTCTCTAAACTTTTGAGTCCAACTTGAGGTACCTCACACATTTCATCAGGCAGGAAACCAAGGCTCAGAGAACAAAAAAGAAAAGAAAAGCAAAAGAAACAAAACCTTAAACCATGTCTGAGCTGATCCTACAGGCCTGGGTTCCTGTCATGATGACACGTGCCCTTGCGATCTGTGGCCTATCTTACTCCATACAGATGGAAGCCTAGCTAATATGAAGGCACATTGCATAGATTTTATGGAATTCAATTATAAAAATATTTTCTTGTAGGACTGGGAATGGAGTGCTTACCTTGCATGCATGATGCCCTGGATTTGATTCCTCAGTATCACATAAACAGAAAAAAACAAAACAAAACAAAACACAAGTGGTGCTGTGGTTCAAGTGGTAGAGTGCTAGAAGCTCAGGGACAGTTCCCAGGCTTTGAGTTCAAGCCTCAGGACTAACAAGACAGAACATAAAACCAAAACAATCCCCCACATTTTCCTGTAAAATAGATATAGAGGGTTACCAGAGTTGAATAGCTGAATAAAGAAACTGATCCTTACAAAGTCCTCTCTCATATCCACACACCAGTGGAAGGAGTTCAAAATACAGGCCATGTTATTATGTTCCATGTTACACTTAAGAATGGATGAGAACTTCATATCTGTTAAGATTTTCATCATTTTATGTCGGTATAATTTGTGGAGGTGAAGGGGAAAAACAAGTCATTTAATAAGGATACAGGTGGACCCATGGCAGCAATGAGAAGTACAAGTTGTCATGTCGAAAACGAACTTTACAACTTTGGTGGGTGGGGGGCAGGTTTGGGTGGGGGGGGGGGCGGGTGGAAGCTGGGAAGGGATGTGAAGGGTAAACAAAGGAGGAGGCTACAATGCTTGATAAGAAATGTACTCATTATCTTGCCCATGTAATTGTAGCCCCTCTGTACAGTATGTTCACAATAAAAAAAAATAAAAATAAAGTACATTTTACTTTAGCTTTCAAAAAAAAAGATTTTCATCATTTTAATCTCCACTGAAGGGTCCCCAAAGAAATTAAACACTTTCTGGAGGTAGTAATATTTAATCAATAAAATAAGAACAACTGTGTGTATATATAAGTTTGTATATACATACATATATACATATATGGAGAGAGAGAGAGAGAGAGAGAGAGAGAGAGAGAGAGAGAGAGAGAGAGAGAGAGAGAGAGAGAGAGAGAGAGAGAGAGAGAGAGAGAAGTACCAACAAATTAAATGTGTGAAGAATGTACTGGAACATTCTGGAATTCAGTTTTGTAACGCATAAAAGAAGGAAGAATAGGGGCAAATCTGAATACTAGTTAGGTCACAGATAAATGCTTTCACACTTGAACTAACTTTCTCTTTGTAACATGGTACTGGGAATGAGACTCAGATCACAGAGATATTCTGAAAGTGAAATAATTTAATATGTGATTGCTTAAAATAAATACATTATTAGATTTAAGTATTGCAATTGTAGTTAGCTTTATATAAATAACTATACATGTATATATTAACACTAATATATACTACTATAAACAAATGAAAACTAATATGTATATATTATATATTATATAGATAATTTTATAAAAATATCTTAAATATCCTAAATATATATGTCCTTAATATAATAAAAATCGGAATGTTCTAAGTAGAGACAGTTCTATAATTTAGAAACAAAACTGTTAATCTATCCATAACTCTATAACTAGAAATTGTCAGCTAATGGTCATAAATATACGTAACTTTAAGTCAGTGATCTCAACCACAGGGAATAAGAGAATCTTTGTATTGGATAATTGATATTCTTCCCTCAATAACTTTAGCTACCTATTTGAGAAATACTCAGGGCTAAGGGAGTGGATCCAAGTTTCCTTATGAAGATTGGGTGTGGATATTATGGTTATGATAATTGAATAAATGGTTATGATAATTGAAAAATCATTGCTCCAAATTCATTTTCTCTTTTCTTTTTAAAAATTGAATTTTATTGTCAAGGTTATGTACAGAGGGGTTACAGTTACATGTATAAGGTCGTGAGTACATTTCTTATTGAACTTGTTACCCCCACCTCATTGTCTCCACTTTCCCCTATCCCCCTCCAAGTTCAACAATTCATATCCAACATATTGTCTTGTGAATATCACTGTTGCATTGTTTTACTCTTTGTCCTTTGTCTCACCATTTTGCTATTCCTCTTTCCTTCCTTAATTCAGATAAACATATATACAAAACCCAGGGTGCCAAAATCGAATACAGTGACAACAGGGGATAGACAATAAGAAAAAAAACAAACACAAAATAATAAAAAGTCACATGGTACATGAAAAACAACAGCAAAGAAAACCTCTTGTTTCCATGTCTTGGAGTTCATTTTGCTTAGCATCATCTTATATGGTCATATATACATAGCAATTGAGCTATTCTGCTCATCTGCTAGGACTGTCTTAGACATAGACTAATTATTACAAATGAGGGAAATCATAGGATCTATATTTCTTTGTGTCTGGCTTACTTCACTTAATATGATTTTTTTTTCCAAATCTTTCCATTTGCTTACAAATGAGGCAATGCCATTCTTTCTGATGGAAGCATAGAATTATATTGTGTATATATACCACATTTTCTTGATCCATTCATCTACTGGGAAACATCTGAATTGGTTTTATATCTTAGCTATGGTAAATAACGCTGCAATAAACATGTTTGTGCTAGTAGCTTTAGTACTGACTGAGGGAGGAAATCTTCATCCTGTGGCCAAAGATGCACACAGATTGTGGACAATCTGAAAAAAATCAAAGATTTATTTTTATAACCAGATGTAAGTACAAATATGTCCAAGCTATCTTATCAATCAGCTAGTTTAGTAATGCTAAAAATATGATGTATAAATGCAATACATTTTTGTTACAGTGTTGAGAGCAAATGGAGGTGCCACTGAAGATATGCATTTAATGAGGCATAGTGATGACCATGATATGATGCTATTAAGAATCTTATAGCTAAATGAACAAGACATAATCTCTCAGCAAATATGAACAATATACTTACTATAATACTTTTGATTTATATATAATTTCAATATTCAGGCAATCTGACCCATCTTTTTTTTCCTGTTAACTACTTTTGGAAACAGTTATAAAAAGACATTGTGTCTTCCTTAAGAAGTACTCTCGGGGCAGAGGTGTGGCTCAGTTGGTAGAGTACCAGCCAAAGAGTGAAAGCACCAAGTTTGAGTCTTAGTCTCAGACCAAAAGGGAAAAACAAAAATGATACTCTCCTCTGTGGATGACAGGAAAATGAAGAGACAATTTCCTTAAGTGCATTGAGAGTGGCAAATAAGAGAGACACCCATTTCTCAAAGCAGAGAGTGACAGATGAGTCAGAAATATCTTCTAGTGGTTCTTACATCTAACCTGAAACCTGAAGGCTTGGCTTATGAAAGAGAAAACAGTAATGCAGAATTTCCAAAATAAAATTGGCTATGCAATTTAGAAAATAGCCAGTGATTTTAAATGGCTATAGCATAAAACACAAAGAGAGAAAGATGAGAAAGAATCGAGAGCCAAGCTCATGAAGTGCTTGACAAACCAAGATAAAGAGCTTGTAAAAATATTACAAACATTGTAAAGTACAACCAGGTGATTGGCACACTCAGATTTGAATTTTAGAGCTATGACTGATTTTAGTAGCAATCTTGAAGTCTAAGGCTGTAGACAGACACATCTCTTTGGCATGTTTCATTCATGACTGATACCAGTAATTGATGGTCTAATCTGAAATGATGCCAATGGACATGAGTGACTCAAAGTCAGAAATATTAAGAAAGTGGGGTTGGCAATGTTTAAGGAAGACAGAAGTCAATTGGGATAGGTTTGATTTTTAGCTAGCAAAGTTCTCATGATAGAAAGCTCAAAAATCCAAGACAAGAAAGGGAAAAGTCCCACTGTATGAGATCGATACCCAAATTACAAATTAAGCTAAAATATCTTCAGATGATATTTAATATATGCAAAACAAATTCTTTGAACTTAGATTTAATTTTCAAAAGTTGTTTTAGACATTCGAAGAGATTTATTATTAGGTATTACACACAATTTTTATATATTAAATTGTTTTTATATTATTTATATTATATATTGACTATTTTCTTTTAAAACATATGGAACAATTTGAACAACCTCAGTTTCTCACTATCTTTTAAATATGCCTAGTGGATTTAGGATGGTAATTAATTACATTTATAAGTCAGGTGGATTAAATACACAATTTACAGGATTGAAACTTCCAACTTTGAAATTGTTTTTGCCTCTGTAATATGAATATGCTTTATGAATAGCATTTACAGGGTATTAGTGTACAAATATATACAATTCAAATGCAGTGTTTTTAGCTGAATCTCACATGAGTTTTCAAATCCATCGATTAAAAAAATAATTTGGTTTATAATGCATAGCTTGAAGAACTTGATCTCACAGAAGAATTTGTTTCCTGATTGGCATATAACTTTTTCTGGGGATATGAAAGAGCTAAAATACAGAGTCAGTGTGTACCTTCTTTTAGAGGCCATATGTCTTGACCGATTTTTATTACTATGTCAAAATAAATTAGGATGAGAAACTTGCAAAGAATTTTATTGAGCTCACACTTTCTGCTGAAAGCTCAAACATTAGAGGCAACCTGTCTCTAATCAAGGCTCTTCTGTCTGTACAGATGTAACAATGGCAACCCAGCAGGACCCTTGCTAGAGAGAAAACACATATGGTAAAACAACCTTCTATGGAAAACCACCCAGGGTCCAACTGGAACTATATCAGTTCCCACGAAGGTCAGTGCCACCATGACCCAGTAACTTCCCAGTAGGCCTCAGAACCTAAGTAAAAGTTCTCCACTCCTCTGCACTGCCAGAATGGGAACTCACAACACACCTGTACCTGTAGGGCACATTCAACTGTACCCACATCTCAGCTCTTGAGATTTGACAGATTTCTTGCCTTGGGGAAACAGTTAAGTCTAGCCCAAATCTGGTTTGCATTTTTGTACAACTAGGGCATTAAAGAATATCTTTCAAAATTCAGGCATCAATGATATTAAATCTATGTTCCATCAAATCTTTCATCTGACAGTCTGTCCTTCTAACTATATTTACATTGGAGAGTCTGGGAAAAAGAAAACCCAGCTATCACTTTTATAATGACATCCAATTTTATTTGTGTAAGCACATCTTCAGTGAACAAGAATATATACCATTGCCACTATCCGTAGCTGAAACAGGATACTTTGAGCTCACTCTGGTATTTCCCTTGCAGTCTGCCTCTTTTTGCAGAATGAGAAGCTGTTATTATTAACATATTTGAAAGTCATGATTTCAGGTAGTAATGTTCTAACTAATTTGTTTTGAGAACAAAATAATTTTCTAATAATTGTTAAGGAGTTTTATGTTTGCCGTAATTGTATTTTTCCCCCTTGATCAGGAAGAAAGATTCATTCACAACTCGTTGTAACTGCTTTTCATTAAACAATAACTGAGTTTCATTGGGTTAAATCTGGTAATTTTCCAATATAAGTGGGTCTTAAGCTGATGCCAAGAATAATTCAATTGCTTCTCTTCCAGATTCATAGGTTTCATAAAAAGTTCATTTTATATTAGCTTAGGGCTTTTCTGCCTAGTGAGGATTAGAGCATTTGTCACATGGGTGCCAAGATTTATTATAAGAAAGCGGAAAATAATTTGTAAATTGTACAATAGAAACCACTATATTTAGAATGTTTAATAATGGCACTTAAGAGACGGTCGTGTTTTTATATTCTTATGCTAATTTAGGCAATTTGTTATTGCTTTTCTTAATTGTGAAAGGCGGTTTCAGTGCACAGTTTCTCTGCTAGGATTTATAAGACATTAAGACTTGAACTTTTACTGGTGCTTTTAGAGGAAGTGGGACATTTTCCTCCGTGCAATGCTGTAACATCATAGAAGGCGTGGAAATGATCATGCATTCGTTTATTGGCGAGCAGTGTTCATCGAAGAGATCCAGGAGATAGCTTGACCTGTGCCTCCTCCAATGTGTTCCACTGTTTTCACGGAAGCCTGATTATATTGCTATTATCATTCTGGTCACAGCAAGGAGAGATCCCAGAATTTTAATAACTACACTATTCAGCGAATTATAGTCGTTTGATGTAGCAATTTGACAGTATTGTGATTAGCCAGTTATGGCTCTTCTATTCCTTTGCTGTTCTAATAAGGTTACTCTATCCAGGCCTGTAGGCATCTTGGATGCTGTACAAAGACGCAACTGAAATGATGAAGTGAGGTGTATTATTTATAGCCTTAGTTTGCTGAACTAGCTTGTTTGGTGTTGGTTTTGAGTGAAGGGAAAGCACAGGAACCTCTAAATGATTTCCATTTGTGTCCTCTGGGTACGGTGCTCAGTTCACAACACCCTTTAATTTAAAAGATGGCTTTGCTTCTCAGATGAAAGAGATTGTGCCAGGACCTGGCATGAGCCAGCTGCAGAACTAAATGAGGATTTGAAAAAGCCCATGTGTGTCCCTAAATGCTTCAGCATACTACAAGGGAGTAGTGTTGGCAAGGTTAGGGTCCACAATTTCATTAGTTATTTTAGCTTCAACAAAGACAATTGCAATTTCTATTACTCTAATAGATTTAGTAAAATTTATCTTAAATCATGATGCACATGAGCTTTGTATGAGGCTCTGGTTTAAAGGTAACTTGCTTTTTCTTTTTTTAATGTTTCTTTGGAAGAGACAAAGAAATGTGTTTGTGGGGCTGGGAAGGTGGCTCGGTGGTAGATTGCTTGCCTTGCATGCATGAGGCCCTGGGTTCAATTCCTCAACACCACATAAGCAAAAAGAAAAAAGGAAAAAAAGAAATGTGTTTGTTTCCCTCTCTCCAAAAATCCACCAACAAATCTGTCCTTTGATCCACTTGTAACCCTATTTTTTGACTAATGTTAATGGAATGACTATCAGATACCATTTACCTACCTGTGCAAGAGTTGTGTTTATTAGGTAAAAAGAAGTATGCTTAGGACCAGCAATACAAGAGAAGTAAAGCCTAATTTCACTTTTAAAAATGAGAGCTGACCATACACTAATTGGCTATGGAGTGGCAACATAGTCAGTGGTTTGGCACTGATATAAACATTTTGCATAGGTTCAAAGATGGACTGACACTTGGATCAGCCAGTAGTATGGGGGCCAATCAGGAACAACATCCTGTGATAATTCATCCTTGAGTTGAGGTTGAAGAACAACAAGATACCACCAAGTAGTATAGTGTTTCTGGAAGAGAGAATTCAGTGCTCTCTTCCTCCAAATTCCAGATGTCACTAATGTGATATACAGCCTACACTGGGCCAAATACTTTGCTAGACATGAAAGTTGTAAATGATCACAATCTGGCTGTAATCTAAGAATTTGTAAGCAATCTTTTAATTTGAGGAGTATTTAAAACATTTCTATCTGAAATTGAGCATCCTATAATTCTCCACAGCTGCAAGATACACACAGTGGCTATATTTGCCTTTTGAATTAAGTTCAATATTCTTTTTTGTGTCTTGTGGGTATCACTCAGACAACATGCCTCCACTGGCGTCTTCTACAACTGAAAACCTCAGGAAAGAAATATTTCAATTTGGTAATAGAATTAGTAAACAAAAGCCAAGTTCCAATAGCTCAGATTAGTAATCCTAGCTACCTGGAAGGCTGAGAATGAGAGGATCATGGTCAAGGGGAGACTGGATAGAAAGATGAACTGTTAATCCATAGACAGATATGGTGGCAGATAACTTCCTTGTGGTTCCAACCATCCTAAGAAGACTGGATAGAATGGATTGCCGCTCAGGTCTGGGTAGAGAAGAAGACTCTATCCTAAATAAGAAAAAAAATAAAAACAAAACGAAGCAAATACTGAAAATAGTTAAAGCTGTACTTCCCTGAAACCACCCCAGCCTGTCAAAAGAATAACACTCAGGTTAGATCTCAAAGCTACCTAAGGACAAAAATAAATCAGATGTCTTCAATTTGTTGATGTAGGAACTCGGAGCTATAAACTTGCCTCTGAGTACTGCCTTTGCTGTGTCCCTGTGGAGCTGATAATTTGTGTGTTCATTTTTGTTGAGTATCATGAACATTTGAATTTCCTTTCTAATCTCTTCCATGACCTACTGGTGATTCAACAGTGTGTTGTTCAGCCTCCATGTGTTACAGGACTTTCTTTGGTGGCTTTTGGTGTAGAGTTCTAATTTTATTCCCTTGTGGTCTGAGAGAATACAGGGCATAACTTCACAAGTGTTTTTTTTTTTTTGCTTGCTATTGTTTCTATCATATTTTTTTATAATGTACCATGTGATTTTTTTCTCTTTGTATGTTCCTCCCCCACACCATAACCCTTGTTTTCACTGCAGCTTAAATATACATTTCTCTAATTTGGGGAGGGGAAGGGAAGAAACAAAATGCTCAAATAGGGATACAGGTTGACCCTTTGTAACAATGAGATGTACAAGACACTATGTTGAAAAATGAACTTTACAATTTAGGTTGGGGAGGGGATAGCTGTGGAGGTAGGAGGGAAGAGATGGTAGGGGGGAAAACAAAGGAGGAGGCAATAATGCTTGATAGGACATGTACTCATTACCTTGCTCATGTAACTGTAACCTCTCTGTACAGTATTTTTACAATAGCAAATGTATTAAAATTAAAAAAAATCAGACAAAGTAAAGAATGAATAGTTTCTCTGTACTATGGTTGCTCATGGTTTGATGCTCCTACCTGAAGTAGTGAAGTACATTTTTATTAGGCTACTTTGTAACTCACTGGAATAAATCCTATGAAATCACACTAAATATCATTATTCTTTTAGTTTCATCGTATATGCTAGACTAATGTGTCTTATAGGTCAGACCTCATAATGACAAAAGTGCTATCATCTCATTCTGACTGGTCTAATAATCTTAGCAGATAGGTACTATTTGGTATAAAATACAGGGCTTCTCTGCTGAATATAATAAATACTTCATGCTTTTATAAGTTCTATAGCTATTTCAGATTTTAGAAGAGCATCAACATAACTACAGTTGTGCTGCTTTTATTAAAGAAAGTCTGCCAGGGCTTAAATGGTATCATGAATTCTGTAGCTTCTTGCCAACTGAAATTAAGGCACAATTTTAGATACTATGAAAGGAAGGCTTCTTAGACTAGATTTAACCTTTCCCACTTATGTTTCTCAACTCTATCTGCAAATTCAAATAGAAATATGTGAAACATTTTAATCCCATTTTTCCAAATGCCTTTTCTTCTTTCATGTTTTATATCTCTTTGGTTCTTTGGATTGAGTTTTATGTAGTTTCTTTGGATCATTACTTCATGAGTTAATTTCTTTCAATTCTTATTTGCTTTCTAACACAATGTTGAAAATTTTACGTAACTCTTATATCTTTCTCCTACGAAAGATTAGTTGCCTTACTCAGAGACAAAAGTTCATTTTATAGTATCTTATTTTCTCATGTTTGTAATTTCTTATTTTTTAAACATAATGCACATAACAGTTTTATGGCTTGATAAATCTGGAATCTGAAAATTGGTGTTGTTAGTTTTGTCATTTCTGGCTTAGGATACTTTGTTTCTTTATGGGAGTTTTAGTAAATCTCGACTGTGTGAATCTTTTCTTTTGGTCTGTATCAGACACTTGCAGAATAGATGATGCATAATTTTATTTCCTAAGGTGTACTATGAATACTCAGCCATTTTATTTCAACAGCATATTTGATATAAGTCTTTGACAATTTCTGGAAAATTAAAGCAAATTACTTATTGGTTCCTATTATTATCTGTACGCTTCTCAATAGCTAAAACTGAGCATAGGCCCAATAGATGTTTGATGTTCAGAGAATCATCCAATGGCTTTCTCTGAAAAGGCTTTATTCACAGGACTAACATGGAGATTTTAAATGAGAACAGTGATTGTGCTTGCTCATTAGTAAACAAATTGAGTGATTATCGCCATTTGGGATAAACAGAATTTATTTAGTCAGCAATTAAACTTGAGCAGAGACTTACTGAGGGCAAGCTTCTGAGGGGCCAAGATAATATTACTCTGCATGGAAGGCTTAACTCTGAAGTGGAATAAAATTTCCAAGGTGAAGGAGCTGAGGTGAGCATGTGAAGATGAAAGTACTTAAAGATAGCATGATTCATATGCATTTCCTAAGAATAAATTTTTATTTTTTATTTCTGTTATTAAGCTAACATGTATTTTTTTGCAAAATTCTTTTAACGCATCATCTTAGAGATTTCTTCCAAAAAGATCACACATAATGGTTGGTAAATGACTATGAAAGAGTTATTAATGTCTCCCTAAAGAGATGCAAAGACTCGAGATAATATAAGAATAGAGTCAGAAAGTGATAACTGAAACTAGCAAAATGCCAGGAGTGGAGGTGTGGTTCAAGTAGTGGAGAGCCAGCCTTGAGCAAAAAGCCAAGTACAATCACTAGGCCCTGAGTTCATGCCTAACTCTGGCACACAAACATACATACACAGACACACACACACACGCACACACACACACACACACACACACACACACACAGAGGTCCACATGCATATGCATGTTTTAAAGGAGGGAGAAAAAAGGATATTAAAGGGAGTAAATGTGATCAATGTACATCACATTCATGTATGTATATGTTGCAATAAAACCCTTTTGTATAATTAAAATTGCACTAATAAAAGATAGAAATAAAAAGGAAAGTGGTAATTAAATCAGTATAATATATTATAATGTGTGAACACATGCATACATACATAAAACACATATACACACATATATACACATATATACATACACACTTTTCTGTGAAATACGTATTTAATTTTATTTCAAACAGAAACTAATTTTTAAGATACAGTAATTAAATTCTAATTCTCTAAACTGGGTGTGGTTGTTGACATCTGTTACCCCAGCTACTTGAGAGGTAAATGCAAGAAGACCACAAAGTTTAGATCTTCCTGATTAATTGAATATGAAAGGAGAGGAAATGAATATGGCCTTAGTATTAGTTAATGAATACATAATACATAAGAGTGTGTGAACAAGTTATTTGTAGGATATTATACAACTCTATATTCTTAGCCTTATTTCTTTGAAATGTTTTTTTTGGCTGACTACATAATCCATTTTATTATATCTCCAAATAATGCATTTTTTATATCTTTCAAAGTCACACTTAATACTCTCATACTTCAACTCTGGATTTAACTACTTAACCTAAGACAACAAAGTTTAAACTGAACAGAGTTTTCACAAAGAATACAAATGAACAGAATACCAAAACTGATTGATACACAACATGATCTGCTGGCCATAATTATTGGAGCCATCTGTTCCTGTGGCCTGGTGCCTGCTGGTGAGGTCAGTCCGTGTGCTGGTGTGGATCTACCTACAGAGAGAAAGTTACACTTTTCATGACTTTGTGTCCACTACAGGAGATGAATTCATGTTGCATTACAAGCCTCTTTGATAAATTGATACCATTAATAGCATGTTGATGAAATATTCTTATTAAAAATTTCTATTTTAACTGACTATTTCTTTTGTTCCACTATCAGTGTAAAGATTTAGGAGTGAGTAGGAAATGTAAATGTTAATTAGGTAGATCCTATGAGAGAGTTTCTAATAACAGGGTAAGATGAATGCTAAGGCCAGAGGGGTACAGGTTGGGGAGTGATTACCACTGCCTATAGATCTTAGGCAGGCTCCACCAAGGAAGCAGACATTGAAATGATCTTGAAAAGTGAGTCACAGCTCACAAGATTGAGGGCTGTGGAAAGTACTTCAGTTAAAAGCAGATCATGCAGAGAGTAAAAGGCATAACTGAAAGCAGGGGATACTGAGGAGTTGCCGGGGATTATAAGTGGCTTGAGCATCTAAGGTTCCAAGACTGGACAGCAGGGAATAAGTGGTTGACAGTTAAAAGGAAAGCAAAGTAGACAGATGTGGTGAGGAGGTCACCCATTTAAGGAGGCTGAACATCCATCTTTAGAAGTAAAGGAAAGAAAAAGACATCACCTTTTTGCAGAAAAAAATAACGTGGTATGATTAGAAAGGATACGTAGTTGCTAAGTAAAGCCCACCTCTAACAGTATTCACTAGCCTCCACTCAGCATATAAGACACAAGCTAACTGTGTGCCTTTTGCATGGTGCTTTTCTTACACAAAAGCACAGAGGCAGATTCAGGACATTTGCCAAGCACTCGGCTCCTCCTTTCTCAGGGGATTCCCACTATAACTCCTTTCAGTATAGATATTCTGGTTCTGTGGAAAATACATAAAACCAGAATCACACTTAAAATGTCAGGGAGGTCATCAAAAAATGTCCTGGGTATTAATATCAACTGTGGCCATTTATATAACCGAGAGTAAATGGAAGTCACTTTGAGCAGTTGAATGGAAGTTTATAACTTGTCTAGGATAAGATGGATGAATGCAAATCCAGTTTAATATGTTTTTTATTGTAGAAATACTGTACAGAGGGGTTACAGTTACATGAGCAAGGTGATGAGTACATTTCCTATCAAGCATTGTTACCCCCTCCTTTGTTTTTCCCCTTCCATCCATTCCCTCCCACCTCCACAACTACCCTCCCCACCGCCCACCCCTCTCTAAATTGTAAAGTTTGTTTTTCATCATAGTGTCTTGTATGTCTCATTGCTAGAACCCCCAATACATTTTTAAAGATATGCTTAAGTAAACTGAGAGGATGAATGTGGTAGTACATGCCTGTATTTCCAGCAACTTAGCAGGCATAGACAAGAGGATTTATTTTATTTTTTTATTGTGAAAATACCATACAGAGGGGTTACAATTACATGGGCAAGGTAATGAGTACATTTCTTATCAGGCATTGTTGCCTCCTCCTTTGTTTCCCCTTCCCATCCTTGCCCCCCTAGCCAAAGTTGTAAAGTTCGTTTTTCCACATAAGGACTTGTACATCTCATTGTTGCAATGGGTCCAATTTTGAGGTCAGCTAGGGTAAACCAAATGAGTCACTCAAATAAGCCAAAATACAAACCAAACAGGGATATAGATTATCCATCGCAACAATAAGAGGTACAAGACACTAGGTCAAAAAATGAACTTTGCAATCTAGGCTGGGTGGGAGTTGGGGCTTGTAGCTGAGGAGGTGGGAGGGAAGGGATGGTAGGGGGAAAAAAGAAGGAGGCAACAATGCTGGATAAGAAATGTACTCATTACCTTGCTCATGTAATTGTAACCCCTTTGTACAGTATTTTAAAATAAAAAATTTTATTAAAAATACAAACCAAATGTCTAAGTGCTTTGCTAAAGCATTTAGTTAACATTCATAAAGTCCTAAAGCTAACCCTCAGTACCAAGTGTGGGGATGGAGAGAGAGTAATCCATGGTACATTTTTATGTTTTCTTTTATTGTAAAAATAGTGTACAGAGGGGTTACAGTTACATGAGTAAGGTAATGAGTACATTTCCTATTTAACATTGTTATCTCCTCCTTTGTTTTTTCCCCAACATCCCTTCTCTCCCCACTTCCCCAACTCCCCCTTCCCCACCACAAGTTGTAAGGTTTGTTTTCAACATAGTGTCTTGTACATCTCATTGCTACCAAAGGTAAAACTGTATCCTTAGTTCAGCATTTTGTTATTTCTCTTCCTCTCCCCAAATTAGAAAAATGTATACACAAGATGCTGGCACTGACATCAAATATAGTGAAAACAGAGGTAATAATGTGGGGAAAGAACATACCAGAGAAACAAAAAAAAACATAGTACATTTTAGACACATTAAAAACAACAGCAAGAAAGAGAAAACAAGTTCTGTCCCTATCTAGTGGTTCATTTCACTTAACATCATCTTAGATGGTCATATATACATAGCTTTTGAACTTTTTTGCTTTTGGGACCTATGTTTCTTTGGGCCTGGCTTACTTCACTTAATAAAACCATCAACACACACAGTTGTGGACATCTTCTATTGAATCTATAGTTCCATAAACTTTGAGTAAATTTTAAACTGTTCTTGGGTGTATACCCCTTACTAAGGCATACCTTAGGAAGATGATCATCAAAATTTTTTGTCACTGTTTCTGATTTCTTGTATATAAGTTTATTTGTTTGGGGAAGCGTAAGAAGGAGCACAGAAATGGTGAGATTAACAGTAAACAACTGCAGCAGTGATACTAGACACTATGTTGAAAATGAACTTTGTAACTTGTGGTCTGGTAAGTGGGTGAGCAGTGGTCAGGAGGGGAAAAACTTGGAGAAAATGAGGGAGGGAGGGACACTGTCCAAAATGAAATATACTTATTTCTCAACTTATGTAACTAAAACCCTTCTGTATATCATCTTTGCAATAAAATACCCCCAAGTAAAATAAAGAATTTCTGTCAAGAAACAATTGTTACATCTGAGAAAACAAACCAGTTCCATATTTTGACTCATCTAAATGCATATATATCTAGTCTGCATCCACTTATGCATAATAATCTAGAAAATAACAATATATGCTTTGATTTTTTCCCCTGTAAATCAAATATCATACATCCTTATTCATTTGCCCAATATTCACTTTTGACATTTTAATTTTATGTTAAATGTGTTTTGCAGAGGGGTTACAGTTACATAAGTGGGGTAATGAGTATATTTCTTGTCAGTAATGTTACCCCTCCCTTGTTTTTCTCTTATTTTCCCTTCTCACTCAACCCTCCCCACCCAAGTTGTAAGGTTCACTTCCAACATAGTGTCTTGTGAGTATCAGTGTTGCACTGGTTCACTCTTTGTCCTTAGTCTCACCATTTTGTTATTCTTCTTCCCTTCCCCAAATCAGATAAGTGTACATGTAAGAGTCAGGGTACCGAAATCAGAAACAGTGACAACAGGCGTTAAACCAAAGGGAAGAGAAAGAAAAATAACTTCACATAGTACATTAAAAACAACAAAACAAAACAACAACAAAAACCCTCTTCTTTCCATATCTTGGCGTTCATTTCGATTATCATCATCTTATATGGTCATATGGTATTGAGTTATTGTGATCTTCTGCTAGTACTATGCTAGACATATATTAATTATTACAAATGAGAGAAAACATGGAGCCTATGTTTATTTGGGTCTGACTTACTTCACTTAATATGATTTTTTCCAAGTCTTTAAATTTCCTTACAACTGACGTGATGTCATGCTTTCTGATGGAAGCATAGAATACCACTGTGTGCATATACCACATTTTCTTGATCCATGCCTATTGAGGGGCATCTGGGTTGGTTCCATATCTTATCTATGGTAAACAATGCTGTAATGAACAACCCCTTTGTTTTAAGTTTAACAGGGCACTTGTGGCTCATGCCTGCAATCCTAGTTACTCAATAGTAAAGATCTGAGGATTACAGTTCAAAGCAAGTCTGAGCAGAAAAAGTCCACAAGACTATCTTCAATTAACTACCAAAAAATGGAAGGTGTGACCAGGCACTAGTGTCTCCCACCTGCAATCCTAGCTGCTCAGGAGGTTGAGATGTGAGGAAAGTCATTCAAAGCCAGCCTAGGCAGGAACGTCCCTGAGACTCTTATCACCAATTAACCATCAGAAAACTGGAAAGTGATGTTGTGGCTCAAGTGGTAGAGCATTAGCTTTGAACTCAGAGACAGAGCCCAGGCCATGAGCTCAAGCCCCAGCAATGGCACAAAAATAAATATATAATAAATGAACAAGCAAATAACTAAATGAATGAGTTTGTCACTGTGTAGAGAGTTGGAAATGCCTAGTAGCCTTTGACCTGGTTCTTTTAGGTGGCTTTCTCTCATCCTTTAGATTTCAGCACACAATGGCTTCCTCAGAGGAATCTTTACTGACTTCTCAATCAACCAAATGTAGCCACTTTTCTTGACCCTGGCTTCTTGTATTTCCTTTCTAACACTTGTCACTGACACCCCTTTGTTTGTTTAAATGTTCATTCTTGGATGTCAGCTCAGGAGATGATCAGGCACCTGTCTTCTCAGTATGTAGGTGACTAGGAGTGTGAGCAGTAAGTTAATATATATATGGAAAAGGATAAAAAAATGAATGACTTGCACATACCCATGAAGAAACAAGCCACTTGAAAATGGGATTGTTTTTCAGGATGGCAATTTAAGTCAGAGAAAAACATTCCATCTGTCATCTGCTTTCTTTTAAACATCTATAGAAAGGAAAAGGGAGCCTACCAGCAGTTACCTAGAGAGAATAAAAATATAGATTTTTCCTTGTTGGCATTAAATTAAAACTTTGTGACACAGAGCTTCAGGAAATGCTGTATCAGAAAAGAGATATTAGACCCATTATGTAAGTGAAATTACTCTGTCACATGAAGAGGACTGACAGATGGTAGTATAAATCATCCTTACAGTGTTCTTCACTGGGAAATTTAATATAAACCTTTGTTGAAAAATCAGTAAAATTTCAGACACAAGGCCAAACTCTCCAGGGAACAATTAACAGTGGCAGTGAAATCACAGAAATGCTAGCATACCAAAGCAATAATACTTACTCTCAAAGCCTACATAAGGAGGAAACTATAACCAACAGTATTTTCAATCAGAGGAGTTTATCTTAAATGGTCTGGGAGTAAGGGCTGCCACATTTTTGAGGGTCAATCAGATCTTTTGGTTTCTGGCCAGACCACAATCTCTCCACTACCCAGAGCCTTCAGAGCAATTTTACACATGGACAGTGAGACCGGCCAGCTGGCTCCTGCCATCGACATGCAGCCTCCACGGTTGTCACTACTCATTTTGCTTCTCTAACTCCCATCTTTATAGCTGGTTTCATTCTTCAAACATATCCATGCTGAATACCTTCATTCTGTTGTGTTGATATTTACTTGAGAATGGAATATTGGTGTTGGTTTTTTATAACCACTGATCTCCCCACTGGGTCCCCAGATTTTCTTCACACATGATTTTATTATTATTATTATTATGTGGTAGCTCACTCCTGTAATCTTAGCAACTCAGGTGGCTGAGATGCGCATTGTGGTTTGAAGCCAGCTCAGGTAAGAGCTATGAGAATATTACCTCCAAAAAATGAAAGTGGAGCTATGGCTCAAAGCAGTAGAGTACTTGCCTGGAGCAGAAAAGCTCAGGTACAATGCCTAGGGACTGAGAGAGAGACTCACAACTGACAAACAACAACAACAACAACAACAACAACAACAAACACCTTTATTACATACATTTCCATTGCTGTTAGTGATGTATATTCATCTTCAATGAGAAGTTCCTTCTGATGGAAGACAATAGTCCTAATCCTTCATAAATCTGTGTTTGTGGATGTGCTTGCTTATCTGTTTTCCAAGCCTGAAACCTCCTGGTAGATTTGTTTTTGCCTTTTTGTTGTTCTTTCCAATGGTAACTATAGGGATCCTAATTAATCAGTTGAATAACAAATTTACTCTGAACTTTTTGAGGTTCTGCCAACATAGTTTGGATTCACTTGGCAGTTAATTCCCTGAATTATGTGATTTCTACAACCATGTCACCTTTCTAAACCATGATACAGAAAAAAAATGATTTGAATAATTATGGAAGCTTGTTTGCGACCTGCATAAATGACTTACTAAACATAAAAAAATATATTCATGACAGTTTTCAAAGTCAGTTTTGATAAACAGATATATGACCTACATCTAAAAACCCATGGATTTTAGTGGAATGTCATAAAACTACAGAAGATTTTGAATCTATTCATGGCAGGCCACATCTAAAATCTCAGAAAGTCAAGAGTCTGCAGTTGGAAGTTCACAAATTTGCCACCAAATTGGGCAACATAATGAGATCAGTTTTTTTTTTAATGAAAGACTGACAGACAGGCAGACAGACTGGCAGAAGGAAAGGAATGGAAAAGAGAAAGACAGAAAGACAGAATGAAAGACAGACAGAAAGAAAGAAAGGAAGAAAGAAAGGAAGAAAAAAAGGAAGGAAGGAAGGAAAGAAGGAAGAAAGAAAGAAAGAGAAAGAAAGAAAGAAAGAAAGAAAGAAAGAAAGAAGAGGAAATGGAAGAAAGAGCAAATGGAAGAGAGTCAAAATCTAAATGTCTAGTTCTCTTTATTTGTAGGTGAAACAAATGAGACCTGCAGAGATTAAAACTCAGCAATGCCAAATCATGTATGCTCTGTGTATTAATTTCACATCCCATGTGTGACTTCTTATGGTCTATACTCATAATTCATATTTCTCTATAAAATATGAACCTAGGCCCCATGATGCTACGTTATGAATGTGGGATTTATTTAGCAGAGCCAATTGCCTCTATCTCTGTGCTATAATGGGGGAAGAAACTAGAATTGTATGATGCAGTTTTTGTCATGATTTCTCCCATGTGTGGGTGTCAGAGGTCTCTGTCGGCTGCATTATGTACTGTCTGTTGGATCCCCACTGTCTCCCACATCCACATACTGAGACAGTGATGTAAGAGATGGAAACAGGAGGACAATGGGTCAGCCTCTCCTTTCCTGCATGCGGAGATGAGGTTTGCTTTGTTCCAAGAACATGGTTGGGGAAAGGGAATTTCTATCTGTAGGATTGTTTAGAATAATACCTTGGTGTTCAGATATTTTAAGTATATTTTGTCTCCTCTTTTCTTTCTTCCACAAAAGCTTTGTTGACCATTATGAGACAAGCATTGTGCTAGGCATTTGGAAAACAAAAAAGAGTTAAGAACAAAAGAAAGGAAAGGAAAATACTGTATCTATTTTCTGGGATCTGGAAGTGGGGGGAATAGTATAAGTCAATTGAGAATAATAATAACACAGAATACTGTAAGTTTTGTAAGAATATGAAGCAATAAGGCAGTAGAAAGAGCTAAGAGAGGCATCTAATCTATCCCCCAAAAGTCAAGAAATTGCTTTGGGGCTCTTTGCCTCCTATGAGTTTCTCAAGATTTTTCAGGATTATCTGTGTAAACAAAAGCAAACTTGCAACCCAGGAATTTGCAGAAGTCTTGTAGAAGGTCAAGAACTTGAAGTTTTTGCTCATGTGACATGGATTATGGTAGATTGTAAATAGATAGAGCTCTATAACTAATATATGACCAACAATTCCAAGATATTGTTTTCCTGTGGTTCTTATGGAGATTTTCTAGTTTTAAGATTGCACTGTCTGGAAACATGGCTGTCTACTATGCTCAAAATGGTTATGTAGTCACAAGACGTGACTGGATAAAGTTGTTTAATAGCAGAGAGAATAGTTCTATGTTAAGTTTTCTAATTTTGTGAAAATAATCAGAAGGAAAATGTATTAGAAGTCAGAAGTCATGGGATACATTAGAAGATTCTTCTGAACTATACTTTCCATTTCTCTAAAATACAATTAATGCTAATATCACAGTCATAAGAATAATAAAATACCTCAAAGTGTCTAGCACAGTGCCAAGTACAGTTGCATTGATAAAAGCCCTGGCGCATTCTTTCAACAAATGCTTCTTGAATACGTATCATGTGCCAAATATCTCCTGCATGCTGGGGACAGAGCAAGAAGGAAGTTTTCTTCAGAAATAAAGAAATAGAAACTCAATTCCAGTGGAGGGGTTGGAGAAAAAAAAAGGCTAAGGGAGCATAAATAAAACAATAACAACTGAATGAAGTAAATCTAGCTGTCTGTTGTGACAGAGAATGAGCAGGTAGCAGATTTAAGATCAGCTATCATCACACCTCTAGCCATCTAGTAGCCAGTATTTCTGAGTTACCTCCACTTAAGATACTCTTTTTAGTGTGAGGTAAAGAATAATGTACATTTTTATTTTGTAGGTCCTTCTAATGCTGACACAGTCACTGTGTGGGTTTGGAAGGTTTCAGTTTGCTTAAAAAACATTATCACCCAGTTAATCGTGACTCAGTCTTATTGTTAGTGATGACTATGCAACTGAAACCCACACTAGCTCCTCCTTTGTTCAAAGCTAATTATCTAATTTAGCCTGGGAAGGGAAACCATTGAAAAACTGGAGCAACAAGGGATTTGGTCACAGATTGCTATGATTCATTCCCACGTTTTGTTATGAATCATGTGTCAAAGGAAATGTCTATTTGCAAGTAGCAGCTTTTCAAATACAGAAACTTGGCAAACGTCTGACTCTGTGGACTAATTTGTTTCTTACTGAAAGAATAAACCCTTGGTGATGAATTACCTACATAATGTTTGTTGCTCACTCGGTTTTCTCTGTTATGTACAAGCCTGGCAGGATTTTGAGCTACCTTTTAACAGAATGGTAATTTATATCATTAAAAGGAGCACATAGCACTGTCAGTAAAACTTTTTCTTCTCCAGAAATAAATGTATGAAGGAAACTTTGGGAAATAATCTTTCCCCCTGATCTAAGAACATGTAGTATAAAGTGGTGAGCAGAGAAGACAGAATAAAATTCCCATTATTATAAAAAAAACAGAACACATTCCACATCTTCCCACTCAATTTTTACAATGCGAATATGTAGTTTGAGTTAAGTTTCAGCTAAGTCTAGCCTCTTCCAACGCTACATCAGAGGAAAGCTTAGGAGGGTGGTTTTTGTCCCCTGAGAGGTGGTCAAAATTTTATTGGATCATATCTGATATACTCACTCCTGGATTCTTTACTCTTGTGTTTTTACAGCTTGGGTAAAATCTTGATGACAAAGTGGGAAAGCTGCATATTTATCAAGTTGTTCAGGTGTCAGAAGCTACATTAAGAAAGGTCTTTAAAAGGGTAGCTGAGGACATGGAAGTCCATTGTTGTAATTTATTATGTGGAAAGTAAATGGAAAATATATTTATTCGTTTTCATTTTCCAGTGATAGCCATTTGCCTATGCATATAATATTAACTTAGAGATGAGATGAAAAGTTAAAAAATTGGTCTCTCATTTCAGTTATCTATTATTTTTATTAACACCAGTGGGTTTTGATAATCTTTTGGGGTATGTGTGTATGGTTTCTTAGAGTACCAACAATGCATGTTATTTGTTTAGAAAAAAGCTATAAGCTACAGATTCTAATATTCCTAAACACCCCTTCCTTTTCTCCATTTTATATTTAATAAAAAGACAACACATTTCATTAACAAATTTACCCATGGGAATAATCAGTTAAATATAAAAGAATCATAGTTAACATTTATTAAGAGTCTATGCTCTTTCAGGCATATACTACTTAGTTGATATGAGTTCACCTCTACTTCCACCAACAGCCTTGTAAAACAGAGATGAGCATTTACTACATTTAATAAGTGATGAATGAGGTACAGGAAGTTCTGTAACATGTCCACAGTCATATGGCTTGGAGTTTGTAGTACTTCCAATTGAGTTTCAGAGTTGAGATTCATACTTGCCATATAATAGTGTCTCAATGATACAATGCAGCGAGACACGAATAAGACAGCAGCATCCTGACATTCAACAGGAGGGAAATCACTAGAGAAAACCACTAGTTTTTATTAATTTTTGTTTCCACTTCCAAAAAATTCATACCACTGTTTCCAACAGCAAATAACTGAATGTAGGGAAACAAAGAGTATACTCTGTAGACCCTGGAGAAAATTAAATCACTATGAGATATGACAACAATCAATTCTTCACTGGACACTAATCAAGCAGATAGAATGAGAAACATGGCATGAGATTTACTTAATTAAATCTTCGAGGGAGAAAATTTAGCTCCCGGAGCTGTAGATGTTAGAAATTGAAAAACTCCAGAAACCTCAAGACCACAGAACGTGTATCACCCTAACAATGACACATGCAAATGCACAGGAAGCTCGCTGGCTACTTCTATGAACTGTGACAGAGCCTGCTTTATGTCAGAAAAAGATCAAGCGGTTTCTTTTGGCAACCAATGCTGGAGTCCTGTTGTTCCATGAACTTGCCCTCAGATACATGGCAATCCATGTCTCTTAAAATTCTCCTGAAGTTACTCTGGCAACTCAAGCACTGGGCAACTCTTCTTTTAGTAAATGCATGAATGTAGTTAGATGAACACAATTCTGAGGAATATAGGTGAATTGATTTCTTATTCTGTGGAATCTTCTGTCTATTTAGAGGCCAGTGTCAGCCTTCTTCTATCCTACAGTGTGATTGTTTGTCCCTCACATCTATATCTTTTCATGTGTTAATCAAGGCTTGAATAAGTTAGTCAGTTTAGAATGAGTTATGCTGCAAATCAAATGACTTTCAGATCTCAGGATCTAAACCCAGTGAAAGGTTTTATGTCATTCCTGTTAAGTTTGGAGCATAGAGCAATATGGACAATTGAGGCTTCTGTGCTTATTATAATTCTCAGGCAGGTAAAAAAACACCATCTTGACAGATACAGTAATAAGTGGGAATATGGAAATTATTCAGTGGCTCATAAGAATCTTATCTAGAACTGTGTATTACTTTGAAATACCATTAATGTGTCAGACATTATATGACTGAGTTTAAATGGAGAAAAGACAGAGAATAGAATGTATCTTAAAAGTCTTCATGTAAAAGACACTATGTTGAAAATGAACTTTACAACTTCAGGGGACTTAGGGAGGAGTTGGGGAGGCGGGGAAGGGAAGGGATGGTAGGGGAAAAGCAAAGGAGGAGGTAACAATGCTTGATAGGAAATGTACTCATTACCTGACTCATGTAACTGTAACCCCTCTGTACAGCATCTTTACAATAAAAAATATATTCAAAAGAAGAGAGAAAATGACAATTTTTAAAAGAGTGGTAGATAGGCTGGCAAACATTGAGAAATTTAGGGTGACCACAACCTGATGTCTTGGTTTTCTAGTTGATTAAATTAATGAATGCCATTATTTTCTTCTCAATTCTCTCTGAACATTAGCATCAGTCTTGACCATAAAGGACTAATGAAGAGAATAGAGGGTTAGGATCAAAGAGGATTGATCATGGATACTCACAAGAATATGTACTTATTTTCACAAGTGAAAGCTTAACAACTTTGTTCTAAAGAATTAAACAGGTTGGAAGTTGCTTGAATATATTTCTCTATTTGAAGCTATGCAAGGCTCTCTTAAAATATCTTGTAAGGCTTTCCTAGGGGATACTTGATATTGTGTACCCTTCACCAACCACTCCTCAAACTCTTATCTAGGTAGCTGGAGCTTTGGTTGCTGTTAATTTTAAAAAAGCTATTTGCATGCTGTTGTAGTTGTGAGTGACTATAAAATGCAGCGCTGACTTTGTTTTTCTTTTTATCTCCAATGGTGGCTTGTAGAACTGACTCTACTCTGAAGTTCACATCTGCAGGGCTGAGTGGCCACACAGCACTACCATCAGATAGTGTCTTTCCCAATTCCAAAGCCCAAATCACTGTCCAATGTCATAAAATGAGAAAGAAAACTCCATATATCCTTCTATAGGAAGAAAAAGAGAACAGAGTAATGATTTATGTTAATATGCACTATTTCACATTGAATTTCTCATTTCTTTCTCCCATTTTATTAATATGTATTAGTCATATAAGAAGATTTCATTATGATATTGCCTGTATGTGCCTAATACTCTTGTTAAATTCTGCCAACCTCACTTTTCTCTTCCATTTGAAGCAACAGCAAAAGGTGTCCTTCTTCTTTTTTCGTATAGGTGTATGGAATACTTCAAATTCTGTTCAAAACAGAATTCTCCATTCTACTTGTACACACCCAAACCTGGGGTGTACCTGTTTTACCTCTCTGTGATTCATTTAAATTATTTTTTTTATCATATTTAAGTAGTTATACAAAGGAATTTCCACTCAACAAACCAGTTTATAAGTACAATGAATATTGATCTCATTCATTTTTGAGAACTAGATTCCACATGGGAGAGAGAACATATATTTATCCTTCTGAGTCTGGCTTATTTTGCTAAACATGGTGATTTCTAGTTCTATGAATTTCCTTGTTTAAAAAACTTAATTTAATTCTTCTTTATATATGTTCTCACAGTCTGAGAGCTGGTATTCCCAGAATGAATGGTCGAAGAAAGAATAAATCTAGAGGACAATACTGCTTACAACTTAATTTTGGAGGTCTTTCTTTCATTCTATTCTTTGTTTGACTACTAATATTATTTGTTTGAACTAATTTCAACTCCCATGGAATGGAAGATACATCAGACTACATTAACTGAAAGGAGGAGTCTCAACACATTTCAAAAATTCTATGAACCACTGTACCTGAACCTGTATTTCCTGTGCCGTTTTTCATCTACCTTCCTAGACCCATACCTTGTTTCATAGAGATAAACAACATTATCTTAATGCCACTTACCATTTATGGTATTTCTTGAGAAAATGAGGACTGTGGATTCTGGAACTAAACTGTCTGAATTAAATTTTGAGGTCTGCAACTTGTAGAGAATCAAACCTTGGGAAAAATACTCCCATTTGTTTTTCTCCATTTTTTTTTTTACTTATGTAAAAATGATGTTGCAGAGCATATACATTGAAACTTAAGGATGAACAAAACTCTCAATAGATCAGAGATTAAGGTATAAATAGTTTTCTGATAGTATGACAAAATACAAAATGTATTCAAAATACCAAATGTAAATGCTAGAGGAATGTGATATATTATATTTGTAATACTACTACTTTTAGTAAGCAAGCAATTATATATTCATTTGTTTCTTGTTGTAATATGATTTGTATCAACAAATGAGATTTGTTCATTGTTGAGTAGTTTTGGTGCTAGAGACTTAAAAAAAACACTTGCCGACTGACTGTATACTCTAGAAGATAAAACATTCTTGACAGCTAAAAGCCTACTCAAATATATTCAATTATTTATCCATTCCTCCTTTGGCAATGGATACTTTTGTTGTTATTGTTGAGTGCTTGCTCAATGTCTGACAGTAATACACATTTAAAACCATGATATTTCTATCCAGATATAAATTAATGCTAGATGAGAAGACAATATAATTAGGAAAGCCAAAGAGAGATTCAGGAGAAAAAGAACACGTAATGCAAACAGCATGTGTTTATGCCTGTAGCCATTATAGTGATGGACACTTTATATATTTTTAATAAATCATATCATTGAGATGCTAAGCATCAGTGGCTCACACCTGTAATCCAAGCTACTCATGAGGCTGAAATCTGACAGTGACTTTTGAAAGCCAGCTTGGGGTCATTGAGGCTCATACCTCCATCCAATCAACAAAAATTCAGAGGTAGAGCTATGGCTCAAGTGGTACAGTGCTAGCCTTGATCAAACCAAAAGCTCAAGGTCAATGACCAAGCCCTGAGTTCAAGCTCCAGGACTAGTACCAAAAATTCTTTTTTAATAAATATCACTGAGAAATATGTAGATTAAACTGATATGTACATATGTATGCATGTCCATACATATGTAAGTGTGTATGTTTGTTTGTATATGTGCTTGCTTGGTACCAAGGTTTGAACTCAGTTCTTCATGTTTATTTGGCTTGCTTCCTTGGAAGCAATCTACCACTTAAGCCATTGCTCCAGCCTGGCTTTTTGCTGGTTAATTTGGAGATACACTCTCTTATGCTTTTCTGACTGAGCTAACTTTGAACCATGGTCCTTGACATCTCAGTCTCCTGAGTAGGTAGGATCACAGGTGTAAGGCATGGGTATCCCACAAGTTTAATGCTAAACCTTTTTATGTTGAATCATTAATGATTTAAATCAATTCAGAATATGGAACTGGACATTTTAACTAGACAGTAATATGAGGATTGTGGAGAATTTCTCATTTCTCCGGAACCAGTGTAAGCCAAGCAGAATGTGACTAACACAGCTGTCTACATTGGCCATCAACCACAAACAGACCCCTAACCCAGGCTCACTTGGAAGAGATCTGAAAACTTGTCATGCATATGTTGTCATTACATTTATTCTTGCACCTGCAGTTAGATTTCTGGACTTTTCTAAGGGAAACTTCAAACCAACTGTAATTGTTAAGAGACTGGCAGTGCTATACAAGAAGGGCATATACATGAACAACTATTGGCCCCCAACCCTATGCATGGCCATATGCTCTGGAGTGAATATGCCTTGGCCCAGAAACAAAATAAAAATACTCCTTTTAATTGATTACTTCTAGCAAGAAATCTACTGTTAGGGCAAAAGTCGTAGACAATTCTCAAAAAGCACCTGGGCTTTTCTCACTCATAAGCAGTCACTGTTTTTTTTCCTGATGAAAACATGCTCATTATCATTTTGGTTGTTCTTGAGAACTCACAAAAGAAGGTGTGGTGCAGATCTTGTTTGATTAACATGGTGGATTAAAATGAGAATTGTCTTTGAATATTCCAGGCTTAGGTAAAGAACAGTATATTTCTATTTTTCTTTTGTAAACCGAACCAAATATGATCTTTTAAACAAAGTGCATAGGCAACACAGATAACTATTTCATGGAGATTGGATTATTGCAATACAATATTACAGGGAGTCTAGAGAGCAAATGCATTACTAATTCTAGAAATACAATCATTTGGAATAATACATCAAAAGCATGTTAGATAAAAGAAGGAATAATCCCACCATTGTCCTTTCAGCTATTCATTTCACATATATAGTGGATGTGACGTGTAGTAGGCATCAAGGATATAAGCTAGACAAAACATAAATGATCACTGGATGCCTGCTTATGTTAGGAAAATGTATGGAATGCAAACATCAAACAAATGATCACTCACAATGTGAAGGCAACTTTGTGTCTTGAGACGCAATGTGGTGGTACATGCATTAAAATAATATTTATTGAGCACTTATTGGGTGTTAAGTAGTGAATAAAATAGAAAAAAATCTGTTTTGATTGCACAAAATACATTAGCAGCAAAATAAATAAGTAGACATATTCTAAAGAATTGAGCATCAAGCAGATGTTTGGAAACTGATAGGCTCAGTTATGACCAGGGGAGCTCTTGAATTGAGGTTCAGGGTGGAAAAATTAGGACCTTGTATCTTGTTTTCAGGAATTGGCCTTTATCCTGGAAAGATGAGAAATTGTGGAAGTAATTTTAATTGGCATAATCTGAGTTGTTTTAAGAAGATCTAGCCAGCAGTCAGGACTCAATGAGACATCTAGTCCATTCCAAGTACAAATGAAGGTGGATTGGGGTATTGGTGACTATTCTACAGGTGGTCAAAAGTGATTGTGTTCTGGCTATAATTTTCAGGTAAAGCAACAGAAATTGTTGGAGTGGATAAAGAATAAGGAAAGGAAAATGTTGGTGACAACTTTCTGGAACTTCAGTGAAAACGTTTTAGGAGATCTTTCAGGAATATGACAATTGGTTTGATATTTGACTGAATCAGAGGAACTGAGCAGAATGAACTTATCACATGTATTAAGAGTTCTTAATGCTGATAAGACTTCTGGGAAGGGGAAAGGGATTTTTTTCTTGTTATATAGTTGATGATTAACAAATGATACTGAAATTTCATTGCCTTTACTATATCCTTTTACAACTTCTAGGGAAGATATTATTTGCAACATATTGCACCACAAAATCAGTTTATAGTAGGGCACTATATTAGCCAGAAATTCTTACATTAATGTTTACATGAATAATATTATTCTGTATATATTTAATAAATCTCATTTAAAATTGCTAGTATAAGAATTATTTTCTCCAAAAAAGGGGGAGGTTGGAGATGTGGCTTAGTTGGTAGAGTGCTAGCCCAATGAGTAAAAGAAGTAGGTATTGAGCTATTGCAAATAAGGGAAACCACATACTTTCACTGTATTTGATGTTGGTATAATTTGTGGAGGGGAGGGGAAAAAAAATCGTTTAAGGATACAGGTGGACCCATTACAACAATGAGATGTACAAGTTGCTATGTCACAAAATGAACTTTACAACTTTGGTGGGGTGGGGGGGAGGACTGGGTGTGGGGAGGGGAGGAGTATGGGAAGGGATGGAAAGGGAAAACAATGAGGAGGCAACAATGCTTGATAAGAAATGAACTCATTATCTTACCCATGTAATTGTAACTCCTCTGTACAGTATTTTCACAATAAAAAATAAATAAATTTTTTTTAAAAAAGAAGAAAAAAAAAGAAATGTACTGGTTATCTTGCCCATATAATTGTAACTCCTCTGTATGGTTCACAATAAAAAAATAAATAAATAATTTTTAAAAAAAGAAGTAGGTATTGAGTTGGAGTTCAAATCTCAGTCTTGGACAGAAAAAAAGAATGCTTTTTATAATACATTGTTGCTAATCAAGAACATAAGTAGTATATTCCCCAAATTACATTATAATATTCTTCTCTTTTAAGAAAAAATTTCAGGAAAAGAAAAGGGTGTGTTGACTCTGGGGTGTTATGCCCTAAAATCTTTGGAAACTTCTACTGCAATTAAATTAGGTCCTTCACACCTTAGAAAAATTAAAAAGAAGTGTTTAACTTGAATATGAGCTATATAAAACCTGGTCACATATTAAATAACTCAATGTAAATATGTACAGCACTGGAAAATATGCATAATCTTCCCAGACATTTTCACTTTCTGTCAAATATTTACACCTTTTAATAGTTTATTTTACAGATTAAATACTTGCTCATCTCTTTCCTGCATCATTCACATAGCATTTGTATCAAAAAGTCATAACAAAATGTCAATGCCACCTATTAGTATTTACGGCATTTTGAATCTCTTCAGGTTTTATGGTTTGTATTTAATTTTTAGAGCAGTTTCTAGAAGCACTTAGAGGAGTAATTAACCAAATTCAAAAAAAAAAATCAGCTATTCAAACTGCCCAAACCATAATTTAAAAAAAGACATCAAAGACTTTTTAGTGTGCTATTATTAAAACAAGGATCAGTCCACTTTTGTTTGCTTTGGTAAAAGAGGAAATCAGAAGTATGAGGACAGGATATACAGAATTCTGACCAAGAAGCTCTCCCAGCATGGAGCTGATAGATTGAAGGAGACCCTGGCAGGAACACACGGAAGGTTGCCAGCTCTCATTCTTTCGTCATGTGTCATGTCTTCTGGTTTGAAAAGAGTAGTAAAACACTCAGTTCACTTTCTGGGAAACTCCAATATACTTCAGGAGGAAAAATAGTTTCCATTTTTCCTTTTATGATCAACTTACAGTGGGTGGCATGTGATTATTCAACATGCAGTCATTTCAAGAAGATCAGTCATTTAATCAGACATGTCTTGCGGGGGTGGGGGAGGGAGTACTGAGGTTTGAACTCAGGTTCTCATGTTTGATTGGCTTCCTTGCTTGTTTGACACTCTAGTACATCAGCCAGAATTCCAGCCTAGCTTTCTTTCTTTCTTTCTTTCTTTCTTTCTTTCTTTCTTTCTTTCTTTCTTTCTTTCTTTCTTTCTTTCTTTCTTTCTTTCCTTCCTTCCTTCCTTCCTTCTTTCCTTTCTTCCTTCCTTCCTTCCTTCCCTTCCTTCCTTCCTTCCTTCCTTCCTTCCTTCCTTCCTTCCTTCCTTCCTTCCTTTCTTCCTTTCTTCCTTTCTTTCTTTCTTTTCTTTCTTTCTTTCTTTCTTTCTTTCTTTCTTTCTTTCTTTCTTTCTTTCTTTCTTTCTTTCTTTCTTTCTTTCTTTCTTTCTTTCTTTCTTTCTTTCTTTCGTCAGTTGTGGGGCTTGAACTCTGGGCCTGGGCGCTGTCTCTCAACTCTTCAGCTCAAGGCAAACACTCTACCACTTGAGCTACAGCATCACTTTCCAGCCTAGTTTTCTGCCAAATAATTAAAGGTAGAATCTCATGGCCTGTTCTGTCCTGGCTGGGTCTGAAACTTGATTCTCTGGATCTCAGTCTCCAGGAATTACAAGCAGGAGCCATCTACACATGGCTTCATTTTAACTTTTAATGAAGTGAGAAAATAGCTTTTACAATAGCCATTAACATTAATTACACAGAAGTAAAGCTCCATGGGTGTGTATAGTTATTTCTAGTTTAATTTTTCTAACAGTTAAATATTATCTGAATGGAATGTATAATTCTTAAGCTTAGAAGAATTCTCTGTTGCTCAAGTTTTCTGAAGGAAGCTATAAACCAGAGGAGATGAGGAATTGTTGTTTCAGTTGTTTGGTCTATTGATCACAAAGGTTTTTTAAAAAAATATTATTAAAGTCCCCAAAACTTTCTTATCTTGCTATCAGAAAATTTCTAAGAACTGTGAAACAGATATGAAGCCCACTTTGTCTTTAGGTTACACTGTGGTCTAAAAGTAGAAGTGACTTATAAATTATGAAGCCTAAAACAACCAAAGTGAACAAAGTCATATAGAACTCCTGGCCGTACTATTTTACTCATCCAGACCTTCAGTTCACTTTCTTCTATCACCATCCACCAGCTATGGAAAGCATTCTCTTAAATCACAATATTATAATAATCACCAAATGATCTAATAATCTTCCAGAGTATTTTTTTTCTTCCTGGCCAGTACTGAAGTTTGAACTGAGAGTCTCAAGCGTGCTAGTCTGGTGCTGTACTATCTGACCTACTCCTCTAGCCCACTATTTTTTGTTTCTGAGTACATCTAGGACTTTTTGCTCAGGCTAGCTTCACACCAGGATGCCTGAGACCTCAGTCTCCTTCATAGCTAAGATTATAAACCTGAGCCTTCAGTTCCGGGATAATCTTCCAGTTATATGATTTTCATTCAACAGCTTTTTAAAGAAGGAATGGAATATATCATATAGACAAAACACAATGCCTCCCAGAAATTTACATGCTGAGTACATATCCTCAATGTGATGTACGAAGGAAGTGAGACCCTAGAGAAGTGATTATGTTAGGAGAGGAAGATTTTTTTATTGGGATTAGTGCAATTATTAAAGAGGTTCCAAAGTTTGGAACATGCTATGATTGTGCACACTAGAATCCCAGAACTTGGGAGAGTGAAGCCAATCGAGACTACATAGGCCCAACTCTATCTCTAGGTAAACAAATGAAAAAAAAAAAAACAACAGGGTAATTTAGTCCCTATGTTGGAGGAACTTAGAACTGTGATTTTATTGTGATATTATTGTTACGATGACTACTTCAAAGCTATTGGAGTTCTTCACCACAGCACAAACACACTGCATATGTTTGCCCAAGTGAAAGAGTTTTCTGTTGAAGATTTCTATGTGAAGTCTATTTATAGTGGGTTTTCTTTCATGTACTTGAAGCTAGCTTGAGGAGTCCTCCAAGCAGGGACTGCTAATGGTTTCTATAAAGGACCGACAGCTTTTGCATTCTTTACACATCATTGAGTTTTAGAGTGCTGGACTGTGGTAGCTTACTGCATAACATGGTCTCAATAAAACCCTATCAATTGGAGACTTGGCTCAGCAGCATTTCAAAAGTCTCACACTGGCCCCAGGTGTATTTGAGGATAATGTCTCTTCACAGCAGGAACATGTGAAAATCTAAATGCAGTGCTGGCCCTAGTTAGAAGAAAGGCCCAGAAACATCAAGGATTCCTGAATCTACCAATCCAAAAATCTGCCTTTGATCCCATGCTAACAACTCCCATTCAACTCTGTAAGAAGTCCGAAGTTCTGCATCAAGGGCCTGTCTTTGGTGATTGGTTTTATACTCTTAAATAATGCTGGTGACCTTCATTAAAGAGTGAGGTCAGCTAAGGGCAACCCTTTAGAAAGAAGATAACTCACTTGTAATAGCCAATTCTGGACTGAAGAGTTACAGCTTATTAACAAATAGACTCAATTTAGATGTGGACTGTTGTGCTAAAGAAAAAAAAAGGTGCTACCTTGGCAGCACAGGGTCAAAGTTCATCTCTGTATTCAAATTTCACATCACTAACATTTCCCTGAGTCCTGTCCTAGATAGATAAACCAGTGCCCTGATTAAGATATTCTAACTCAGCACATACTGTCTGTGTGGTTACAGACAACTAACACATCTCAGTTCACCTTCAACAGACTCATTCCTTTTGCATCATAAAACTGGGGCAAGGGCTGGGAAGGTGGCTCAGTGGTAGAGTGCTTGCCTTGCATGCATGAGGCCCTGGGTTTGATTATTCAGCACCACATAAGCAGAAAAAGCAGGAAGTGGCACTGTGGTTCAAGTGGTAGAGTGCTAGCCTTGAACTTTAGAGCTGAGGCACAGCGCCCAGGCCCAGAGTTCAAGCCCCATGACCAACAAAAACAAATAAAAACAAACAAATAACTGGGGCATTGTATGTGGAAGCAGAATAGCTAGTTGAATATCATTTGACAGCAGAGGACTGAAAAGGCCTGTATTTCTGGTTATCATATCTAGTTTCTGACATTTCTTTTTTAGGTTCTTATTCTTCACAGTATCATTATACTGATAATGTATTAATCATTTTCAAATATTAGCATTGTCTACTAAAACATCAAATCAGTTTATCCCATTGTAACAAAGAAACTGACACCAACAAAAATTAAGTTTTGAATAGAATATGAGGACCTGATAATATTTTCAAGGAGGTAACACTGCAGTGAAGGTCTCTGAATATACAGATATTTTCTATTTGCAAATAACTTATGTAACTATCATATTCCAATGTGCATTTATTGTTGGTTGAGTCTATTCAAGTCACTAAAGTCTTATTGAATAAGCAGATCATTTAATTCATGGAAAGTACCCTGACTGTAATACAGAGATATAGAGGAATAGATATACACAGATGTGTGTGCATGGTATGTGCATTATGTGCAAATTCATGCATATTATGTAAAAATAATATGAAAAGCATTGACAATTACATCATAGAGATTTAAATAAATTTTATTTGTAAGGAATTCAGTCCTTTCAGATGGATTAGGCATGGTGAAGAAGTAACCTGTCATTTGTGCTCTGCCCTAATAAGTCAATAGGGCCATAAAGGTCAGGAAAAAAGAAGGACGGAGTCCTTAAAGAAGGAGTGGAATGTAAGAGTGCTATGTGGAAAACAGTAAGCTACTCCACTTTGCTCAGAAAGATAAGGATGGAAATTGGAGAGAGGGCAGAAAAAGTAATATGCAGAAGTTAAAAGAGACCAGTTGATCACATAGTTAATAGAAATTAATGGAAGGATTATTAATTGAGGAATGTTATGTAAAATTCTATGCTTTATGAAGCAAACACTTGGCAAAGAGGAGAATGACTTGGCCAAGACAAAAAGTTATTATAGCAGTTGAGTCAAGAATGGAGGTCAAAGCCAGGTGACTGTGGCTCACGCCTGTAATCCTAGCTACTCAGGAGGCTGAGATCTGAGGATCACAGTTCAAAGCCAGCCCAGGAAGGGTAGGTCTATGAAACTCTTATTTCCAATAAACTACCAGCAACCCAGAAGTGGCGCTGTGGCTCAAGTGGTAGCACGCTTGCCTTGAGCTGAAGAGCAGAGGGACAGTGCTCAGGCCCAGAGTTCAAAGACCCACAACTGACAAAAAAAAAAAAAAAAAAAGGAAGTCAAAGAAAATAAAAGCCACAAGGCCTGACCAGCAAAGCCACAGAATGAAAACCTGAGAAAACTAGCACTGAGAACCAAAAAGATTTCATGATTTCTTAGATATAAGCATTGTGGTGCCTAGAGGAAGAATGTATAAAAGGAGCGCTTCTAATTGTGCCAGGAAAAGAATACCTAATGAAAAGTTTATTTTCCTTACACTCCATGTGACCTTTGCCTGTCAAAGTAGCAATGATATTGACAATAGTGTCATGTGTTTAAGTGATTGGAATTGATTTTCATAACAAAAACTGGTCTGTGGAGAGTATGGACGTTTTAGAGGTAAGAAAGTAAATGTAAAGAAATTAAGTGTGGTAGGAAAAGTTAGGTAGCTTATGATGTTCCCAAGAAGGCTGAGATTTACTCCAAGCTTAATCTTCTGAACAACATGGCAGATTTGCCTCTGTTTATCATTGTATTCCACAAACCCAATTATATCCAGGAACTGTTTGGTTTGTTTCTTACATAAACATAAAAGCTATTTTTTTTGTTCTCTGCTCAGATTGGGAAAAATTAAAGTAAATAAATAGTGAAAGAAAAAGTATAAAAAATGGAAATAGTAGGAAGTGGGGATGTTTCTTCCTATTTTCCATTTCTTCCTGCTCTATCCTTACTAATACTTTCAAAATATTTTTTTGTTGTAAATTGTGTCAGTTATTTCTTTGATTTCATTTTCACCCCCCAAAGATCCTCTTATATATAGACAGTGTGTTTTTCTTATGTTCTCAGTAAAGAAACTGAGAATTTTCTTACAACAATCAAATAACAAAATTGGGACTTGAATCTTAATCTTTCTGACTCAAAGTCTGGGAATCTTTCCATGATCCCACTTTACCTAAGACAAATATGGTAAAAATATCTGAAGGCAAGCCATTTCTATCAGGAGGAAAGAGTCTGTGAGTTAATTTTTTAAACTGCCCTTCGGTCTCTGAAAGGTTTTAAAGAGGAAGCCGCAAGCTGGGAATGCTTCATTTATCTTCTCTCTCTGACAAGGAATAAGAAGTAGATTGGAATTCCCCAGAGCTCATGATGTCTATTACGCACTGACAGAGCTTCCTGTAATTAAAGGCTATATTACATTTGGATGGAAGTGGCAAACTCCCCTCTGGAAGTAGGGAGCCATATGCAAAGCCTTTATTTAATAAAAAAGAAATCAGGAATCAATCGAATGTGAGATTTGCTAGGGATTAAGATGTTAAATGAAGCTATGTTGAGGACAGAGTTGACAGCATCTTTCTTCTGTGAGCTCATACTGAGCAAAAGAGCTTCTGCGATCATTCAAAGGAGATCATGTGTTGGTGGGAGCTGGGAACTTACAAAATGGTTTGAAAGATTTGGTGAACAGATGCTTTTAAAAGCTCTTACCAGCTTGGTCTTCACTATTAGCAATTTCAGACAAAGCAGTAGGTTGGAACATTCTTGTTATTTTCCTTCTTTTGTTTGTACCTCTTGTGTCTCGCCTCTGAATGAAAACAGCCTGGACAGCAGTGAGAAGCCCCCGTGGTGAAAACACATCCATCTTACTTTTACCAAGAGAGCTTATTCTCAGCTTAAACTAATTTCTCACTTTCTTCCTTACTTTATTTTTTCCTAACCACACTAAAAAGCAGATAATACCCGTGACCTGTTTCTAAAGACAGACATTTTTTTCTAAGCTGTTATCATGCAGTTATCATTTATTTCTTACCTTTACAGAAGTCTGCATGAGTATTCAGGAGTGATTTAATGTGATCACGTATTAGGAGTGAGTGGAGGTCTGCCAAGAGATGCTATTTACCACTGTGGTAGATGCTGTCTTAAATTGGGAACCCTGCCAAGAGACCTTTTGGTGACAGCTTCAAGATATATTGAAGTAGTCTTTGATACAGACATGGTTTTGGAAAAGCTGAATTGGGTCAAGGAAGAGAAATAGGTTGGATGCTTTAGTCAGGATATGTGTGTCTCTCCCAAAATTAGATCATGATGATTCTTTCTTTAAAAAAAAAGACTCCAGAGAGGCCCTGTTTACTCTTCCAGAAGAGATCACTGATTAAAAAACAAAACAAAACAAAACAAAAAAACGAGTTATATATGAACTAAAATGTGGACCCTCTACAAATGTCTTTTTTCTGATCTTGTCTTGATTTTAGTCTTCCCAGACTCCAGGATAAGAGGACATGGATAATCTGTTACTCATAATTGTCTTAGTTTATGATGCTTTTGACAGCCCATATTTACTGAGAAATCAGTAAAGGCAGGATTCATAGCGCCATTCTCCCACCACCCTTCTTTGTAGAAAGTTCCCTATGTATGAGCCTGAGAGGTATTCTTTCTACTTCCTCAACACCTGAACACTTGTCACTGACTAAGGATGCCCTTGTTACCTTCCAGAAATGCCAGCTGCAGTAACCTGAACACAGTTCTTGAAGGAGAGTATCATTTCTAGAATCACTAAAAAGCTAAAGCAGGTAATCATACAAACAACAAAACAAGTCCAGTTGAACCTAATAAGCAGACAACTATCAACATAACCTTTTGGTTTCAAAGAAAATAGTGCAACCTATATTTAACATTTTTATGGGATCCCTTCCAGTCCCATAAAAATTCTTAATGTTTACAAGGCAAGTGATAATAAATTATCAATAGGAACTATGTCCCAGAATAGCAATGAGTTATCTGGGTTTTGTGATTCAATAGGGTAAGATTATTTGGAGAACATGACAAAAAAGACAAGGCACAGTAAGGGGTAAGGGACAGTTGAGGCAAACTTGACTTCTACAGTGTACTAAGTATCATCCTTTAGGTGATGAGTCCTATTTCTAAACAGGATGCTTTGAAATACCTACCACTGTTTTTACCTAACCTTCAACTATATGTTTAAGGAAAGTCCAGGACACTCATGGCAACTTCAGTTTTAAAGAATAAGTAAGAGGTGATTGATTTTCCTCTCACTGACTTAAGGATACACAAACTATTTACTTCTGTTCTCCTTTATTTTCCTTGATGATCTGCTTTACCAGCTCCGAATTAGAGCATGGTATTACAGAAGCAGTAGAATTCTAAGGCAGGCTCTGCCTCTCTGATAAGCATCTCTGCTGGCTGAAGTTCCATTGGGCCAGTAGGAATGAGAGCATGGTTGCAGGCATGATTAAGAATGGGCAGAGATCAGAGTTCACAAATAATGTGTTTAGATTTAAAATACCTAAGATCTATCTTCTTGTCAAACAATGAGACTTGATTTCTGGCAACCAACTCTACAGATCAACACCATTTTATTGTGAGAAGAGTGGTTGCGTGGTTCATACATTTACTATCATAGCCTCCTGAGGTAAGACAGCACCATTAAAATATACTTCCAATATAAACTAGGTCTTATAAAAAGGAAGGAAGGGACAATTTTTTTAGTTTTCATTGCTGCTGCTTTTGTTTTCTTTTTGCTTTCGTCTTGTTAGTTTGTTTGTATTGGGAATGTAAGAGAGAGCACAGACAAGGTGAAAAAAGGGTGAACAAATACAACAGTGGTACTCACAAGACACTATGTGGAAAATGAACTGTATATCTCATGAGTGGGGATGGGAGAGAAAAACTGGGAGAGAGTGATAGAAGGGAAGACATGGTTCAAAAAGAATTGTCCTCATTACTCATTACCTGATTGACATCACTGTAACCCATTTGTATACCAACTCTACAATAACAATAAAGAATGGATATTAATAGGAAATGTACTGATTACGTTGCTCGTGTAACTGTAACCTCTCTGTACAGCATTTTTACAATAAAAACATACAAAAAATTATCAACATTGATATTGACAATTGAGTCATAATTAGACTGCTTGGATTGGCCAATTCTCTAAATAAATTCTAAAACCTTGTAGGTTGAAATTTGGGAAACAAGTTATAAAGATGTGGAAAACTGATGATTGAAGGAGGGATGGTGTCCAGATTGACACCATCTGAAAACTGGGAAATATATTTTGCGTATGTAGTATATGGAGCGTTCAATATCAGCTTTGTTCTCCGACCATCAGATCCACTCTGCAGGGGGTGCTTTGAAGGTTTTGTTGACTTGAGCAGTGAGTTCCAGTGAGAGGAGCCTCCAGGGTGGAGGAAAGATATGATGAATATTTCTCCCTGATTTACTCCAACTTGGGTGGAGGTCCACTATTATTCTGGTAGGGATAGACTAAGGGTTGCTGGGAGTTTTCTTGTTATGATGCTTTCCCATTGTTTCCCACAATTTCACAATGATTCTTTTCTACTGTTTTGTAATGATTCCAGTCCTAGGAGAATTTACACATCACTTGTTGTTTTCCCTGATTTCTGCTTATACCTCTGTAAATACCTCTCAACTCTCAGCTTCCCATTTGGGGCATGGCTGCTGGGACTTGACTATAACTGGAAAGAAGAATTGCTTCATCCTAGGAGAGATGTATCTTACTAAATCTACCATTCCAACAGAGTTCTTTATCCTTCATACAAACTTGATTGTATGTTAGCTGTAGAACTTCCTTGAGACCCAGAGAAAAGGACTTAGGGACTGTTTCAGAACCCGTGCTTTAAAAAGCATCCTTACCAGGAACACTCATACAAGTAACAAACACATATTCATTAAATAAACACCTTGTGTATCTCTTACTTGTAATCTTGCACTTAGAACCAGTGTGACACTACCTGAAATGCTAAGCATCTGCTCCTATAATTAATTACATTAGATCCCAAAGAAATCCCTCTCTGCATTTTTGCTACGCTCCTAAATACAAAAGCCTTTTTGGCTTAGACTGGGTTTCTGCTTATGTAAGAAACAGGCAGTACTTTAGAATGAGGAAGGATTCAAATCACTAAAGCACATAGTTAGGAAAGAAAAATTAAATTTTCCCTCAAATATTAATTCAGTAGGGGGGAGGATGGGAAGGGATGGGAAGGGGAAACAAAGGAGGAGGTTACAATGCTTGATAAGAAATGCACTCATGATCTTGCCCATGTAATTGTAACCCCTCTGTACAGTATTTTCACAAGAAAAAATAAATAAAAAATTTAAAAAATATTAATTCAGTAATCTTCTTGCATAATGAAATATCATATCCTAATAACAAAAAATGCTAATTTGCTTTTTTCTTCTTATGCATACATTGCAGTTGTAGGCCTAAGTTTTGAACCAGAGCAGTTTCAAGTATTGTACAAAGTGGTAGAAGAAAGAAGTATAATCGTAACAATTTACTTTTTGTTCTTGTTTGTTCTTGTTTTTGGTGGTGTTGATCTAGGGGTTTGAACTCCGAGCTTCATGCTTGCTGGACTTGCTTGCCCTGTTCTCTTATAAGAGCCAAAATTTTAATGGTTATTTTTGAGACAGAGTATCAAGGACTTTTTCTTCTCTGACTGGCTTTGAACAGTGATACTCTAAATGGATTTTAGCTTCATGAGTAGCAAGAGTGACAAGTGTGAACTACCTCCATTTGGCTATATCTTTTATATTTACATGCACTGGTGTAGACTAAACATACTTCATGTCATTGCAAATAGATATTCGTAGCTGAAAATGCAAATAATTCTATTTTAAACAAACGTATGCAATAAAATTATTAAATAAAATTTTTATATATTATTTTTGTAGGTGTTTCAAAGAATTGTCATTCAAGAAAGCATTTGATGAATACAATGTATCTTTGTCAACATCACTTCCAACCCTCTCTCATTTTTTCAAGACATGAAACAAATGTTTAAGTGACATATTTATTAAATTTTTATGCTTTAATTATATGTTTCAAATTTTAATACAAAATCTTAAATATCTGGAAAGAAAAGATTTTGAACACCTTTCTTTTTATATCCTTTATCAGTAGCGACTTTCTTGATAGGCTATCTACCACTTGAGACATAGAGCCAAGCCAGCCCTTGAAAATAAACTTAATATTTCAGTGTTTGACATTTACTTTATATTTTCCTGAAGCTTATTTGTAACTTTTATTAAAAGTTCATTTTTTTTGTTTTTAACCTTTTAACTAGATATTATAGAACTTTTTTACTGTGAAGGGACAATGTTTTTTTTTTAATATTATTTTATTTTATTTTAGAACATACTGTACAAAGGGGCTACAGTTACATGGGCAGGATAATGCATACATTTCTTACCAAGCATTGCAGCCTCCTCCTTTGTTTACCCTTCACCTCCCTTCCCAGCCTCCCCCCTCCCCCCACCTAATTATACCCCCCTCCCCCCCACCGACATTGTAAAGCTGGTTTTGACATGACATTTTGTACTTCTCATTGTTGCAACAGGTCCACCTGAATCCTTGAACGACTTGTTTGCCCCCATCTCCTCCACATGTTATACTGACATCAAATATAGTGAAAGCGGGGGTTACACTGTGGGGGAGGGACATACAAAGCAACAAAGAAATAATCTTATAAATGCGTTAGAAACATATGCATGAAAGAAACGAAAACATTAAAATACATACCTAAGGGTTCATTTTCCTAACATCACATTATCTGACCTTTTCTGCTTGACTCATACCTATACTAGATATTGCAAACAAGGGAAACCATGGGACCTATGCTTCTTTGGGCCTGGCTTACTTCACTCAACATAATCCTCTCCAAGCCTTTCCATTTCCTAACAAATGGGGAAATGTCATTCTTTCTGATGGAGGCATAGAATTCCATTGTGTATATATACCACATTTTCTTGATCCATTCATCTACTGAGAGGCATCTGGGTTGGTTCCATATCTTAGCTATGGTAAATAATGCTGCAATAAACATAGTTGTGCTGGTAGCTTTAGTGTGGTCTTGTTTGTAAACATTTGGGTAAATGCCCAAAAGTGGGATTGCTGGATCATAGGGGAGATCTATGTGAAGTCTTTTGAGGAACCTCCATACTGCTTTCCAAAGTGGTTGAACAAGTTTACATTCCCACCAACAATGAAGTAAGGTTCCTTTCTGTCCACATCCCAAACACATTTTCAATGTTAAAGGCTGAAGGGACAATGTTAAATGTGTAAGATTTGCCTTCAGCCTTCTTCAATATTCAGTGCTCATGTAGTTCAAAGGCAAATGTAGATTGTGTGTCCATGATCAGACAAAGATGTGTGCTAATAAAACTTTAAAAACAAAATAGGCAACCATACCATCTAATGGTTGTGGTGCTCCCCAACCAAAGTTTTAGGTCATGCTCAAAATATTATGCAAAGTATGTGACAATATTACTACAGTAATCTATGTAGTAATTTTTCTTAATTTATTATATTAGTAGTAAATTTCATTATATCTTTATGCCATTCCTCCTCAAAAACCTGTTATCTTCCTTCAGGGGCTGATGACCTATGCTTATAATTGAAATTACGGAGAAGGCTGAGTAGAAAACATTGGGCAGGAAACATTGTGAGACTATTATCTCCAATTGACTACTTAGAAAACCCAGAAATAGAGCTGTGGCTCAAGTGGTAGAGAGTTAGCCTTGAACAAGAAAGCTCAGCAACCGTACCCAGATCCTGAGTTCAAGCCCCAGGACTATCACCAAAGAAAAAAAGAAAGGAAAAAAGAAGGAAAAATAAAAAGATCCCCTCCAAGAAAACATGTTATATATCAACAAAACCTAAATATTTGGTAATCTTAGTTAAATTCAATCTCTGTAGACATTACTTTCTTTTATGTTATAAAAGTCACAATATTACACAAACAAAAAATATTTTAGTTTCCTGGACACTGGTGGCTTCATGCCTGCGGTCTGGTTATCTAAGAAGTTGAAATCTGAAGCCAGCCTGGTCTGTAAAGTTGGAGAGACTCTTATCTCCAATTAACAAACAAGAACAAAAAGGGACAGCACCCAGACCCTGAGTTCAAACCACAAGACTGGAAAGAAATTAATTTGTTTCAGGTTTAAACCAGTATTTATGTAGCACAGTTATCTACTTTGTTCTAAGGAAGTCACTTTATCAAAAGATAAACTTTCTATCATTCTACAAGCTTCTATTCCATATCTGCAGATGATATTTGGCTTACATTCCTTGGAGCTGCACATTATTATATTGTAGACTAATTTATGTAAAATGTAAACAATATAGCTGCTATTTTTAAAAAAATAAATTGCAAAACTGGTTCTTTCTTTTCTACATGTAGTAGCTCCCTTTAGTAGAGCATGCAACCCATCTTGCCCAAATCTCCAATGTCACCGTTATCATGAGCACCAGTGCCTGGCCTCACCTTTGACTTTTGGAATCTATCCACGACAATGATGGATGTTTCTTAGCAAATTTATACATTATTGTAAGATTTGCCTCTGCACAAACAAACCCCACAAATAAAATCAGACAACATGACAATAACTAAAATTTTTAGCTCCTTTTCATCCTGAGCATTTATGGTCTTGCATTTCTACCCTGGGATATGCAGCTGTTTTAATCCTTCTCTGCTCCTTTGCTCTAAGTAATTGCTTATGGGGGAAGATGTTATAGAGTTGGCACTGACCTTTCCACATTTTCCAATACTTCAACTCAATTATCAGATTATGCTTTTCAATACTTATGTGGTCAGTGGTTCAGCTCCCGATAATATACTGATGACAAAAAGAAGTTACCTGGCATTCATGCCAATTATCCCTATTGGACGAAGTGTCTGTCATCATTCTTTCTACTAAAACAAGGTGTTCAGGAAGTCATGGGAACTTGACCAAGAATTGAGTCCTGGCTAACCCTGATATCTCTGTGAGATAGAAGGAATAGCTGAGAAGAACATAATTAGCTGTTGGCTGTTGGCTCACACTTGTAATCCTAGCTATTTAGGAGACTGAGCTCTAAGGATCACAGTTCAAAGCTAGCCCAGGCAAGAAGATACATGAGATTCTTATTTCCAGTTAACCACCAGAAAAGAAACTGGGATGGATGTAGCTCAAAGTGTTAGAGTGCAGGGACAGCACCCAGGCCCTGAGTTCAAGCCCCAGAAGAGACAAAAAAAAAAAAAAAAAAGAAAGTAAGGAAGAAGGAATGAAAAAAAGAAAGAAGAAAAAAAAGAAAAGATGGAAGAGGAGGAGGAGGAGGAGGAGGAGGAGGAGGAGGAGGAGGAGGAGGAGGAGGAGGAGGAGGAAAAGTCCACAGAGGAACAATCTGGAATTGTGGATATAACAGGACAGAAGCAACTGCTACTCTATATAGAATCAGAAGATGATTCAGTAGTTATTCAGCCCACAGCACTGCATTAAAAAGGATGTCTTCTTTATTGCTTTAGGTGCATGTGTGTGTGTGTGTGTGTGTGTGTGTGTGTGTGTGTTATGTGTGGTATGTACATAATATGTGTTTGTTTGGTCTTTTCCTTTCCTTTTTGTTTGTTTCAAAAACTTTTTAATCTCACCAAAAGGAAATAGCACAGGTTGGAAAATGGAATTCTCATGTTTTATTTTCTAATCTGCTAAAATAACCAACCCTCCCTCCCTCCCTCCCTTCCTCCCTTCCTTCCTTCCTTCTTTCCTTCCTTCCTTCCTTCCTTCCTTCCTTCCTTCCTTCCTTCCTTCCTTCCTTCCTCCCTTCCTTCCTTCCTTCCTTCCTTCCTTCCTTCCCTGCCTTTTCCCACCCCCCTCTCTCTCTTGGTTGTGGGGGTTTAACTCAGGGCAGGTGTACTATTCCTGAAATTTTGTGCCCAAGACTTGTGCTCTACCACTTTGAGCCAAAGCTCCACTTCTAGTTTTCTGGTGTTTAACTAGAGATGCGTCTGATGGATGGTTCCTTCCTGGGCGGCTTTGAACATCAATTCTCAGATCATAGCCTTCTTGAGTAGCTAAGATTACAGCCATGAGCCACCAACACCTGGAAAAATAGTGATTTTTCAACTTTTACTTCAGTCCAAATAAGAAAGATATTTTATCTTGGCATTAGTGATGTGTACCTATAATCCAGGCACTCTAGGTGGCCGAGGCAGAAGAGTGACAAGTATGAGTCCAGCCTCCAATCTCAAAACCTTAAAAATAATTTTAAAAGTACATTTTGTATTGTGACTGTACATATGCATATATGCACAATTATATACATTTAGAAATTCATATCCATGCATTAATGCTACATACTGCTTTTGGTATATACTGATATTTCCATTCATACCTGTAATCTCAGGTACAAAAGAGGCAGAGATTAGGAGTATCATGGTTTGAGAACAGTTAATGTATGAACTCTCACCTATTCAGGAAATATAGGTAGGAAGACACCTAGGAAAACGTGCAACACTTTACCTGAAAAATAACTAAAGGAAAAAGGGTCAGGTGTGTAAATCAAATGCTAGAGCATATACCTAGCAAACATAAAGTCATGTGTTCACAATCTAGTATAAACTACCCTTCTTCCCCCCAAAAAACTCATATGACCAAAGAAAATGTCCCTAAAATTCATATTGTTGAAAAGAAAGCAAATGAGTCAAAAATCTAAAATGCTTCCTAATAACATATCTTTTATTGTTTATTTATTTGTGACTCAGAATCCCAAATCAGGAATCTCTTTTTACCCCTGTAGAGTTTAGCATGTTAGCTGCCTTCCCAAGCAAATGCCTTGTCTTGTTCATTTACTTAGGACTAAACAAATTCTTTCCCTCTGTGACAAGAAGTTAGTATATCAGCTCCAACTATACTGAATAAAGGAGAAAGGAGTTTAACTTTATTATAATGGATTTTGAGATGGGGCTTGAACTCTGGGCCTGGGTGGTGTCCCCGAGCTCTTCAGCTCAAGACAAGCACTCCACTGCTTGAGCCACAGTGCCACTTCAGGTTTTCTGGTAGTTTATTGCAGATAAGAGTCTCATGGACTTTCCTGCCCAGGCTGCCTTTGAACCTTGATCCTCAGCTCTCAGCCTCCTGAGTAGCTAGGATTACAGGCATGAGCCATCGGTGCCAGCTTGAGTTAAAAAATTCAAATTGGCTAATCCTAGCAACAAAATGTCATTACAAAACTACAACATGTGCACAAAATATCACTTAGGGAAAAGAAAAAGTGGCCAAGTTTTAATATTTACATCATAATGAATAACAGAACCAAATGAATCCACTGCCATTCTTAACACCTTCCTAATGTTTTGTTAATACTCTTAATCTACCTCTCTCTCTTTTTTTGTCTGCATTTTCCTCTGTTGAATCAATCATTAGATAGCTTCATAGTAGGGTATAACTTCACAATCTGAAAAACAGACTAGGAGTTGAGCAGTGCAGGATAAATGGCTCTGCCTTTTCATAGATTGTTTAAGCTATTCAAGCTATAGCTACAAAATGCAAATGCTTGTTAGCATTTTAGCCAACAAAACTCTCCATTATAGGTAGGGTCAGGTCCCTTCTTCCATGTGTAAGTGGGAAACAAGGAAATGTCACCTGCTGTGTGATCTGGGAAAAGCAGGAACATTGAGAGACAGAGAATCCAAAAGGCCGATTTTAGCATTGAGGTGGGGGTGGAAGTGGAAAGACAATGCATGAAGCCATGTTTTTCAAAAAATGTCTATTATGAAGGGGCTTCTATGATGGGAAATACTTTGTTGTCTTTTTCCGGAGAGGATACAGAGGCAAGTTGAGATGAAAATCTGTAATGAATAGATCACTTCCTCTGAAATGCATTTCTCTGACTCATTTCAGATTTTAATATTTCACAGTCCCAGATGGACATTTTCAAGAGTGAAACTAATTTACTTTCTCTACAACTGAAGTCTGCTGTCACTTTAAAGAATGACATATGGTATATAGATTTAAGATGTCAAATGCTCTGTTGTCATAATGTCATTTCAGGTATTTTTATTCCATAAATCAGTCTAGTAATAAGACACTATGTTGTGCAAAGCACAAAGGTTTTTTGTTTTCAGAAGTGCATGAATTAAAGGCATTCTGAAAATATAAAAATGAAAATCAGGAGATGTGCCTTTCACTAAATCAGAAAATACAAACCTACAAAGCATTAATGTAGAGTATAAAGGGGAAGAGAACACTAATCATTATTGTCATAATGTCTTTGCTAGGACTTTAAACCAACACTATATATTTTCTGCTCCATCATTTCTTCTGTGTCTCTTATTGTTTGAAATGTATTACTCATTTTCTTAAATTTAGGACAAAGCACAAGTTTGAAGGGAAGATAATCCAGATAATTGAATTTTCCTTAGGCTGGAAACCTCTTGTAACATAAAGTTAGCACTAATAGAAAATGTCTACAATGTATCAGGACTTGCCTTTAGGTGTTCTTTGAACAAATTGCAAAAGTGTGACTTACTTTTATTTTATTTTATTTATTTATTTATTTTGTCTGTCGTGGGGCTTGAACTCTGGGCCTGGGCACTGTCCCTCAGCTCTTCAGCTCAAGGCGAGCGCTCTACCACTTGAGCTACAGCGCCACTTCCAGTTTTCTGGTGGGTTATTGGAGATAGGAGTCTCACGGTCTTTCCTGCCCGGGCTGGCTTTGAACCGCGATCCTCAGATCTCAGCCTCCTGAGTAGCTAGGATTACAGGTGTGAGCCACCAGCGCCCGGCTTTACTTTTATTTTTTGAATGATTTAACTTTGCTAGGTGGATGAGTTCTACTTTTTCATTTATAATTGAGAGAAGAAAATGTCTCAGACACCAGATTGTGGTCATTGTAGGTATATGGTCATTTCCCAGATGCTTCTGCAAACAGATGATCACTTTTCGACTATTTTGGTTTAGAAGTGTGTGTGTGTGTGTGTGTGTGTGTGTGTGTGTGTGTGTGTGTGTGTGTGCGTGCGTGCGCACGTGCACAACAGTTTATATTCTCTTGTGTTTGAAGTTTCAGGCCATTTGTGACTGAGAATTTAAAGAAGTATCAATATACTGTTAGTTTTATATTTTTTAAACAATCTAAATTTTCTGCCTAATTGATGCTCTTCTTTTCTGGACTTATTATTTTATATTGTATGTTCTTATTATATTCTGGTTTGTCTGGACAATATGAAGTAAATGGCTGGCATTTTTCAGTGAATTTCAGTAAATTACAAGACACTTCATTCAATTAAAATTACCTTCTGATATCTCAATTAAAGGAAAAGAGGAACTTTAAAATAAAAAGCTCTAAAGCCAGATTATTAGTTGCGCTTTTCTTATTCTGTACTAGATGTTATATGTCAGGAGAGAAATTGAATGAACACATATGTTGAGTCTATTTGTAAATAAAATCTTTGAAGTTTGAATTTAAGATTTTAAGCTAAATGTTTTTTATGTACAATTATTTAGCTGCATTAAAATTTACTAGAATTTGTTAATTCAGTCGCTTAATAATTTTTCATATTTTATATCAGGAAATAAATTTCTGACCAATAACATTTTGACCAATCTGACCAAGACTCATTTTCTTTCACTTTCTTTCAATTATATTTTTATATCTATAAGTTGTTGTACAACTTATAGATCTACTGATTTAATAAATCAGTAGATAAGTACAATGCATTTTGACAAATGTTATTCTTCTTATAACTATACTTATCTTTTCCTTCCTCCCTCCCTCCTACCCACCCTCCTTCCTTCCTTCCTTCCTTCTTTCCTTCCTTCCTTCTCTTCTTTCCTTTCTTCTTTCTCTTCATTTCTTCCCTCCCTTCTTTCCTCCTTACCTCCCTTCCTTTCTCTCACTCATTTATTATTTGGCAGTACTGGGTTTAAAATCATTGTATTCTTCCTAGAGTTGGTCCTCTGTCCACTTGAACTAATCTGCCATATTTTTAATCATATGAATTTTATCTAGTTATGATTATTGAAGTTTTATATAGTTGAAACAATTATGGTTGGTCACACAAGTTAGGAAAATTAAGAGAAAAAGAAATTTTTGCTGACTTTTTCTTCGATGTGTGTGTGTGTGTGTGTGTGTGTGTGTGTGAGTGTGTGTGTGTGTGTGTGTGTGCTGGTCCTGAGATTTGAGCTCAATGCCCAGGTGCAGTCTATCCTTGAACAATTTTTTGCTCAGGGCTAGTAATCTACCACTTAAGCCAAAGCTCCATTTCTGACTTTTTTTGGGGGAGGGAGGGTCAATAATTGGAAATAAAATTAGTGTAAATCTTAAAAAAGCCAAAATCAAGTTTAGTAGAACACCAGGAAGTGGGTATTGAAAGGGGTAGGGTGGGGCAGGGGAAAGGGGTAGATGAATGAAGAGGAGAAGGGGAAGATGCATGAAAGAATCTAATGCTTATCCAACAAAATGAAGAAATGGGGGATGGGGTTAGAAGGGGAAGAATGGGTGAGAATATTCAAAGGGGTGACATTGATCAAGATATACTGCTTTGTTAAATGGCAATTTCTTTGTACAACTACTTAAAGATTATATATAATTATAAATTTATTTATAATTATATATATATATATATATATATATATATATATATATATATATAAACTGGGATTTGCTGGCTTATTCTGTAATCCTAACTACTCAGGAGGCTGAGATGTGAGGATCCCAATTCAAAGCCAGTCCCACCAGGAAAGTCCTTGAGATTCTTACCTCCAATTAACCACCAAAAAAAGGTACCCTGATATTGCATATACTTTTATCTGAATTAGGGAAGGGAAGGGGAACTCCAGAATGGTGAGACAAAGGACAAGGGGGGAACCAATGCAACAGGACATACACAAGACAATATGTTGGAAATGATCTGTACAACTTGGGGGGTAGAGAGGGAGGGAAAGCAGGAAAAAATGAGGGAAGGGGTAACAAGTCTGACAAGAAATGCACTTATTACCTTAATTATGGAAATGTAACCTCTCTGTATATCATCTTGACAATTAAAAAAAAACTGGAAGTGACACTGTGGCTCAAAGTGGTAGAGAACTAGCCTTGAGTGAAAAAGCTCAGGGACAGCACCTCAATCCCTGAGTTTAAGCCCCTTGACTGACCAAAAATAATGAATCAGAGAAAAAAGGCAAGAGAAAACAAATATACAAAAGTCTCATGGATTTTCCTTCTGCAACTGGCTTGAAAGTGTGATACTCAAATCTCAGGCTCCTGAGAGCTAGGATTAAAGATATGAGCCTCTGGTGTCCTGCCTAGGTGACCAGTAAACCCTAGCACATCTGGGAAAAGAGGCATCTATCTATCTATCTATCTATCTATCTATCTATCTATCTATCTATCTATCTATCTATCTATCTATCTATCTAGATAGATAGATAGATAGATAGATATAAATCTATGCATCCATTCATTGGAGAGCACCAGAAGAGACTTCATGCTTGTTCTTTTCTTTTTTATATTTTTTTATTATTTTTTTAATCAGTTGTGGGGCTTGAACTCTGGGCTTGGAGGCTGTCCCTCAGCTCTTCAGCTCAAGGAAAACTCTCTACCACTTGAGCCACAGCGCTACTTCCGGTTTTCTAGTGGTTCATTGGAGGTAAAAGTCTCATGGACTTTCCTCCCCAGACTGCAATCCTCAGACCTCAGCCTCCTGGGTAGCTAGGAGTACAGGCGTGAGCCACCAGAGCCTGGCTTGTTCTTTTCTTTTAAAACCAATATCTATTGTCGAATTAAAAAAAAACATTCAGTAGGAGTTTTAGATCATTTTTACATCTCTATCCAAAATTCATAATAAATTCCTCGGTAAGCATGCCAAGGAAGGATGTAATATTATACATAATGGCTCTGCCAATATTTTCAGATACAAACTTTTAAGTACATTTTCCTACAACTTCTCCTCCATCCTGAAAGCTTCAGCTTCTCTCTTACTGGTTATCACCAGACTCACACCTCTTGGGGAAGAGTAGATCTGCATTTCTGTGTGAGGTCCTTAAGTGACAGCTTCCTTCCTGTCTTTGAAATACTTATCTTTCAATCTTTCATCTTTCAATATTTTTGGAAATATATTCTATACTAACCTTATCAGTTAATATCGATGTACATATGATTCTATGTATCTTTATTTTACTATTTTGCTGTTTTAAGTGAAAAAAGAGATGGACAATTGTATTGCAATTTCCTGTTACATTTTTGGAGAACCTAAGTGCTTTATGATGGCAGATTCAAAGCTTTAATCTTGTGAAATACATTTACTATGGTCAATTACTCAATCTTTTCATGGATGTATCATTACTCCCAACTTGAATTTTTATCCCTCATTATTTTTTGTTTTACATACACACACACACACACACACACACACACACACACACACACACACACACACACCTCCTTTTCTGTGACACAATGAGGCTTATCGCAGATACATTCAAATTGTGACACACACAAATAGTTGTCTCTTTTACTACTGAATAGTCCTTATTTCTGAAGGGTGTATATATATCATTATTGTGTTTTAAGTATTCACTTGTTTACTTTTGAGGTTTCTGTCTCTTATAAATGAAGTACAGCTGTGAACCTTAGTATTACAAAACACTCATCTCTGGAAGCTACACTCTCAGGAATGCATTATTCTTCTTCATGCAAGACAGAATAGTTAAAACTCCCCTGTAGTTAATATTTTCTACCAGACCTTATGATCTCTGGGTCAGGAGTCTTGATTGGTTCCCAAGTGTATGATACAGCACTATAATATTGACTGAGTATGTGTCTCCCCCAAACTCCAACATGAAAGCCTAGTTCTCAGTGTGATGATGGTATTTGGAGTTGGCGTTAAGAAGGTAATTGGGGCATGAAGGTAGAGACCACATAAATAAGATTAAGGTTCATATAAGAAGAACTTATTTCCTTCGTTTGTTCTCTACTGCATGCGTGAGTGCGTGCGTGTGTGTGTGTGTGTGTGTGTGTGTGTGTGTGTGTGTGTGTGGTGTGTCTGTGTGTCTGTGTCTGTTTGTGCATATGTGTAGACACAAAAAGAATATGTCAAGGCAAAAACCAGGAAGAAGTTTCTCATCAGAACCTGACTATGCTGACTGCCTGTTTTCAGACTCCCCATCCTCCAGAACTCTGACAAATTCTGTATGGAAAATACTCAACTATCTACGGCTTTCTTTTTTTAAAAAAATATGTCAAACATTTACACAAGTTTGCCATATGCTAAACACCCTAGTGAGTACCATGTGGCATTTGTTCATTCAAAAACCCTCACATGTAAGTATCCTTTCAATACAAGACTTGCTAGGTTTAATCTCATGAGAGAAATTAGCTGAAAAATAAAACCCAGTTGAGAAATGCAAGAATAAATCCAATCCTTACTAACTTCACAAAAAATTTCAATTCCTATGATAGATCACCTAAAAGACTCTTCCCAGTCCTCCCTAACCATCAAGTAACACAAGTGGTGACAATTCATGTGTCTTGGCATGATATGAACAATATTCATGTAATAAAATTATTTTACAATTTAGCTGTCTTCTTTTAAAACTTGTGATTTAGAAAAGAACTATATTACTTTTGGATGCTTTTCTGAAGCCTTAATTTAGAATCCAGGTTAGAGCACAATGTAACATTTCTTCTTCTTAATGATTTGCTAGTGCCTTGTCTTAAAGTATCAGATTTTAGCTAGGACTATGTATGAGTTTTAGGCTTGATGTAAATTTTACTTTTTAGCCAGAATTAGAGGTTTGTGTGTATGTGTGTATGTATATATATATATATATATATATATATATATATATATATATATATATATACACACATATATATGGCCATTCCTTTTGAGAATCATAAATATTCTAAACAAGACTTAAGAATTAAACAATGGCACAATGCATAACCTGCCTGATTATGAATCAGAAGATTCTATCTATGGTTTCCTAATATAGCTGTATTAACCGAGACATGACTGGCAGCTAATACTGGTAAAAGGAATTGCTTACTCAGTAACCTAGCATCATGGGGGATAATTTGAACAAATTATCTATCAAGTTTTACAGCATTTCTGCAATTTTCAAATTGATAATTCCTAGTTTACAGATAAAGAAAATTAAGAAATCTGTTAAAAATCACTCCAGTAAGAAATAGCCTTAGAATTTTAATGATTAACTGTTTGATATCAAAACTCATATTCTACCCACCAAACTATCCTTTCTCTTACAGCTGGGAAATGCATCCTACATTTTTTTCCCAGTGGAAAAATTCAAATTTGATCACAAGGAAACAGCTGAGACAAAATACTATATTCAACTGATAACCCAATACAATGATAGGATGAAAGTAGCCTTTTGTTTAGTGATAGACTGCAGGAAGAAAGCACACATAGCTGCTATGTAATTTCTACTATGCAGGTGTGAGGATCTCTATTTCAGAAGACACAAATAAGCCTGGACATATTTGGTAATTACTGTGTTAATACAGAGTAATTGCACAGCCATTTCTTTCTTACAAATTATATGGTAGTTCTGTTTGGAATTACCATAAAAATGAAAAACTTCTAGTTGCCAGTAAATGATTGCCTTATAATTACAAAATAATTGCAGTTACTTAGGACTGGAAATATAAAGCACAGTACAGAATCTATATACTTTGCTACCAGAGTAGTTCAAGTCCAAGGCTATCAGTCCTTTTGGGAATTGCCCCTAGGACCTTATGAAATTCTGCAAAACTTTAATTTCTTTGGGAAGAAAAAATATGTTTTGTGGGGAGACAGCTTCCCTCATTAAACTAGAATTTTCAGTGACTCCAAAGCTATTACACTATAAAAATTAAGCCAGCAAAAGTAATAATGAAACTCTTTTGCCTACCTGCTCGACTGTGATTAGTCAAGAAGAAACTTGTTCATCTAACAAAACCTTCACTCATTTCTACATGTACAGTCAAATGCTATATGATAATTGGGACAATTATTAAGTTATTCAACCTCTATCACCTAAAATACTGTTTTTGGCTTATTTTTGATTAAATTATAATTTATTATTCATTTCTTCACACTCATTTTGATCATTTTATATGAATATTACAATATCATGTATACAAATTGATTATTAGTTATGACATCCAAGTCTTCTTGGAGTATTTGAAATGAGATATCCTTTTTATAAATGAATAATAAAATGAAGTAGATATATGACTTGAAGTTACAGAATTTATAAATACAATAGATAGTAATCCAACTTCAAAGCTGAGGATATTCACTAAAACATATGTAATTATTTCTACATTGACATATACAATGCTTTCATAGAGAAAGAATGAAAAATATTTGAATTTAACCTTCTGAATTTAGATTTTTTTCTAATAAAAACAGTTAGTGCTAATTTACTATAGAGATTCTTAATACATTTTTGAATGGTATTCTAGTCCCAGGCATAACTGAGTAATATGACTTACTGACTACATCAAAGTATGACACTGCTTCATAGTAAATAAACTCACCAACAAAACTGAAGATGCAAACTTTGGAATATCCAATGTGATTAGCAGATCATTTACACAGTATAAATTAATATATGCCAGATGACAGTGGCTCATTCCTGTACTCCTAGCTACTCAGGAGGCTGAGATCTGAGGTTCATTGTTTGAAGCCAGCCCAGATAAGAACACCCATGAGACTCTTAGTTGCTATTAACTACCAAAATTACTGGAAGTGGAGCTCTGGGTCAAGTAGTAAAGCACTAGTTTTGCACACAAAAATTCAGGGAAAATGTCCAGACCCCGAGTTTCATCTACAGACAGCACACCACACACACACACACACACACACACACACACACACACACACACACACACACACACACACACACACACACGAATTAATATCACAGATATAGCACAATGAGATACCCCTATACTCTTATCATCATAATAGTAATTGCCAATGAGGATGTGGAAAAAGAGAAAGTCGTATATACTGTTTGTGGGAATGTAACAGTACAATCTTTATAAAGAATACTATGAATTAAAATAAGGATATTTGGTCTAAATTGCAACTATCTTGCCTAGTGGTGGATGATAGAGAATTGAGTTCAATTGGGACCATCTTGTCTTCTTGAGGCTGAAGGTGATGGGTGTGTCTGAATTCCTAGAGGAAAGAGTGGGGATTTGGACAATAGGTTTCTGGACCTGCCAGTGTTGTGCCATGAACTCTCCAGACTCTCCAGCAGCTTGACACCCTTCCTCCCGATCCTAACCCTATTTAGGCCCGACCATCCCAGCTGCCACTGTGCACACCATGTCTCTGGCATCATGGCTCTCCTTGAGTCACCATGGTGTCCTACTTCGGCTCTCCATTGGAGTTGAACTGGTTTGTTGGTATTGTTTTTCTGCTCTTGCTTTACACTCATGGCTCAGTTTCCTAACAGTGTTAAGTATATTTGAGACTGCAAGTCTTCTGGGGACATGTGTCCATCTGCAGTTGTTGGCTTTTTAATAAGGACTCCTGATTCAACCTCTCAAAATGTGGCTTCTTTATTTTGTGATTGAATTCCCACATAACAGAAGAGTCCACAAAATTAAAAAGAAAGCTAGATCACCATATGGTGCAGCACTGTCCTTACTGAGTGTATAGCCAAAAGAGATAAAGTCACTATGCTAAAAAGATATTTGTATTCACAATATACAGTAAAACTAAATATTTGCAATAAATTATAAAATCAACCTAGCTGTGAATAAAAAAATGAACAAAGAAATATGCTATACATGAGCAGTGAAATATTAGACATAAAAGACAAAAACCCTTCTCATTTGTTACAGCATATTATTTATTAAGTGAAATAAATAAGGCACAAAGGGGTAATGCCACATGTGTTGCTTTTCCAATACAATATATATATATATATATATATATATATATATATATTTGCCTATCAGGAAAAGTATATATATATACACACATATGTATATGTATATATATTTATAATATATATAACTCAAATTTCTTTGATATACTTGTAGGGAAAACAGGCTTCTTAGATGGCTTTTACCATCAGTTTTGATGACATTGCTGCTTTGTACAAAATTTTATGTTAAAAATTGCACTACTGGTATGACAAGGTTTAGGGTTCCTCAAATATAATCTTACAAATTATTGAAAATTACTTTTTAAAATATAACCATTAAAAATTTTGACAATTATCTCAAGGACCTAAATCAAATGAAAAAGCATTCCACTTAGAAAATGTATGGCAACGTATAAGAACTACATGAGTCTGTCATAATCAAAGTAAAAACTTTCTTCCCATCTTTCTGCTCATTGCAAAGCTGGTTGGTACAGTAAGGACCCAACAACCCTGCTACTGAAGCTTTCCCAGGACCTTGTTCTCAGATAACTTTATTGAAACTAATTTTCAGGTGAATGCATTTGATTGATGAAGGAGTGAGTCTTTCTTGTCACATGGTCCTTTCTGTTAGCACAGACACATCACTTGGGAAAGTGATTAATGCTAGAACCCAGTAATTGTTGGTCTACTCACATGGCTTCTATACCCAAACAGCAAGTCTTGGAGAATTGGGGCTATTGTTCCCATTTCTACTGTGAGCTCATCTCCTAATATGTATTAGGAGTTGTACTTCCTTTGCAAACTCAAGATCAGAACCAGAGTTCTAAAATTTTGCATGTATAAAAATGTAGGTTACAATAGAGATTTCCAAATCTCTCTACAAAAGAATTGACTGCATTTGCAATAAAATTTGGTAAACTTCAAAGCTAAGTCAATTTTTATAACACCTTGGAAGGCAAAGAACTTTGCTGGAAATCATTACTAGAGACAAGGTTGAGGAGTCATTGGCAGACTCAATTGTACATTGGTGAGTTTATCAATAAATGCAGGAGTCTTCCTGGTGTTAGGATAAATTTTAAATACACATCTATAGAATTTCAACTTGGGAGGAGCTCAGATTTGTAGAATAATTATGATTCAATGTACTGTGGAAAATAATAGAGCAAACATCTGGAAAATAAGTGCAGTTTAACAGCTAGGTGTGGTATGAAAAGAGGGGATACAGGTTGACCCATTGTAACAATGAGATGTACAAAACACTATGACTATGTTGAAAAATGAACTTTACAAGTTAGGGTGGGCGGGGCTGGGGGGGAGGTAGTTGTGGAGGTGAGAGGGAAGGCATGGTAGGGGAAAAACAAAGGAAGAGGCAACAATGCTTGATAAGAAATGTTTCTAAGGTATTTATAAGGTGATTTTTTTTGTTGCTTTGTATGTCCCTCCCCACGGTATAACCCTTGTTTTCACTGTCTTTGATGTTGGTATAATTTGGGGAGCAGAAGGGGGAAAACAAATTGTTTAAACAGGGATACAGGTGGACCCATTGCAACACTGAAATGTACAAGACACTATGTTGAAAAACGAACTTTACAACTTTGGGGGGGATAGGAGGGGAGTGTAGTCATGGAGATGTAAGGGAAGGGATGGTCAGGGATGATAGGGGAAAAACAAAGGAGGAGACAACAATGCTTGATAAGAAATGTTTCTAAGGTATTTATAAGGTGATTTTTTTTTTGTTGCTTTGTATGTCCCTCCCCACTGTATAACCCTTGTTTTCACTGTCTTTGATGTTGGTATAATTTGGGGAGCAGAAGGGGGAAAACAAATTGTTTAAACAGGGATACAGGTGGACCCATTGCAACACTGAAATGTACAAGACACTATGTTGAAAAACGAACTTTACAACTTTGGGGGGGTAGGAGGGGAGTGTAGTCATGGAGATGTAAGGGAAGGAATGGTCAGGGATGATAGGGGAAAAACAAAGGAGGAGACAACAATGCTTGATAAGAAATGTACAGTAAGTAAGAGCTCTAGCATAGCAATCATTATAATCAATGTGCATGTTCTAAAGCCATGAACTACAAGATCCAACTGGAATTGTAAATTGAAATAAACATTACCCAATGCTAAAAAAAATGTACTCATTACCCTGATCATGTAACTGTAACCCCTCCTCTGTACAGTATTCTCACAATAAAAAACTTCTTATAAAAAATAAAGACATCAATTTTTTCAACCTTTTCTATTACAAACCTAAAGCATTGTAACATTTATACCAGAGATTTTATTCTCTCAATTTAACTAGAAGAAAAGACAAAGATCATAAAAAATATTGTATCAAAGTATTATAATTTTGATGCTCCAATGAGAGTATTAAGATTGCTTAGGAAGTATTATTTACAATAATAAAAACATTAGAGCTTAAGTATGTTACAGTTTTTTAGTTTGTAGTTTCAGGAACTGGTTACCATATTGAAAAATACTTTTCCAGATCAATTCCAGCAGAAATTTACATTTTGTCTCTCCTGCTTCACTAAAAAGAGAAACAAGTTGGAATGAGAGTAAATATTTGTAATCCTAGCAACTTTAGGGGTGGAAGGAGGATTTGGGTTTGAGATTGGACCACACAAAGGCATGAAACCCTATGAGAAAAATAAATATCTAAAGCAAAAAGTGGGTATGACTCAGGTTGTAGAGCACCTGCTTATTGAACACAAGGTCCTGAGTTAAATATCAAGGATAACTAAATAGATAAATAGAAAAAGGAGAGAGGGAAGATTCCTCAAAAGTTTATACATAGAGTTCCCCTATGACCCAGCAATCCCATTTCTGGGCATTTACCCAAATGACCTCAAACAAGGCCACACTAAAGCTACCAGGGCAACTATGTTTATCACAGCATTATTTACAATAGCTAAGACATGAAACCAACACAAATGCTCCTCAGTAGATGAATGGATCAAGAAATTCACACACACACACACACATACATGTGCGCATACACACACACGCATGTATATATATGTGTATGTATATATATATGTGTACCTGTGTGTGCATGCGTATGTGTATGTGTGTTTATATATATATATATATATATATATATATATATATATATATTCTATACTTCCATCAGAAAGAATGACACTGTCCCATTTATAAAGAAACAGACGGACTTGGAAAATACCATGTTCAGTGAAGTAGGCAAGACCCAAAGAAACCTAAATCCCATGGTTTCCCTTAGCAGATGAACAGAATAGCTCAATAGCTTTGTATATGTGACCATTTAAGATAATGCTAAGTGAAATGAACTCCAAGACATGAAAATAAGAGGGTTTTTTGTTGTTATTCTCAATGTACTACATGATTTCTTTTTTCTTTTGTGTTTTCTTCTCTATGTTATATCCCCTTTTGTCACTGTATTGTATATTGCTACCCTAGGTGTTGTGTATACATTTATCTGAACTAGAGAAGGAAAGGGGAACAACAAAATGGTGAAACAAAGGACAAAGGGGGAACCAATGAAACAGCCATAATCACAAGACAATATGTTAAAAATGATCTGTACAACCTGGGTGGGGGAAAAATGAGGAAGGGGGTAACAAGTTAGACAAGAAATATCATATCATCACTACCTTACTTATGCAACTGTAACCACTCTGTATATCACCTTGACAACAAAATTGTAAAATTTCTACAATATCACTGCAGAAATGAGAATAAAAAAGAAAAAAGTTAAAGGAGGGAGGGTGTGGACAGAGAGAAAGAGAGAGAAAGAGAGAGAGAAATAGAAAGAGAGAGAGAGAGAGAGAGAGAGAGAGAGAGATAGAGAGAGAGAGAGAGAGAGAGAGAGAGGGAGGGAGGGAGAGGAGGTGGAACTTCCCACTGATATCCTGAAATCCTGAAGCATATTTGGGCTAAATGATAAAGTGGAATCTCAATCAGTATCTCTATCTACAATTATTTCAATATTCTTCCTGGTATCAAGCACTTTAAAGCAGAATTCAATTGGTCCAGAATAAATCAGGTAGATATAGTATGTCTGCCTTTTTGAGGACAGATAATTTATATGAAGTATTTGTATTTGACATTAGTTGAACAACTGTGTGTTTCCCCCTTGGGTACGATTTAACAGATAAAATGACAATACAAAAGGCCTCTATAGTTCTTGCATGTGCTTTTCAGAGTTATGTAAACCAGCTCATTGTGACCTGTGGTTGGTACTAAGATACACTCATTTATGCAACTGGAAGCCTGCTCAGAATAGTCTGAGACATAGATGTTATTCTGAACTAATCAGGAAAGTATGTATTTTGGCATATTTGTGGTGTGAATTTCTTAATTTTAATATTTAAATTTTGTTATTCTATAAGACTATAATGGTTCATTGGAGGGATAGTAAGAGATATGTTTAGACTTGGGTAAGAATCCTAAGGCAAATTTTCATGAAGTTTCTACTTCAAATTCTAGTGTTAATCTCTAAAACATTTGCTCACTTTTTAACATGGTGAATAATTCCTACAGAAATACTACTTTATGATACCTGTGAAAAGAAACATAGCTTATTCTCACCAAGGTCTTAAATCAGAAAAATAGAATGTAGCCATGGTCTAATGGGAGAGTCAACCAAGTTTCAGACCCATTATGTGGATCTATAAACAATGAACTTAACTATGTGTTTCAGCCCATCTGTGCATGTGCGTGCATGTGTGTGGACATGTGTGCTGTGAAAATAAAGCTGAAAACTAAAGCAGTCTGAAGAGATCAATAATTTTATTTATGTGGGAGTTAAAATATATAGGCCAGCTTTTAGTATTTATTGGCTCTGATTTGAGAGTGTGCACTTTTATGTACTTTCCTTTGGTCTTTGTCTATTCCCTTATTAGAGTTCTGAAAACATAGTGATGATGACCTATTTAAACTGAAAGCATTTTTTCAAGTACATTTCTCTTAAGAGAGTATCAGTAATGGTTGTTTTGAAGCATTAGTTTTAGTTCTAAAGGATTTTATGAAAAACAAATCTCTTCACCAAAGAAAATAAATTGTTTTTTTTAAAAGCAAGTACCCAGAAAATTAAGCATGCTAAATTTTTCTTTGAATGTTGTCTTGGAAGACAGCATTTTAACTTTTTCAAAAATTATTCCCTGTTTTTTGGTTCTCATTTAGTTCTTGCAATAATAGTTCAGCTTTGAGTGCTTATATTCAAGGATACTTTGCTATAATATCTGATGTAAAGTCCTCATTCACTTGATTTCCTTCTATGAGCGAACAATGAACATCTTCTATTCACTTGATTTCCTTCTATGAGCGAACAATGAACATCTTCTACCCAACTTTCAAGACCAGAAATCTTGTTAGTTATATTATGTGTTTGTTCTGTGGCATAGGTTAACATGTGCTACCACCTCTAGAAATGCTCATGTTTCTTTTGTTCACCTTTCTCATTTTACAAATGCAAATTTCCTCCTAAAACTTTTCTGCAGCAGCATGTTGTTGTGTAGTGTAGAGTAATTAATTCCACCAATTTCTCTTTGTATCTTCAATATCTCATAGAATTAAGATTATATGTCTCAAATATGGAGTCACATCTGACAAAATTTCAAACAGGTACTTTTATTTTGCTTTAAGCCCAGAGGATCCATTTCTCTTTTAAATGGAGTTGGTAGGCAGTATATCTATCCTCCTTTGCTTAACTTTAAAAGGAGCATCAAAGTCCTCAGACTTACTATATACATAAAGTTTCTGTAACACATAAAATTACACTTTCAGCTGAAACTGATCAAAAGCATCCAACAAGAAATAAAGATTTAATGTGTGTTATCCTGGAGTGGAAATAGTCAACTAATCACTGTATGCATTTTATTTGAATGGGCAGCAGTAATGCATTAAAAGCTATTTTATTGAAAGTTAATCTCTGCTTTTGAACAAATGAGTATAGGTAGACATAAGAAAATTTTCACTTGGCTCTTAAATTGATTTTATATTATCTAAAGCAAAAGCTTTACCTCAAGGGTGTAAATCAAGTAAATCATGGACTTCGGCACCAACGAGAATGTACTTTACACTACAAATCGAATACTAATTAAATCAATTCAAAATAATGGTCATTAGTCAACTGTGCCTTGGTAGGTGGCCATTTGGGCCTAAGTAAGTTCACCATCAGAAATGGAGTCTGTCCAGTGCACAGTAACTTTTTAACTTTTATCATCAAGGTTTATTTAATTGTTTTCCTTTTTTGTATTTTTTATTGTAAAAATACTATACAGAGGGGTTACAGTTACATGAGCAAGGAAATCAATACATTTCTTAAGTATTGTTGTCTCCTCCTTTGTTTTTCCCATACTATCCCTTCACTCCCAACTCCACAAATTACCCCCATTTCTCCCCACCCCAACTGAACATGTGAAGTTCATTTTCAACACAGTGTAACATAGTGTCTTGTACATCTCATTGTTACAATGGGCCAACCTGCATCTCTATTTAAGCATTTTGTTTTTTCCCTTCCCCTCTCTGAATTAGAGAAGTGTATATACAAGATGCAGGGCATCTACATCAAATACAGTGAAAACAGGGGTTATACCGTGGGGGGGGTGAACATACAAAGAAACAAAAATATCACACGGTATATTATAAATACGTTAGAAAAAATAGCAAGATGGAAAAAAATATTTGTGTCCCTATCTTAGGATTCATTTTGCTTAACATTATCTTATATGGTCATATGTACATAGCTTTTGACTATTTAAATTTGATATCTGATGAATGATGGGTCATTTTTAAATTAAGTTGCATGTTTTTCTGTTTGCAGATTTCATTTAATCATCAAATGCTGTTGGGCTATATGGAGTGCATAGTATAGTGGTAGTAATCACCAAAGAAACATATGAATATAAAAACTTTTAAATCAAATCTTTGTGGAACACAAATACACTCATGTAAACAACTTGTATCCTCTGCTTTTGAGTTCAAGTCATCCATTTAAAAAAAAATAGTGGTACAATTGTGTTACCAATCAAATTGTTAGTTTACAAGTCCAAAGTATCTTGACCAGGATTACCCCTTTCATCTTTATCCCTTCCTTCCCATACACAGCCCTCCCCTGAATTTTCTTTGTTTCATGGGATATACATTGAATATTATGACTGCACTGTAGATACTAGAAAATAGGCAGGTTAGCATATCCTTGCAACTTGACAAGTATATTAAATTATTTGAAGTTTTGCTGATGGAAATACTGCTAATGTTTATAAATCTATCATGTAATAATCATATAGCAGTGTAAATGTACCTATGTATACTGATGCATTCAAAATGATATGAAAATGTTCGATGTTTTCTGCTTAAATTTTCTAAGAATGCAACAGAAAAACCAATACGATAACACAGCCCTTTATTCCTTTTGTTTATTACAGAGAATAGACAGATTTCAAAAATAAGTATGGTTTGTATGGGTTGTACAGCTATAAAAGAGAATTCATTGGGAATAATATCCTTTCATATTTTAATGAGTTTATAAAGATTTCAAGGAAAAAATCTCACCCTGCCCACATGGTTTTGCATAAAATACATTGAATTGGTTTTATCCCATACCAAAGATTCACTTGTACATAAATATTTGATTCCTTTAATGATCTCAGTAATAATTTCTGGGGGCATCTAGAAGAAAATTTAAATTTTCTTGGCCAATATGATATTAAATATAGCGATAGATGTTATTAATTAGCTTCTGTGAGCCTTTAACTTTTAGAAAGCTAATGGTGTTATGTAACTTTCATATAGAAATAGAAATTGAACTCCAGAGAACATTGTCGCAACATTTTCCCTAGCTTTGTTATATTTTTTTGCTACATGTTGTTAGAATTTTTTGCACATTTACCATTGCAGAGAAAAATCTTGAGCATTTTTGTACAAAAAGTTCAAAATAAACATAAATTGATATATAGATCAAAGAAATGAATAAATAATTCAGAAACATGAATATTTTATGAAGATTTATGAATTTTAGTTGCAAAATAATACAAACTTAGTCAAATGAGATTCTAGATACAATTTCTAATTTATCCATATATTCAATTGCTACTCTCATATATATATATATATATATATATTTGAGATGGGATATACATTATACATATGGTTGATGACATGAAAAATTATTATTTTCTTTTTTTTTTGTCAGTCGTGGGGCTTGAACTCTGAGCTTGGGAGCTGTCCCTCAGCTCTTCAGCTCAAGCTTGAGCCACAGCATCACTTCCGGTTTTCTGGTGGTTTATGGAGATAAGAGTCTCATGTACTTTTCTGCCAGGGCGGGCTTTGAACCAGGATCCTCAGATCTCAGCATCTTGAGTAGCTAGGATTACAGGGTGAGCCAGCGGCATCCGGCTCTGAAAAATTATTCTTCAGCTTCTAATTAGACTGAGTAGCAAGGACCTTACTGCATTCCCTGACAACTTGTTTGATAAAGGATGCAAGGCAGAAGAGCTCACAGTGGCTTTTGCATCCCCAAGCTGTATTGGTGGACAAATAACCCAACTTCTCCTGTCATTAACCTGGAGAAGCAGATGAGCTAGTCCTAAAATCACAACTACTTTTCTCTATCACAACAGTGAAATCTGCTTCCTAAGCCTCTCTCACATGTGGTAGCACATATGCTACTTTTCACTTCAGTTCTCTATCTGTAGTTTTCAGTCTTTTTTAAAAATCAAACCCTTGGTACATGTTTCTAATGTTGCAAAAGTTGTTAAAAATTAGATGCTCCAAAATATTTTTTCTCTTTCCATGTATTATATAACATATATAGCAAATTTTATTAGCAGACAGACAGACAGATAGATGAATAGAATTGATTTTTGTGAGTAGGTCCAAGCCATATGAAATGGAAAAGGAAAAAGTTCAAGGAGCTGCAGGATTTGCTGCTTGGACACCTTCTATACATATTTATAGGGAAATTAAGCCTAGAAGCAGTGGTGATAATGGGAATGAGAGGGAAACTAAACTCTGAGGGTATCCATTGCATGTAAGACTGGGGGGGGGAGGAGGAGAGAAAAGAGGGGGAGGAAGAGGGAGCAAAAGAGAGATGGAGATACACAAAGAGACAGAGAAGGACATGTAGTCCTAGAGGGTTGCGCCTTACACTTGCACAGACTTGCTTCCATTGCTTGTGGCATTATTTCACCAGCATGGTGGCTCCCAATCACACTTGGTTAGCCTTCTGTCATAATGAAATTGAAAACAGGGAGTTCTGTGTTATAGTAGGCAGATTTGATCAACTTCATGAATTCTCTGAATAGGTCATTGCCTTACACTGGTGGAGACTTTGCATTTTTTCTTTCAGTAAATTGCTCTGCACTAGTCTGAGAAATCATGTCATGTTTTATTACTAAACCCTAGAACTCAAATCAAGGATCGATGCAACTTCAAGATGTATTTTTATTAAGAGTTGGCAGAAGCATTCAAGCCCACAGCCTTCAAAAGCTTTATCTTCTTTTATTTTTCCCCAACATTTATTTTTAATTTTAACCTCTCCTTTCCCCATGAGGCAGTTACTAAATTTAGGAACTAGGATGAAATCAGTATAAAATTCTCTCTAAGTAGTTTATTTTTTTTTTCATTTAAGAGAAGTACTTTCAGTCACAATATCTTCATTTTATGTAAATGATGTGACTAATCATTTCCAAATATTTGCTACATTACATTATTTAAAACTGCATTTAAGTAATCTTGAATATTTAACAAGACAGATATCCTAGTAATTTTTTTCTTTCCTATGTTGACTTTTGAATATAGTATGACTTTATGAGTATAGTATGGCTTTTGAATATAGTATGACTTTTGAATATAGTATGACTTTATCATTCTGTTCTGTTGGATTCAGATTATTATCTCAGTGCTCTAATACAGATTAAAATATAAAGATCAAACATAGTCTGTGCAATGTACTAGTTATTACACAGTGTAAAACATAAAGTCTTCTTTTGCTTTTGTCTAATCTGAAAGCTTATATCAATTTTCATTCTTTGTTTCAAAGGGATACATTCATACCTCTCTGCAGGAGTGCACATACATATCTATCTCTGTGTATATTAATTTAATTCCTGGGTCAGTATCAAGTCCTGCTTTCCGTACATCCAGCCTACTTTACTCAAGAGAAGTGTCATATGCTCACCATTAAATTAGCAAGAACATTTTCTTGGAAATTGATTTCTGGAGTCTGAAATCTCTGAAATCACTCACCATCGTTGTTGCTTCTCAGGTGCCCCATTAATCTTTATGAGACTCTATTGACAATGGTGGCAGCTACATTCCCGTGCAGTGCTTGGGGCAGATGTGAGCATCACACCACTGCTGGGGGAATTCAGGTTTAATTCCACAGAACTCACATTAGTCCTTTAAACTAAACAGAAAATGATATAGAAGGGATTTGTAAAGACAGGGGTATAAATTATAACAATGGTGCTGAACGATCCCCTGGTAGAAGCTGGTTTTCAGGGAAGAACCTGTTTCTTGAATTGCCTTCCTTGCCGTTTTATGTGGCTTGCAATTTAATAAGAACATGTCTCAAAGCATAGGAGGCACTTCTCATCTAAATACTGCATCCTTGGTGAATATTTAAGGATTTTGGAGAAAAGTAGGACTGGTATAGTCACTAGGGGAAAAATGAAGAAACTAGACCTAACTCTGCAAGCATCACGTGTGATTAAAAATAGTTTTCCACTACATTGTAGCTTACATTCATCAATGAGATAAAGCCATAAAAATATATATAACGTTGCAATGTTTTGTTCCTAGATTCATGTACAATTATTTCCAATCTGAATTTTAAGTGGATGATCATTCTTTGAGGAGCCTTTTCCACTGAAAGACAAAGATAAAACGTTGCCCGGGATTACCAGAGTTTTTTCTTTTTTTAAACAATAGTTATAATTTTCTCACAGGTGAAGAAAATAAAAGCCAAAAATACAAAATATGTAAGAAGAAGTAGGTTTAAAATGGTTAAAATTGGGGCTGGGAAGGTGGCTCAGTGGTAGAGCACTTGCCTTGCATGCATGAGGCCATGGGTTTGATTCCTCAGCACCACATAAGCAGAAAAGCAGGAAGTGGCACTGTGGTTCAAGTGGTAGAGCGATAGCCTTGAGCTGAAGAGCTGAGGGACAGCGCCCAGGCCCAGAGTTCAGGCCCCACGACCAGACCCCCCCCCAAAAAAAGTGGTTAAAATTATATTGCTGGAAAAACAAAGACTAGTGAGTTTTTTCACTTTTTTATTATCCCTTGAAAACTCTATCACCACTGGAGCTTCTTCTCTGAGATTTGGTGCTCAGAGTAAAGCAATTAATAATCTATTTGTGAGTGTAGAGCAAGGAAGGTAACTTTTCTGTCCACATATTATAATTTGCACATGTAATCTAGACAGTGTGATGCAGAGATATTTGCAATTTGCATAATAAATATACAATATGACTTCAAATATTTAAAAACACCAGAGGCCAGAATAATGACCTGAGTAGTGAGTAATAAAAGATCATGATGATTGCAGGGATGGCATTATCATTGTACTTGGGAAATCAAAGTATGTTAAACCTGAAGATACAATCCTTTTCTCCACAGCAGCATCCTCTTTCATGTGAAAATGAAAGAAATTAAATATAGACAGACAGATAAAGAGGATTTATGCTGTTTTCAAGGTAATTTATTTTCAGTGCTTACTTTCTTGGCTTTATTTTCGGTATTAAACTCTATAAAAGCTTTCTTGATTAAGTTCCCTCAAGCATCTCTGAAAGAAGTAGCCCAAAACATACATGGATTTGGTCATAAAGTGCATTTTATTTCTCTTGTCAAAACAACCAAAAAACAAACTCAGGGGGATGTCTGGAATCACATAAAACAGCTTGGGAAAATGAGATGCATTAAAATCTTCTAATATCTGTTGCTTAGAGAATAATTCCACGTGAACGGTTCTGATACTTCATTCTAGAAACTGACCTGAAGAAAATAGTCCTTTCTGTTTGAATCACAGCATCTGGACAAGCTTTACTTACCATTCTTCCTCTGGAGTATGCTGATGAAATCTATAGAACAAAAGAATGAGATATTAAAGTTGACGAGCCATTTCACCAAAAACAACAATAAAAAGTGGATGCTTATGTGAATTATGCAGTGCTGCCACTTTAAATCAATGTTGACAAAAGAAAACCTGTACGCGTATCCTCAATGAGATTTTTTAATATAAAGCTTGCTTGGTTCACATAGGCAAGACTTTTGTCAGCAACTTAAACATCAATCCTTCTAACTCTTCCATCTAGGCTGACCCATGACTTCACGGGCCTTCACTTGATAGAGCCTTTAGGGAGAACTTCCATACTACATATGTCTATGTGAAAACGATAGTCAGCATTTGGATCCACTAGAGAATCACTTGTTTTAATTGCTCCTAAAATCCAATGTTGAAGTCCAGGTTCTCAGTGTAACAGTAGCTGGATTTGGGATTTTAGGGTGAAACTTATGTAATAGGGTGCCCTTAGGTAATGGATAAATGCCCTTTTAAGGAAATGAAGGTATCATTACTCTCTACATCCTGTATTATACTTTAAGAAGGATGGCAACTTCTTAAGGATGGTATCCTTATTAAAGGAGGGTCATCACTAAGAATTTGACCCAGCTGGTGCAATGTTTCCATATTTCCATATTTCCTCCAGATTGTAAGAAAAATAATGTTTATTGTTGAATCAAATTAATCTGTGGGTACATCGTTTGGTAGCCCAGTCTGAAGAAGATGACAAGTTTGGATGAATCACAAAATTTTCCACATGCTTTCTAGAATAGAAAATCTACTGAGTTAATTTGATCCTTATAACAACTCAGAGGGTGACCGTAGATGAAGTGTATCTTTGTGCTACCAGTGAAGAGAAAAATGAGCATGGGAGACACAGATTTACATATTATCACAGATCTGAAAAGAAAATGACTTGAGATAGGACAAATTTGTGTTAAGCTCATCATGTCGATTCACACCCATAACATCAGGACTCGAGATGCCAATGCAGGAGAATTGTAATTTTTAAGGCCATCTTGAGCTACATGTCAAGGCTCTGTCTTAAATAAAGGATTTGTTGAAATGGACGAGGTTGATCAAGATGTATTCATAAACTGCTTAGCTGAATGGCAACTCCTTTGTACAATTACTTAAAAAAGAAAGATATTTAACCTCTGTACAATATCTTTACAATAAAAATATATATTAAAAAAACAAAGGAGGGGGTAAAAATGCTCGATAGGAAATGGACTCATTACCTTGCTCAGGTAACTGTAACCCCTCTGTACAATATCACAATTCTTTATGGCACTAAGTTAATGTTATTTTTCATAATCCAAGCTTTCTACAGTCTTTCCACTGTAATTTATTGCTTTTTCATGTGTGGGGTTTGGGTTTTGAAAGATGTTATTAACCAAATGAAACAAGCTCATCTACGGTAATCCCTGTAGCCTTAATACAAGTAAATGCAGAACTGCTCTGGTGTCTTGAATGTTAAACAGAATGGGTAAACATTTTCCTCTCTTAGAACACTCTGAGATTCGCTGTACTGTATTCATCCTACTTCCCCTGGAAAGATTAACCCAAGGTCCATCAATCAATCCTAGATTCACTTGTGTCAAACTTGACAGTTTTCCCTCTGCTCCTGAGGCTTAGGCATGGTATTTCAATGAAAGTAGAGAGACCCAGAAAATTGTATAGTATCTAATTCCTGTCCTAGCCTAAGGCTACTAGTAGCATGACCATCAATAAGTGCACTGTATATGTCACACTTCCTCCACTTACCCTACTTCTTGCATACCAAAAAATAGCAATAAGGCAATGGAAATAATTTTATAAGTACAAGTTCAGATTGGTCATTTTTAGATTCCCTAACAAGCAAATAAAATAACCACCTGAATAATGTACTCAAACAATATAAACACAAACAGAAAAATAACTAGACAAGGTAGATAATTTGAATTTTGTCCAGTTGGCAACTACTTAGTTCCTCATAATTTCCTAATAACTAATAATACCTAATTCCTAATAACTTCATAAAAGTGTCCTACTCTGAACCCACGATAGCAAAGATATGCATAGCTACAGGCCCTATTCCTGGTAGGGTCATTGTGATAAAGTAATTGAATAAGTGATAGATGTTGGAAAGCCTCTAATTAATACAATTCAGATCACATGCTGTAAAGTTAGGAAATGCAAATCTACTTTATTCATTTACTACACTTTATGAATTGCTGTTAACCTTAAGTTACCCATTACATTCAAACAGACTGACATTCACAAAAAAAACATTATGTATATATTTCCTTTATAATGTGTGCATTTCTTAGCACCTTTAATAGCTCTTATTTTGTGTGACCCAAACTCTTTAGCAGCTCATGTCTTTCATTTTGGACTTTCCAGATAACTATTATCATCTGTTCTAAAAATCCTTGTTGAGTTACAGTAAACTGCTTCTACCTCCCTAGACCTTTTCTTCTTTCACATCTCCATTCCTTTTTACAGGCATGTCATTTCTTCCTCCAAATCCTTTCTACACTTATCAAATTGATGAACTCCTACTTACATCATACAAACTTCTCCCTGAAATCTTTCATGATTTCTTGCCTGTTTCCTGTTCCAAGCAGAAATTCATCCTGTTGTGTTGATCTTATGGCATGATAGTGATGAATGCCCCTGATACAACTTCATCCACATTCCACTAGCTGCTCTTACCCGATCCCTCTCCCAGACTTAAACTCCACTTCAAAAGAACCAAGACACATTGATAGCTGAATCTTAAGAGTTTAGTCTGAGCCATGATTCAAAGCAAGTGTTCCGTAACTATTCATTGAATATAGGTCTTAGGTCAGATTTCCTAAAAGTAGGGCTGAGACTAAATTTCTCACACAGAGATTCATTGAGGGGATTGTCTTTGGAGAAAGCTGTGTGGGAATTGGAGAAGCAAGACAGGAAGTCAAGAAAAGAAGTAAACAAATAGGGAATTACAGCTAAGGTCAACCCTTAGCTTCATTCCAAGGAATTCTTGGATGGGAAGGATACTCTAGAGCTGGCCCATCTCCTGACAAGAAGTTGACCTTCTGTTCCCCTGTATCATTCAGTTATTAGAGAAGCAAAAATTCTTAGAACTTTCCCACCAAGACAGCTCAGGTCTGCCAGCAAGTCTCTGGAAACGGGTAGAGTTCAAAAAGGGAATTTTCAAACAACTGCAGGGTGGTGCACTCTTTGCACCATATCATTATCATAATTTCTTTTCTCAAGAGCACTAATCACTATGTAAAATTGCCTACATGTATTGCTCCTCTTGCTTTATTTGTCTGTGTTTCTCCCTAAGTAAAATCCAATCTGTTTGATGGTAGCTACTACTTGCTTGTTGCAAAAATCTTGAGTGTAAACTTTGGTTGGAAACATTTTGGACAATAAGTAAATAGTGCAAAAAATCTTAGAGTTATTTTAACTTATCTACATCTCATATTTTAATTCACAACAGAGTTAAGTGTGTCTCCCCTTAGAGGAGATCAAATTCTATGGCTGCTATCTCTGTCTTTGACCTATGTGAAGGGACACAGGAATGCCATTGTCCCAATACATTACTATTCAATTAGCTATAATGATTGTAACATGGCACACTCATATTTCAGATTCCCAATTCAAGGAAAGTTTGAGAAGTATTTGACATACCATTAGATATGAATACTAAATATATTAAAAAAACTAAAATACTATTATATTAATGATACTCTCAACAGACAAGATAGAATTTTTTTTATAATTCTTGAACTGTATGGAAACAAAATAAAATGACACTGTATAATTGTAGAGAATTCCTAAATCTCTCTATCTTCACCCCCCTTCCCCTTCTCCTTCTCTATCTTCTCTTCTTCTTCCTTGTAATATTTTTGGGAAATTTTTTCAAGAATTTAGCTTGCTTGCTTCCTGTGAACTTTACAACATAAAAAAGGACTTCTTTTCTGTTTCTGAAGTTTAATGACATTTAAAATGCTTTGATAAATAGAACTCAAGAAACAAAGGATCTCCACTCAATTTGCTGTATCATTTCTGAATGACTCCATGTTCTTGACCACATATATGGTGTATATATATATATATATATATATATATATATGTATGTATATATATAATTATATGTATATATATATATGCACATCTGAGGGAAGCTAGTAGGAGGACACAGAATACAGAATCAGAGGGAAACGGGGAAATATACAACAGAGACTTATCAGCTACCCTAGACATTGATGAAAACTAAGCAATTTAAGGGCAGCTGGAATGAGAGGGGAAAGAAATGGAAAGGAAAGCAATGTACATATCACCTGACATGGAAGAAATAGTTGTATTGTCATAGCTCATAGAATTCACAAACATTATAGACCATGATAATGACAATTTGCCTTGTGAAGGTTAAAATGTGTTTGTGACTTTAACAATCACTGTCTTACAATACTGTGAAAATTGTGAAATTTATATAATCACTTAATCTCAATAAAAATCTTATAAAATGAAATGCTTTGGATTCTTAGTTTGCATGATAGCGGTTGCAATTCAATGTGAATAGCTCCTTCATTTTCCTTCCCATATGGTTTGATATACTCCATCTCAATTTGGAACCCTGGGCTACTAAAATTTATATTATTAGTAATATCTATGAAAATCATGAGAAGAAAAGGGATTGTTGTTTTAAGTAACTACATAAGTACATGCATGGGTAACTGAGGATTTCTGATGTTTATATTTAACTTCTAACATGGTCAGTGGTGGTTTAAATGTTTGGCCTTCTCCACCTCTACCTATGAAAATACTCTTAACAAGTGACTCATTAACAAGAGTCTGGAGAAGTCAATGGATACAGAACTATAACTAGAGAAAGTCTGTGCTTTAAAAATGCTTATATGTGTATTTGTCAAAATCTAGTACCAAAATGTTGTAGTTCTTCCGTGGTGCATTCTAATTATCTTTCCTGATATATACGGAGAAAAATCTGGTACAGTTTTTTTTTAAAAAGATTCATGTCAGTTCAATGTAATTTTTTATATACTTAGTTTAGAGAATACTTGTAGAAAAGTGTATTCCATGAGTTAAGGATTACATATTGAGTTAGCTGTAGTTATTTTCAGATTTGCTTCTAAATTTGAAGTATGTTCATTGAGTTATTAGACACTAATTCACCGAAAACCTGCAATGACTTCTTCTTCCATGGTGACAGATGAATTACATATAGAAAATATAACCTAGTCCAAGTTTTCTGAGTTATGAAATTGTATCTCCTCATTTCCTGTATTATTCAGTGATAATTTAATAGTTAAGTGAGGAAAAGAAACACCAAATAAGAAAATGAAAGCCTAGGCTCTCAAAATGATGAGACAAGAATTTTCAGATAAATGTAACAGATTCTACCAATAAAAACATTACACCTGATTTTTTAAAAAGATAAGTGTTAATATTAGAGAGAAATTTAGTTCTCCAGATACCTTTTGAAAATTTCACTGCCTTTCCCAATTTAACAGGTCTTTTGGGGACTTTTCATTGTGACAGTCAACCTTAACAAATGAATTTGCTCAAAGAAATAAGCACATAAGAAGCTCATGATTTTTACTATGTCTCCTTCAGATTGATTGCTTCAATGTTAGAAGTTTGTTTCATTATGTGTTCCTAAATTCTTCTTACTTGAAGGAGTAGAAGATAGATGCTAATTTATCTTGACATTAACATTCTTGGATTATGCTCTCATTGACCCGACTACAAAAGAAAAATAAGTTGGAACTATACATATAACTGTAGGCTGCTGTAGACTGTTATGTTATTCACAGATTGGCTGTGTCTGCATGTGTAAATATCTCCCCTTACAACCTTGTTTAGAGTTTCCTGTGCTGTTACCTCGCTAAGCATGCTTGCATCTAAAAGAAAACCTCATTCTATGGTAGAAATGTATGGGCTCATATTACCAGTATCCTTGAAGTATAAATCTCTGTTATATGTAAAATAAAAACATATAAAGGAATCTCATTGGAAAAGTTCAAAACCAGTCATTGATAGGACCCATATGCAGTGTTGTATTTGTTATATGTCAGAAAGCATGAATTCGGTTCAGTTACACTGAAACAAATATGACAGAAAAGCGCTCTCCATACTTAGCTGTTGATGTTTGTCTACCTGCCTCCATACATGTGAACTATGCCTTTATTTGGTGCATAAACCTATTGTAACCTAATTATGAACGTAAATTTATCATCAAGCTATAGATTCTCCACCAGTCATGGAAACTGAGGTTCAGCACAAGTTGCCATCTGAATAGACCGTGTCCATATGAAGCAAATAACCACTCAGTTATTTGTGTCACTCTTCTCTAGCTGTAAACAACAGTTCTTATTTTTGGATTGTTGAGGGGCATGGAAATCCTCATTGCCTGGAATGGACACAAATTGTAAGCACACTATTTTATAGTTTAAAGCATCTGTTTATGATAAGTAAAATATTCAGCCAGTGGCTCATGCCTTTCTATTTGTGTTTCTAAGATAACAAGGATCATGTTTGGAGGATGTCCAGGCAGAAAAGTTCAGAAAAATGCATTCATCTGAAACGAAGCAGGGTATGGTGGTGGTGGTGTCTGTTGTCATCCCAGCTATGGCTGAAAGTAGAAAAACAAAAGATCATGATCGAGCTGCATATCAGAGTACAAAGCTAGACTCTATCTAAACAACATTGGTTGTTTTTTGTCTGGAAGCATTTCACAAGTGGTAGAACATCTGCCTAGCAAACATAAGGCACTGAGTTCAAGCCTGAGTGCTGTTGAAATAGAAAATACTTTTAATGAAGTACTCTATTACAATGAAATGAATTATTTTTTGCTGAGCTAATGCTACCGTGTGTGTGATCTTTTATCAAATAATGTAAAGATAAGAACAACAAAGCTCAAAAATTCACAGGCTTTGGTCCAAGGCACACTGACTAGAACCACATAATAATATGCCTCTTATTAGGACCTCAGAGCTGTCTTTCTAACCCAAATAAAATTTCTAACTCATTTCACTTTCATATAGCCTTTATTCATCTACTTTTGGGCTGCAGTAATTCTTGCAACTTTGCATAGTACTTTGACTAATTTCAGACATGGAATTGTCTTCATAAGGGCAGACAAAAAGGAAAAAAAACTTTCATTTTTATCACCATAGAAAGCCACTATTCATACTTGCATTATATAATTTTCTTGTCAATGTGTACATACTTTGAAAAAATGGGAATGAAAAATTTATTTTGCTGTGCTATTTTTCTGACAGTTGACAATCTTTTATGAATATATTTTGATTTCTATGAATGTATTTCACCCAATGGTTGAAACACAACTCTGCCATGATCCTTTGTGTCACTAAACTATCCTTAGAGAAAGAGAATAGTTCTTTTATCAGCCTCCTATAATCTATATAGATATTTACTTATTAATTTTGCATGTTACAAATTGAATCTGCTTGACTTGCATTGTCAGTTATCTTATCTGTCAGGAAAAAAATTTGACCACTGGGTAATTTCTATTTGTTCTTCATTTTCTTCAGGAAATAAAGCCATGTGGGTGTTGGATTTTTTTCTACCACTTAATCTTCACATTCTGCTTTCTCTTCTTTTCAGTGATCATATACTTCCTTTCTACAAGGAAGTACTCAAATATGTATGCTACATTTCAGATATATATATATATATATATATATATATATATATATATATATATATATATATATAGTTGTTGGTCATGGGGACTGAACTTTGGGCCTTGGCACTGTCTCTCAGTTCTTCAGCTCAAGTCTAGCACTCTACCACTAGAGCCACAGTGCCACTTCTGGCTTTTTCTGCTTATGTGGTGCTGAGGAATTGAACCCAGGGCTTCATGCATGCAAAGCAAGCACTCTACCACTGAGCCACATTCCCAGCCCCATCACAGATATTTTTTTGTGACTATTTATTTCACTATCGAGGTAATATTATTTTCAATTTTCTTATGATTTAAAAAATCTGTCTTGATATTTTCTAGTGCCTATCAAATCAATCCAACATCTTCATTAATAAAAACATGTCTAGCCAGACATTGGTGGCTCACACATGTAACCCTAGCTTTTCATGAAGCTGAGATCTGAGGATTGTGGTTCAAAGCCAGCTGGGCAGGAAAGTCCTTAATTAATTATTCAATTAATCACAAAAAAAGCAGTATGTGGAGCTGTGTCTCGAGGAGTAGTAAGTAGAATACTAGCCTTGAGCAAAAAGAAGCTCAGTGATAGCTCCCAGGCCCAGAGTTCAAACCGCGCCCCCCCCCCCAATAAGAACCACATCTATTTGCATTCTCTTAGATCATAGAAAAATTTGACCTATTTTAATTTGCATTTTTAACATATACATTTATTTTATTGGTAGTATAATGGTGATGTACAAAGGAGTTACAGTTACATAAAGAATATATTTATTTTTGAAAAATGTCACCCATTCCATTGTACTGTATTTCGAAAAAATATGACTTTATTCTTAAAGGTTTTTTTAAAAATTAACTTTTCTTTACATTACAGAGCAATCCCCATTTTACTCCTTTTCTCACATGAAAGATTAAAACTTCTGGGCTTTTCTTTTCTTTTTTTATTGTAAAGATACTGTACAGAAGAGTTACAGTTACATGAGTAAGGTAATGAGTATATTTCTTATTGAGCATTGTTACCCCCTCCTTTGATTTCCCCTACTATCTCTTCTCTCCCCATTTCCCCAGATCTTCCCTTCCCCGTCCTCCCCAAGTTGTAAAGTTCATTTTCAACATAGTGTCTTATATGTCTCACTGTTACAATTGGTCAACATGTATCCTCATTTCGGCATTTTGTTATTTCCCTTTCCCTCACCAAATTAGAAAAATGTATGTGTAAGATCCAGGGTACCCGAATCAAATACAATAACAACAGGGGTTATACCATAGGGGGAAGAACATACAAAAGAAACAAAATAATCATATTTTACATTAAAAACAACAGCAACAAAGAAATTCCACCTCATCCCAGTTAGAGTGGTTATAATCAAGATATCTAATAACAACAGATGCTGGAGGGGATGTGGCCAAAAGGGAACCCTACTACATTGTTGGTGGGAGTGTAAACTTGTTCAACCACTTTAGAAAGTAGTATGGAGGTGCCTCAAAAGACTCCACATTGAGCTCCCCTATAACCCAGCAATTCCAATTCTGGGCATTTATCAAAATGATCACCAAGGCCATACTAAAGCTACCAGCACGACTATGTTTACCATAGCTAAGATATGGAACCAACCCAGATGTTCCTCAGTAGATGAATGGATCAAGAAAATATGGTACACACACACACACACACACACACACACACACACACACACACACACACACACACACACACACACACACACACACACACACACACAGTAGGATTCTATGCCTCCATCAGAATGAATGACACTGTCCAATTTATTAGGAAATGGAAAGACTTGGAAAAATTATATTAAGTGAAGTAAGCCAGACCCAAAGAATCATAGGTCCCATGGTTTCCATTATTTGCAATAACTAATATACATCTAGGATAGTCTTACCAGACAATCAGAAAAGGTCAAAAGCTATGTATATATGACCATATAAGATCATGCTAAGCAAAATGAACCCAAGATATGGACACAATGGCCTCTTATTTCTTTCAGAATGTTGTAAATTTCCAAACTTTATTTCTATTTTCTCTGCTTAACTTATCCTCAGATTTGACTCCTCAAGCTAAACAGTATACTGACAGGAGTCTGAAGAAGAGGAGACATATCTGAGAATGAATATTTCCCCAGGAGAGAAAAAAAAAATATTCTCTCTGTTCATCAGATGTACTTTCAGGCAAGAAAAAGTGGTACATGTCTATAATTCCAGGTTCTAGGGAGACAAAATTTAGCAAGATCATCTCAAAAACTTATAAATTAGAAGGTTGGAATTGAGGAGGCTTTTAACTACCATGCCTGTAGACCTGTGTTCAATTCTTAGTACCTCAACATAAAAACAAAATATTTTTTCCTTTTATTAATAAGTTTTTTTATTGTGAAAATACCATACAGAGGGGTTACAATTACATGAGCAAGGTAATGAGTACATTTCCCATCAAGCATTGTTGCCTCTTCTTTTGTTTCCCCTTATCATCCCTGCCTCCCTCCCCCCCCCCCCAGCCAACAAAGTTGTAAAGTTCGTTTTTCCACATGAAAAAACAAGTCGTTTAAATTGGGATACAGGTGGACCCATTGCAACAATGAGATGTACAAGTTGTTATGTTGGAAAACGAACTTTACACCTTTGGCGGTGCGGGGGGGGGGGGGTGGTGGAGGGGGCGGTGAGGGAAGCAGGGAGATGGGAAAGGATGGGAAGGGGAAACAAAGGAGGAGGCAACAATGCTTGATAAGAAATGTACTCATTACCTTGCCCATATAATTGTAACCCTCTGTACGGTATTTTTACACAAAAAATATCTTGTACATCTCATTGTTGTAGTGGGTCCACCTGTACATTTTAAAGCACCATCTTTCATCATCTCACTTTTGTGCATGCTGTTCTTCATTCTGGGAATATATACATATATATACATAAATATACATATATATATATGTGTGTGTGTGTGTGTGTGTGTGTGTGTGTGTGTCTTGATGGATGTCCTTTACCTGGCTGCCCTCAGTGTAGCATGGGAAATGCTGTTGTGGTATCAGATCCTACAACCTACAACATCCATCAACTTCTTATCCATTCAGAAAAGTGTCCACTGAGCAAAGCTCTTTCAGAGGCATCTGTTGTCACAAGCTATCTCTGCGATGCTAGCAGATCTCTATGGTAAACCAAGACTCATGTGGACTGGTAACCATTTCACATGAGACACAGAATACAAGAAGTGTATGCATCAACTTTAAGTATGAAATTGAGTGTTAAATAGGTCTCTCTTACATATCACAGACTGTGTTGTAGTTATTTCATCTGTAAATGCAATAGATTAATATATAGATCTGTGACTGTATGTGTAAGTGTATAGAACATACATATAAATATGAATGTAAACTGATGTAAACTATGTAAACATGCTTATGCCAAAACTTTTTGCACGTATTTCATTTCCTTTATTTCATGAAATGTAAAGCTTTCTCTATAATTAAAATATTTGTTTCAATTAGTAGTAGTAGTAGTAGTATTTCTGATGATACTGACGTTTGAATTAGGGGATTCATGTTGAATAGATGGGGACTCTATCAATTGAGCCATGCCTCAGCCCTTTATACTTCATTTATTTTTCAAATCAAATCTTCCATTGTATCATTTTGCATGGGATGACTTATACTATGATCCTCCTATTTATACTTCTAGTGTGCTTCAAGTGACCAGAGCATATAACACCACCTCTAGCTTACTGGCAGAGGTCAGATTGTTCACTAGCTTTTGTCCTGGACTGCTTTCAAACCACCATTACTGGCCTCAATCTCTAACTCCTGAGAATCTAGGTTTGCAGGCAATATGGGTTATTTTTTATTTATTGATTTTTATTGTCAAGGTGATGTACAGAGGGGTTACAATTATATAAGTAAGGTAATGAGTACATTTCTTGTCAAACTTGTTACCTTTTGCATCATTTTTCTTCTACTTTCCCATCCCCTTATCCTTCCACATACTGTACAGAGCATTTCCAACATACTGTCTTAAGAATATTGTTATTGCATTGGTTCCCCCTTGTCCTATGTCTCACTATTCTGTTGTTCCTCTTCCTTTCCCTAATTCAGATAAATGCATATACAATACCAGGGTACTAAAATCAAATACAGTGGCAACAGGGGCTATACCATATGGGGAAGAACATACAAAAGAATCACAAAATCACATAGTACATTACAAAGAACAACAACAAAGAAAAGCCTCTTGTTTTCATGTCCTGGAGTTCATTTCACTTAGCATCATCTTCTATGATCATATGTACATAACAAATGAGCGATTCTGCTCATCTGTTAAGATTATCCTAGACAATTACTATTTATTTCTAATAAGAGAAAAACCATGGGACCTATGTTTCTTTGGGTCTGACTTACTTCACTAAATATGATTTTTTCAAAGTCTTTCCATTTCCTTACAAATGGAGCACTGTCATTCTTTCTGATGGGAGCATAGAATCCCATTGTATTTGTGTGTGTATGTATGTATATATACACATGTATGTATATATGTATATATACATACAATACATATATACATGTATACATATAAATGCATACTTACAAATATACACACAATACATACATACATGCATACACACATACCATATTTTCTTGATCCATTCATCTACTGCGGGACATCTGGGTTGGTTCCTTATCTTAGTTATGATGAATAATTTTGTAATAAACAAAGTTGTGCTAGTAGCTTTAGTATGGCCTCATTTGTGATTATCCTGGTAAATGCCCAGAAGTGGGATTGTTGGGTCTTAGGGGAGCTCTATGTGTAGTTTTATGTGGAACCTCCATACTGCTTTCCAGAGTAACTGAACAAGTTTACACTCACTCCAACAGTGCAGAAAAAAACTAAAGTTAGATCCTTATATATCATCCTGCACCAGAATCAACTCCAAATGGATCAAAGACCTTGAAGTAAAAGCAGACATCCTGAAAACATTACAGTGGAATAGGAGAAACCCTAGGTCTCCGTGGCACAGGCTGAAACTTTCTTAATAATGACCCAGAAACACAACAAATCGAAGAAAGGTTGGACAAATGGAATTGCATGAAACTGCAGAGCTTCTGCATGGTAAAGGACATAGCCAGCAAGATGAATAGAAAGCCCAAGGTTTGGGAGAAGATCTTTACTGGCCATACAACATACAAAAGACTCAAATGTAAAATATATTTAGAACTCAAAAAAAAAAAAGAATTCCCCAAAGACACATCCTCAAAGAAGCAAATGCCCCATTAATAATTGGGCTAAAGATTTAAAGACAGACTTCTCTGAAGAGGAAATAAGAATAGCCAATAGACTCAGGAATAAATGTTCAAACTCTCTAGCCATAAAAGAAATGGAAATCAAAACAACATTGAGATTCTACCTCATCCCAATTAGAATGACTATAATCAAGAAATCTAATAACAATAGATGCTGGGGATATGTGGCCAAAAGGAACACTACTGCACTGTTGGTGGGTTATTTATTCTTAATCTTGCTGTTAGAAATTATGGCTTCTTGACCTGCATGCCCCTGTAAATCAAGCCCAAGTATGCTCAGCATTCCTACTATATTAAGCCCAAAAGACTATGGAATGACAGTTCAGAGTATATTTTAAAAATACAATATAAGGTATAAACAGAATACAATATAAGGTACAAACAGAATATTTGAAGAAACACATATTTATATTCATTGCAGTGATATGTTGTTAACATGTAATTATATTTTTCTATTTTTCTATTTTTTATTGCAAGAATACTGAACAGAGGGGTTACATTTACCTGAGCAAGGTAATGAGAACATTTCCTATCAAGCATGGTTGCCTCCTCCTTTGTTTTTCCCCTACCATCCCTTCCCTCCCACCTCCACAACTACATTGTAAAGCTCATTTATCAACATGGTATTTTGTACATCTCATTGTTACAATGGGTTAACCTTTACCCTATTTAAGCATTTTGTTTTTTCCCTTTTCCTCCCCAAATTAGACAAGTATATATACAAGATGCAGGGCACCAACATCAAATATAGTGAAAACAGGGGTTATACTGTGGGGGAGGAACATACAAAGAAACAAAAAAAAAATCACATGGTACATTATATATATGTTAGAAACAATAGCAAGAAATAATAAAAAAAACCACTTGTGTCCCTATCTTGGGGTTCATTTCGCTTAACATCATCTTATCTGGCCATATATACATAGCTTTTGACCTTTTCTGCTTGTCCCAGACATATTCTAGTTACTGCAAATAAAGGAAACCATAGGACCTATGTTTCTTTGGGACTGATTTACTTCACTTGATATATTTTTTTTCCAATTCTTTCCATTTCCTAACAAATGGAGTGATGGCATTCTTTCTGATGGAGGCATAGAATTCCATTGTATATATCTACTGAATGGCATCTGGTTTGGTCCTTATATTTTTCTTATAGTATTAGTTTGTTAAATTCTCCAAGCAATCCTAAGAATATTAGCTTGCCGTCATCAGTTTACATCCACTGGAACAGAAAAAATAAAATAAAATCAAAGATTCTCAGTGAAAGAACCCAGAAGAGAATTTATGTATCTGAATTTTCCTATGTGATTATTTTTAAACAATATGGCTACATTTTTCTCCATTCCAAAGGTATTATAGTTGCTGACAAAGTAGCCTGATTTTTATCCTTGAGTTTGTGTCTCTACTTGGTTCATTTTAAACAACAGCAATTATAGAGAAATTAGGTCAACCCGAGACCACTGGAAAATTGTGCTTTCGATTTTCCCTTGCATGCAAAATATGTTATTTAAACTTTTTATAGACAAGTAGCAGCGGTCTTTTGTTTGGTGATTTGTTTAGGGTCACTGCAGAGAAAGGTAGCTATGTTCTCAGTAAGAATGGGGCAGGTAGGCACATGCTGTTACTTGTTTGCTATTTGAGATACTACTTGTGCTAGAAGATATTCTGAGCAGTCTGATATATCCACCTTTATTTCTTTTTCTGTTGTACCTAATATGGTATTTTGTCGTCCACATGTGATGTATAAGAGGATTTAAACTGTATAATTTTTACACACACATGTATTCAGCATCATCTCCTTTATAACTCCTTCTTTCCTCCTTACTGTCTTCTTAAAACAATTTCAAACTATTATTTTCATACTTTCAAATAAAATACTTAGAGCATATGACTCCTTATTCACCACCTTGATTAGCCCTCCCTACTTTTGGTGATGTATACCTCACTGTCATCATAAACTCTTTTATTCCTGGTCATTTTTACTTTAGTATGTATTGATTGTACTAAGGGGCTTGAGGGTTCTTTAATGATGTAGGGTCAGAAGGAAGTGTGAGCCTTGCTCAAAATCTTCACTGCACCCAGGGAATTCACCACTTCTCACTCTTTTATGCATTTTCATTACTGTCCCTAAGCTTAATGTAAAGTCTTTGAAAATAGGGATCTTTGATACTTCTAGTAAAAGAATAACCTATGTATGGGGTATCTCTAAATATACTTGATTTTCACCCAAGAAGAAACTAGGCAACATGTACACAGGAAAACATTTTATACAAAAGATAACTCATGTATTCTCAATTTGAATTCAAGTTTGTAGACAGTCAAAGCACAATCAATGCAAGATGTTAAGACTGAATTTTGCAGGTTCTCTATAGAAGTACCATTCAGATTAGGTTTCATACGTAAGTGGAAAAAATTTGCAGTGCATTTAGCATCTCAACCCAAATTTCTGACTGCTTTTAAAAACGTTGAAGTGTCTCTTAAAAATTTGGAACAAAATGTCAAGTACCTACAGGGCTGTTACTCCACTGGGATGGAGTATATCGGCTGCAAACACAGAAATTATTGCAGATGTCTATGTGTGCGTGGTAGGTATCGCTCCAAATTTTCTTCTTCTTTTTAAGTCTGGATTATCTACTTCAAGAATAAAACAAAAATGGGACACTGGTTTGTTATTGTGTTGTCAAATTATGAGAGAGTGTCTTCCATATACACAGTATACACTAAATATCTATCGTCAATAAATGCAAAGGAGAGGTCTCTCACCATTCACCTGTTTCTCTTTTTAAAGATTAAAGAAATGGACTTGGTAGAAATGGATTTGTAAGGAAGTCAATACTCTGTTCTTTTGAAAATATTATTTTCTCTTTCAATCTTGTAATAAATCCTCCAATATGCCGGTGTAGGAGGCTACCTGGCTGAATTCTGAGAGAAATGATAGCCAATCACTTAGGATACTGCACTCCATGAAGAAATTACTCTCAGCCTGCTGTAGATGCATACATAGGAACTGTACCTATTAAATGCATAAACATACCTTAAATTAGTAATGGTAAGATATGTGATAAAGTTGAATTAAGCAATGATTAATAAAATAATTATATTGTGCCTGTTACTGCTAGGTTTGTTTGCACTTGAATACTTTTAGTGAATAATTAATAAGGGTGATTTTCAGTGCTCGTAATATTATTTAAATTAATACATTTATCTATAAAATACTGCTTTAAAACGTTGTGATACAGTACAACAAAATTTCTGTGTAAGTCGTTTAAGGATACAGGTGGACCTGTTGCAACAATGAGAAGTACAAGTTGGCATGTCCAAAATGAGCTTTACAAAGTCGGTGGGGGGGGGAGGGGAAGGATTGGGATTGGGGGGAGGAGGCTGGGAAGGGATGTGAAGGGTAAACAAAGGAGGAGGCTGCAATGCTTGGTAAGAAATGTATGCATTATCCTGCCCATGTAATTGTAACCCCTCTGTACAGTATGTTCACAAATAAAATAAAATTAAATTTAAAAAAATTTCTGTGTAAGCAAATTCTGTATAAGCAAAGTTAAATCTATGATTTTCATGGTTCTCCTAGTGGATAAATTTAGTCCCACAAAATCATAGAATTAGAAGAGTTAAGACCAAACTGAAACGTTTTCTAGAAAACTCATATTTTATCCTTGACATAACACATGTACATGCGGAATATTTTTATAATTATTTTAGTTTTTCTTCATGTGTTGCATATATGGTATGTGCATGTTTATCCAATGTAGAGTATGTAATTCAAGCCAAACAAAGCATAAACATACTCTATCTAAGAAGACAAGGTACCAAAATAAAAGAAGTACATTGTCTTTGGCTTTTTTTGGTTTTACTACTTTTAGGATTCTAGTTTATCTATGTACTATTGGATATTTGCTTTTGATTTCCAAACTGGACATCTGAAAACAAGTGACTATTGAAAACTGTACACTTGGAGTATCATTGGCAAGTCAGGCAGACTGGATTTTTTTAAAGAAAAAAATATCTATGGTAAATAATGCTGCAAACCCATGGTATAAGCCCTGCTTTCATTGTATTTGATGTTGATATATGTTGTGGAGGGGAAGGGAAAAACCAAATTGTTTAAATAGGGATACAGGTAGACCCATACAAAATGAGATGTACAAGAAGTTATGTCGAAAACCGAAATTTACAACTTTGGCGGGGTGGGGGGGTGTGGTGGGTGGGGGGAGATGGTGGGGAGTGGGAGTGGGGGAAGGAGAAGGGAAGGTTTGGGAAGGGGAAACACAGGAGGAGGTAACAATGCTTGATAAGAAATGTACTCACTATCTTGCCCATGCAATTGTAACCCCTATGTATGGGATTTCCACACTAAAAAAAAAAAATCTGTTTAAGTTTTTGCAAGCCTTTATAAACTTGTGTGCCCACATGAGCCCAAACATGGAGAACGATGTCCAAAAGCTATGAAACAAACGAATAAATCCTTGAAGACAATCACATGATGTCTACATTTCATACACAAGCCTTGATAAAAACCCAAACTCTCTGCAATCTTGGCTTTTTTCCCCAAGAATACAATGAGGTTTTTCACGTTTGACTTGCTTTCTTCTTTCTATTTGCTAGATCTAGGCCGTATCTTCAGAATCAACTGCAGACATTGGGCTGGGGCTGTAATACCATACAACCACAAGAGTGGACATAGTGATCTCGCTTCCATCCCAGTCCCAGGATTCTGCCTTCTAACTAGGTAGGAATATTTTTAAAATGTGGGAAATATCTGGGCCATGTCAATTACAGCTGTTTGGATTTAATTCTGGGTACCAAAGTGGAGGCTAGAAAACTGGGATATGTCCAGTGTCATCTTGTAAGTACTACAGCATATAATTGAAAAAGATTCTGTAAGAAAGGGATAGTATGATAAAATGAGGCACAAAATGTTTGGGAGAAGTCTAGTTTTACACTGTTGTGTTATTTCCCCCCCTCCTGTTTCTAGCATATTCTGTGGTGATCCAAAGTAGGACCATATAAGGACTGAAATGGATTTCAAATGCCAGCTCAGGCTTTGTTATAATTAAATATATAAACTTCATTAAGCTGTTTAAATTTTCTGTTCCTTGGTTCTGGCTTCTGCTTTGAAAATAGAGTTCTAATTGCTCTTAGATTACAGTCACACATAGCTTCAAATGAAATATAATAAAAGATACGGCAGAAATATACATACGGAAATGAACTCCAGGATACCAAAACAAGAGATTTCTATTTTTCCTTCCTTCCTCCCTCCCTGCCTCCCTCCCTCCCTCCCTTCTTTCCTTCCTTCCCTCCTACCTACCTCTCTCTCATTCTTTCTCTTTCTTACTTTTTTTAGTTTTCAGGTTTAGATGATTCTGTCTTCTTTACATGTGTGGTATATTCAAGAGTACACCTCCGGAGGGATTGGGGGAGGATATAGAAAAAGGGTGAAAAAGTACAGCAGAGGAGCTCACTGGACTCTGATGAAAATGAACTGTGGAGACAGGAGGGGGGACTGGGAGAGAATGAGGGACAGAAGACACTGAACCTAAGGAAATGTACTCATTACCTGACTCATTGAATCCTACTGTACATCACACCTATAATAACAATATAGTAAATTAATAAAAAAGAAAAGATAAAGGAGAAATACAGATCTGCTTTGCTTGCTAATTTAGATACCCAAGAATGTTAGTATTTTACAAAACATAGAGGAGTATGATATAAAATCCTTTTTCTTCAAAATAATTCTAAAATATTTTTGTTTGAAGTATATTACTTCCTAGGTTCACAATAACTTTCTTATTTGGTCTTCTTTTTTTTAAAATGGCAGATTTATATGAAATTTCTCGGCATACTAAAAAAGGATACCTCTGAACCATATGAACAGTTTTAGAAGTAGATGCAATGAAAGAAATATCAGTTCCTCAAAACGAAGCACATTAAATACTGAAAATTAACCCAGAATTGTACTAGAAAAGAGTGATTTTCAAACTAAAGGGAAGGAATTAACAAAAAAATTGAATTTTATTTTTTGCTCTTCTTTTTAAAAGACATACAAATCTGTTATTTCAGAAAAAATTTCAAGAATAATAGTTACAATGGTGGGCAGATGAAAGAGTTTTGTCTAAGCTGAACTTTGAACTCAAAATGCTCTTACCTTATCTTCCTGAATGATACGATTACAGGTATGTGCCACTGTGTATTTTATTATTATTATTTCTCTCTTCTTCCTCCTCCTCCTACTTGCTTTTTCTTCTTTCTCTTTCTTCTCCTTCTACTTCTGTTTCCCTCTCCTCTTCCTCTCCTTCTCCTTCTCCTTCTCTCTCTTCTCCTTTTTTTTCTTATTTTTGGCACAGGTACTGGGGTTTGATTTCATGGATTTTTGTTCTTGCTTACCTTTGTTCTCAAGGAGGGTTCTCCATACCTTGAACCATACCTTCACTTCCTGCTTTTTGCTACTAATTGGAGATAGAAGTCTCACAAACTTTTCAGCTCTGCATGGTTTCAAACTGATATCCTTAGACATCAGTCTTCAGAGTAGATAGGATTACAGGCATGTGCCACTAGCACATAGTAACACATACAATTTTTAAATAACATGTGTACCTTTGATTTTATCTTATTTTATACATTTTTATTGTAAACATACTGTACAGTGGGGTTACAGTTACATGAGCAAGGTAATGAGTCCATTTCTTATCAAGCATTGTTGCCTCCTCCTTTGTTTTTCCCCTACCATCCCTTCCCTCCCACCTCCACCACTACACTCATCTCCCCCTGCCTAAATTGGAAAGTTCATTTTTCAACACAGTGTCTTTTGCATCTCATTGTTACAATGGGGTAACCTTTATCCCTATTTAAGCATTTTATTTTTTTCCCTTCCCTTCTTCAAATTAGACAAGTATATATACAACATGCAGGGCACTGACATCAAATACAGTGCATACAGGGGTTATACCATAAGAGAGGAACATACAAAGAAACAAAAATATCACATGGTATATTATAAATACGTTAGAAACAATAGCAAGAAAGAAAAACAAAACACTTGTGTCTCTATCTTGGGGTTCATTTCACTTAACATCATCTTATCTGGTCATATGTACAGAACTTTTGCCTTTTCTGCTTGTCCCAGTCATATACTAGTTATTGCAAATAAGGGAAACCATGGCACCTATGTTTCTTTGGACCTGGCTTACTTCATTTAATATAATTTTTTCAATTCTTTCTGGTTTTATCTTATTATATGAGTGACTCAGATAGGTAGCTCTCAATTCTCAGTGAGAACAGAGTAACAAAGTAACTGCATTATTCAATTTTCCAATAATCCATGTCAATCTTCTGTATGAGGATTATTTCTGACACTTTCTGAATTACTATCACTTTCTCTTCCCTGTACACAAATAAACTGTACTCAGGAATGAAAATTTATCTTCATAATTATCAAAAAATAAAGAAAGTCAACTGCCTTTGCAAATGGAAGTCTCTTGAAGTGACTAAAACCTAACTTCAACAATAATTTTTTCTCTCAATTGTATGTGACAATTCCATTGTTCCTTAGCAAGCTAACAAATATCCTCTACTTAAGTCAGTAGTTACATTCACTGTCTTCTGCATGGACTAGTAGGCCCCTGAAAAAGGTCAAGGTAGTAGATACTGTCTCCTGGGACTCAGTGATGGGAGGTTGGTTTTTGTCTACCTGGGAGAAGCTAACTCTCCAAGAGTCTGTTTTCTGATAGGAGCTATCACTGAGAAGAGTGAACCTGTAAGCAATCAGAGTTGGAGCTACCCATTGGTTATTTGGTAGATTAAATTCATAGACATTTAAATAATGTTGGATCAATAAGAGCTAGCCCAACACTAAATGTTACTCTTTTTCAATTAATTTACTTTATTACTTTATAGAGGTGTTGTTCAGAGGGATTACAATTACATGAGGCAGATAATGAGTTCATTTCCTTTCATACAATGTCTTCCTTTCCCTCACTCTCTCCCAGTCCTTCCCTTCTATCTCCCCCCCCACCCCCAGAGTTGTATAGTCCACTTTCATCAATGGCTAATGAGCTCCACTGCCGCACTTTTTTCCTGTTTATTCCCTCAAATTCTGTGCCCTCTGCCATGAAACCCACCAAAGATATACATGTGAATATACTATATATAAGAACACGGGATCATCAAAAACTAAAATCTAAAAATAAAAAAACAAAATCAGATACAAATAAAAAAATTAAAGTCTTATTTACATGTCTTGGAGTTTGATTCAGTATGCATATTATTTCATATAAATATGATGAGGCACTTAGGCATTTCACCTTTTTCTTTCTCTCCTAAGAATATCTTCTTTTGATCTCACTGCATATCTAGAATCCTGTATAATTTGTCATACTCCAGTAAGATTTAACTTCTATATATCAGAGAGAACTAAATGTTATCATTTGCATATGATTTTTCCTAATAATACAGGTACAGATTCTACACAAGTCACATGGAGAATATTCAGAATATCCAGTTAGCCCATCAGATTTCTGCTGCTGCTATATTGTTATAAGCTCAATTTTGTACATTACTGAAGTCTTATTCTAAAACCTTCAGGTATGATTGGCGAATACAAACTTTGGCAATGTATTTATGTGCATTCAAAAATAGCCACTCAATGATTGCATTCATGTTTGAATGGATAGTGATATTAAACTTAATAAATATAAGACTTTATCGAGGTAAATACAATAATATTGATATTAATAATAAAGGTTATACAATCTTCAAGAGTTCAGACTGCTTGTCATATATTTAATCTTACTCAGTCAATACAACTTTTCTGTGAAATGGGCATTTGTATTCCCATTCCACATTGTTGATGGGAAATCTAAAGCTCAGTGTTATTATTTTGTCCAAGTCAATACATTGTTGGGCCACAGAACCACAACTGGAGTCAAAGTTCTCTGACTATACATCCAACTGCTCTGACTACCCATCCAAAAGACTCAATATACATTGGCCTTGGGAATCAATCTAACCAGATCTATCAGTTTTTCTAACTTCTTATTTGCTCTAAACATACACATATATGTGCACACATACACATATATATTATAGAAAGAAATATTCTTTTCCCTCTTGTTAGAATTCTATTTGGTGACATTTTATGGACTGAGTCATTATATCATTACTTTGTGTGTCCTTCTTTACCGCTCAGAAACATAAAGCTATTCTGGGACTAGGTTCATGACCTATATATAATCCTTTCCTTTGTAAAATAAATGAGTGGTGGCTTTATTAATATTTCATATGCACAATCCTTCTTGACTTGATAATGTTGCAGTAATTTTAGTGTAACATAATGCAACATAATTTCATAGAGAGTAAGTAGTACTATAAGAGAATTAATAAAACTTTGTTGTGAGAAGAAAAAAAAATTATCACCTTTTAACACCAATTCATGAGGCATTAGCCTTTTTATTTGCCCATATTCAAACTCCAGATTACTAACTAAAGAATATTGTTGTGCTGGAATGTAGAGAAAAGCCAGAGTCACTATTTACCATTGTTGGATATTGTAATTCTATGTGTCTGCACAGGGACCCATAAACCAATGTGGAACTGCAGGGTCAGGAAAGAGGAAGCATCAGCAGCAGGCTAGCCAGAGATTCTCCATTGATGAACCAGTGCAGGAATGCATACATTAGTGAAGAAAATGCCAATGTCCTTTATTCTAGATTATCAAGGTCACAAATTTCAGTGAACAGAAGAGCAGAAGCAGTTTTTTTGAATGGCCTGTAGTATGCAAGCTCGTCTCATTTACTCAGTGTAATTCCTGCTCTTGTATACTGATGGGGGCCATCAGAGGTATCTCCCTCAACTACTCTTTCCTCTTATCTACTTGGTTTTCCTCGCACTTCTTCCTTCTCTAAATGCCAATCTATGATTTTCACCCATTTTAATCGATTCTTTATATATTATCTGGCAAATTGACCTTGGGCTTTATTTGCTTTTTTTCTATATAGCCCATTAATTTCTGTAATTTTCTGTTTTTTAGGGAAGAAGACCTAAGCCTATTCACCTGCAAGGCTATCTCCTGATTCCCAGGCAGAGAGTTGTTCTTTATACATTAGGAAGCAAGATGGGGAAAAAAAAATAAGAATGGGAAACTAGTTTAAAATTTCAAATTCTCAGTATCCCTACTAATTCTTAAATCCAAAATGTTGCAAAACAATAAATGCTTGCAAACTTAAATGAATGTTAGCAGTAATTGTAAGTTTATAAACAAGAGTGTTCAGAAAGTGGAAAGCACAAATCATTGCTTCTTTATCCATCTGTATTTTTAGATACTAATTCTCATACAGTAATTTCACTCTTTGAGCAATAGGCCAATTAATTACATGAAGATCCTAAAATAAACCTCATATATTTAGTTTAGTTCTCAATTTCAAAGTTTATACCATGTTCTTGCTAAAACTAATGCCATAAAAATATTTCAAATCCTTTCAAATAGAAGAATGCTTTCTGCTGTATGTATACTTTAATACCAGTGGTGTAAGTATTTTTTTCTGTTAATTCCTTAGTTTCTATGTCTCTCATATGTGTAAGTTTACCCTACATGTCTAAGAGGATATTATTTTTGGTGAATTATGTTATCGTACTTGTAATTTTCTGAATATTGAAAATTTTTACTTTTCATTCTACTTTATATAGTTCTCTTTTTGTCAATCTTTGGACATTTTTGATATTTATATTTTAAATTTAGAATAAGAAGAGGGAACTGAGAAGAAGAAAATGTGTTTTAATAGCTTTAACACAAAAAACTAGACAGCAAACAGGACTCTGGATAAAACGCATGCGGAAGAATGTATTGGAATTGACATTCATATATCTCCAAAGCTGGTGCATGCAAGGCTCTCCAAATTTGTCAACAGAAGGGCATTGGAAAAAAAAAGGTCTCAGGTACTGTGTAAACAATTTATGCGATTGTTTTACAGACTTGACTTCGTTGTTTTACTTTAGAACTATTCATTTTCTTCTCTCTGACCTTTACCATCAAATGGATATTTTGGATTTTCTGAGCTGTGAAGGTATGGGTTATGAATGTTCATGTATTGGTCCCTAGTCTGGCACTATTGGAAAATGACAGAGTCTTTAGGAGGAAGATCTAGTGAAAGAAATTAGGTTATTGTGGGTGTGGCAGTGACAGATATGTGGACATGTTAATTGGTTATCCTCTTCTTCCTTTTCCATTCTAGCGAACATGATGTGAACAAGGTGGTACCCCATGAGCTCCCTGTAATGACTTGCTGCCCCTTGCCATAGATCCAAAGCAGTAAGACCAGTGATAATGGACTAGAAATTCAGAAACTGTAAGCCCAAGAACCTGTTGTTGTTTTTTTTAAGTTGGTCATCTCATCTCAGGTATTTTCTAATAGTAATGGAAAAGAGATGTACAACAAGGTTCAGTTCTTAATTTGCCATGAAATTACAGAATACAATAATTGGTGCCCATAAAAATCTGAAAGAATTTATGATTTCCTGGGATTTTCCTATCATCAAGAAGCAAATTAGCCATTGAGGGAACAATGGACAAGCAAAGAATTTAGGAGTATCATTCATGGTGGAGTTTTCTCATGTTGTTCTTTTGTTTGCTTGGTTTTTTTTGTTTTTTGTTTTTGTTTTTGTTTTTGTTTTTGTTTCTTTTTGCTTGGTATTGAGCTTGAACTCAAGGCCTGGGCACTGTTCCTGAGACTCTCAGTGCTCAAAGCTAGTGCTCTACTACTTCAGCTCCAGTGCCACTTCTGGTTTTTGCGTGGTTAATTGGAGATAAGAGTCTCACAGAGACTTCCGTGCTTGGACTGGCTTCCAACTGCATTCTTCAGATCTTAGCCTCCAGAGTAGCTACAATTACAGGTGTGAGCTACCAATGCCTGAAAGTTTTCTCATTTAGAAAAAAGAAAGCATAACCTACGAACTCCACATAACTAAGGGAACATTTCAGTTAGCAGAAGCAAGATTCTCTTGATGTGCTGAAATTCTTTTTATTAAGGATTCTAACATATGTGGGGAAAATGTTATCACTCTTTGTCAAGTGTTTCTGTTTTCCTTTCTTTTAGGCACCATATAAAATTACATTCCCTGCATTACTATAGGCAATGGACTTGTGTGCCTGGTTCTGGTCTCTAAGTAATTCTGGACCATTTCTTTGCTAATATGACATTCTCTTTATTTCTGTGCTCAGAGCAAGCTATTGAGATTCATTATTGTATTCAAAATAATCATGTTTTTCTGAGTTGGAAATATGACTATGACTCTAGAAAATAAGTTTGGACAACTGTATCATGATACCATTTATTTCATCTTATGGAGTAGCATGTAACTCAACACTCCAATATTTTGAAAAGTTTCCATTTAACTTTTTAACCTAGTTTAATAGAGCAACATTGTTCATTTTTAATATCTACATTTGATAAAGACAATTTCCATAACTAAACACTCTTCTGAAAGTCCATGAGTTTAATGATTTGTAGAGTTGGTACTGAACTTTGACAGCCCACAGTGACATTAAACATCAATTACCTGGTAATTTGACTTTATCACTAGGCTGTTATGATGTCTATATTAAGGCAAAAACTTCAAATGCATGCAAGAAATCACTTTGCATTTTAATAAACTATATGTGCATGCTGGAAAGCATTGGAGTTGATAAATTCCACTGGGAAATACTCATTAAAATGCATGAGTACATGGTGCTGGTACAGGATTTTGACAGGAGTTCATTTGTTTTTCTGTATATCCCTATGTTTCAGGGCAGTTTGAGTTTTGTGTAAAGCATGTATGAGGCTCAAAGAACATGAATATTTTGATTAGGTAACCAAATGGTAGTCAATACTTGTTTCCACTAATGGTGAAAGTAAGTATTCAAGGTCTCATTTTCATTCTGAATAGAAGAAGAGAAAAAAACTGTTGTAATTACCACTCTCCATTATGTCTGATAGCTCCTCAGTTCTACCCCAAATTTTAAATTTTATCTACCTCATTTCCAAACTGTTGTGGTTTTGGTTGAAAAAGGGTATATTAGACAATTTCTGTCTTTATCTAAATGTAAAGATTTAGCTCCAAACCTTCAAGTTTCATCTTTGAATGCTATTATATAATGTGAATCCCACTTTCTTTCCTAGAACATACATAACTATGATCTGCTTTTTATGGCTTCTCTCTGGAATCCTTTAATTTCATATGTCTTCCTTTTCTTACACATTTAAAGACTTTGGATTTAATTACAAGAGGACTAAAAAGGTAAGGAGATGTGAAAGGCCTGAAGATCAAAAGCATCTGATCTATTTGAAAGAAGAGAGGTTGAATTATAAGGCTGCAAAGGGTTGGAGAAAGTCACATACTGAAAAGAAGAGAATGAAAAATATGCTGCTTAAATGAATTATTTGGAAATCTAACAAACAAGTAGATTTAGTATAGTTGCTCCAAAAAGATTGTTTTAATTTCATCATCTGAGCATTAACTTTCTCATTTCCTCTAGGGAACTAGAGTGATTCTGAATATGGCAAGGTTTTAGGAGGTGCAGACCCATAGGAGACAAACTTGACATTGTTATCATTAATATTCCTTGAAAGAAAACAGGAGAAAATAAGGGAAGGCTCTGACATTTCATTTTCGGTTTCAGAGAAAGGCAAGTACATGCTATCTTCATTTCACATAAATGTATGCAAGTCAGTTTCTAATTTGTGATAGGTGAATACTGCGATTGGAAAGATAAATTATGGCTATGGGATGTGTTTCAAAAAGAAATTTCTGAAAGAGGGTACATTAATTTGTAGGCAACTGACAAATAGAAAGGTGACATTTTAGATTTTCCTTTTATGAAAAGGCAAATCCTGGTAAGCTTTCATATTTCTAAGGCTATAGAGCTCATCTCTATGGCTCACACAGGCTGCTATTATTCTAAAAAAAGCAGACTTCTTTATGGAGAATCTGATTGAGTGCAACTCATTAGGCTAGAAATACAAGAGAATGATAAAGATAGCAGGAATGGACATGTGTGAAACCACAAAGCAATTCCACTAGAATCTATGGACATGAGTTAGTTTGGGAGAATTCTGCAATAGAACATAAACTGATATTTCTATCTGCACAATTCTTAATGTGATATATGAGCTATCATGAGTATAACCTGGCCTGCTAAGAAGACTTTTAGCATGTAATGTGTATAAATGTACTGTTGGCTCAGACTGGCTTCTCCTCTCAACATGATCCTCTGGATGGAAGACTCAGTAATACAGCATTTCACTAAGACTCAGGGCACCTTGGTGTGGATACACTACTTGGATAGGGCAATGGAAATTTAATGTTAACCAATGCAAAATTAATGTTAATCAACTGAACCATTGTCAGTATCTTGAGTTGAAGAAAATATGGGACAGATCCTCAGCTAACTAGGGGTGTATAAAAAAATGAATGTACTATTCTGGAGTAAGCCACAAGACTTAGGACACATCACTTATTGTAGAAAAATCTATCTTCAAGGCACAGAAATTATTAACAGAAACAGAATGCAGCAAGCAGAACAACTCTTCATTGTGTAGTTCTGGCATTGGAAACTGGAAGAAGAAGAGTGAGAAACTGTTACCTGAAGCTAGAGAAATGGTGGTTTATATTATATAGTAAAAAAAAAATAGAAAACATATGATTATTTGGAATTGAGAGATAATATTTTAATTAGCTTATTAGAATAAGCTAAACAGGTTTTAAAAGATGTGTTTACAAAATATGTTAGTTTCTCTTGGGTGTTTTAAAAAAAGAATGTTGCAGAAAGGTGATAATGGGTAAAATTATTGTCTTGTTTACAAAGAGTAGAAACAGAATACTTGGTGAATGGAGGGGCTTGCAGAAATGAATGTATCAATTCTCACCTGATTGGAAAAAGGAAAAATGGATGGACTCTGTGGCCACATTACACCAGGACAAAAATCAGGTGTTCTCATTATATCCTTTGCTAAAACTCGTGGACCTATTACAGGGACTCCAAGAAAACACTGCTAGTGTCTTGGGAGATTGGTGGATTTGATCCCCAAAGAAAATTTACAAGGACCTAAGTGCTGATAAAAGGAAGACATGAAAAAAGTCAAATACTCAATGATTATGGGTATTTTTATGGAATATTAATTGAAATCTTGCTCATTTTGTATTGCATATTTGTATATGTGTGCTTTTTTTTTTTTTTTGGTCCAGTCGTGGGGCCTGAACTCTGGGCCTGGGCACTGTCCCTCAGCTCTTCAACTCAAGGCTAGCACTCTACCACTTAAGCCACAGCGCCACGTCCAGCTTTTTTTCATTTTTACTTATGTGGTGCTGAGGAATCGAACCCAGGGCCTCATGCATGCAAGGCAAGCACTCTACCACTGAGCCACCTTCCCAGCCCCTGCTTGTATTATATGTGTATGCATGAAAGAGAGAGATTGAGAGAGAGAAAGAAAGACAGAGAGCAGGTTTGTAAGCATGTTCCAGGGAATGATGAAATAACTCATCCTGTAAGTGGGATGCAGGGGTTATTTGAGGACCATGTGTCAAAGAAAGCCCTGACAAGAAAGTCCTGGAGACTCTTTTCTCCAATTAACTACCAAAATCTAGAAGTGGAGTCATAGTTCAATTGATAGAGATTAGCCTAGAGCATAACAGCTCAAGGACAGTGCTTAGGTTCAAACCCCAGGAAAGGCACACAAAAAAGAACACATCCTGTGGGTTTCTGTATACAGAAATGAAGTAGAGACTCTTAGAACTTTTTAGCTTTGACCTCAAAGTAGGAACATATTGCACTATTTACCTGTGTTGGGAAGAGAAGCAAATATTCAAAACTCTAGTTTGAATCTCCAGTAGACTGTTTTCTCTTCACCAACACTTGTTGGCCTTTTCTTTGCATCACTCTAGAATATATTTTTGGATTTTCTAGCAAATAACAGAAAGTTATTTGACTTACTGGATATTCTACTTTTTTTTTTTGGTCGGTCCTGGAGCTTGAACTCTGGGTCTAGGTGCTGTCCCTCATCTCTTCAGCTCAAGGCTAGCACTCTACCACTTATGCTACAGAGCCAGTTCCGGTTTTCTAGTGGTTTATTGGAGATAAGAGTTTCACAGACTTTCCTGCCTGGGCTGGCTTTCAACCACCATCCTCAGATCTCAGCCTCCTAAGTAGCTAGGATTACAGGTTTGAGCTACCAGTGCCTGGCTTGGATATTCTGAACATCTCATTTTACCTATAGGAATGCTTTTAAGTGCTTTGAAAAGCATCTGAAGTTGTGTTGAGGTGGGGAATGTCCACAGCTACTGGAAACATTTGCCTCACTTGCTTAGTAATCACAAAAACGCCACCTGTAGGATAAATTATTAACTTTTTGGGGTAGAGACTGTAGGAAGAACAATCTGTTTTTCTTAAGTCCTCTTTGAGACTGGCACTTCTTTAGATCTCATTCTTGCAGGGTTTTATGCCCACCTGTATCCTCTTTTCCTCATTTTTTATGGGCTTCCTGGAAGTGATTTTAGGGAATTACTTATGTCGGAATCCTTACCTCAGAGCATTCTCTGAGGAACCCAAATTACCAAATCCCTTCATCCTAATGAATGATCTGTAGCTGCACAGTTTCCATGGTTCTGGAAATTCCCATTAAAAGTAATATGTACCATTCAGAGGAGAAGCTGTCAGATTAGGTCAGCATGCATTGAATCATGTTACTCCTTTTCATGTTTTTGTTCTCAAAATTGAGCTCAGGTCCTTACACATGTGACATAAACACCTTACCACTAAACAGCATGCCAGGCTGCATTATGATTTCTGTCTTGGAGACATTTCACTTAGAGCTGGGGCAATAGCTTTGGCCCTGGAGTGAAGACAACACACATCAGAACTACAATAAACTACAATAAATACATTTAGATAAATTTGTGATTTTTCCTACCTTATCCTTATAAACTGGATTAATGAGGGCTCTTGTCATTGTAGCATTACAGCCAATTTCAGAAAATACAGTAAGTTTTGCCTATTAAAGCAACAACAGACATACACCAAAACTTACCTTCCTTATAATAAATGGAACTCTGTAAGCAAGTAATTAGTGCTTACGATATTTCTCCTAAAAGTGTTCTCTAACTAAGGCAAAAGTTAATTTGGAGGGTTTCCTTGATATAGATGCTTTGAAGCACGTTAGTGTTGTTCAGTAACTCCAGAAAGTCTTATTATTTGTAACTGTGTACCATCTTCTCATACATTTCACTTGAAAATGTTCAGTTCCAGTGAATTTATTTGAGACTCCACTGTTTTACTAATTAAAGATTATTTTGTTTGGGCCAAGGATTCCAACTCCAATTATTTGATCACAAAAAATTAATGATAAATATCAGGATGCTGAGAAATAGAAAGTATTGAAAATATAAAAATACATCCTGAGAATAGAAATTATTGAAAACATATGGATATGAATTCTAAACTTTCCTCTCCTTCCTTCCATTCTTCCCTCCACCCTTCCTTCCTTCCTTCCTTCCTTCCTTCCTTCCTTCCTTGCTTGCTTCCTTCCTTGCTTCCTAATCTTTTCTTTGTTATCTCCTTCCTTTTCTTTCTTCCATCCTATTTTTCTGTGTAGTTTTATCTCAGGGCTCCATTCCCTTTCTCAGCTTATTACATCTGGTAGCATACCACTTGATTCTTGTCTATAATCCAGATTTATTTTTACTGGATGGGAGATAGATTTTCTAGACTTCTATGGCCAGGCTGGCTTCAAATTGAGAGCTTCAGATCTCAGCTTCTTGGGTAGTTAGGCTTACAGGTGTGAAGCACAGGCTCCCAGCAGAGAGTTTAAATTTCTAATGAAACTGATGGCACAAGTATTACACAAAATAAGATGATGTTATTGAGAACATACTTTTTCTGACACATCAAAGTTAATTTTCAATTTTTTTCTTTCTTTCTTTTTTTTTTAATCAGTCATGTGGCTTGAACTCTAGGCCTGGGTGCTGTCTCTCAGCTCTTCAGTTTAAAGTGAGTACTCTACCTCTTGAGCCAGAGCTCCACTTCTTTAATTTTCATTATCCAGTGACTTTATAAGTAAATATAACTTATGTAGATGATATTTTTCTATAGCCTGTAAGAAAAGGATTTTATATTTGCCTCTCCCTAAGATGGAAAATGGAAAAGTTGAACTCACAGGAAACAATTTGAGGATTGCAATTACAAAATGTTTAGTAACTAAGAAGCAGAAACCAAGATCAATCAACAAACTCAGAAGTGGGTCTTGGGAGAGGGTCACTGTAAAGAATATGTGGGAATACCATGAGAATAGAACATCACTCAAGAATAGAATGAGACAGAGAATGCGAATATACTGTGTCATGAGGAATATACTGTGGGGATGTTCATTGCTCAGAACTAAAGGTTCCTGTTGGACAACAGAGAAAAATGGACATATCTGTTATCATAGACTAGCATTACTTTACAAAAATCTCAAACTGGAGGGATTAATGTAACTCATTATATATATATATATAATTTTTCTCCCATGACCCACCTTATATATATATAATATAATATAACATATGTTTACATATATATGTACAGAGGATTTTCCATTTAACTCAAATATATTTTATATTTATTGGGGCAATTTCAGTAGTATTATGTGTGGGAGACGTGTGAGTAGCACCAGATCAAATAGCACCCTACCTCATCAGGATCATAATTATTTAATGAGAATTGTTCTTCTGAATTACATGTGCTATATATACACACATATGTGTGTGTGTGTGTGTGTGTGTGTGTGTGTGTGTGTGTGCCACTATTCAGATAATAATCTCCTTTTGTGGCTTAGATTACATGCACATACTACTATGCCCAACAATTGAATAAAGTGAAGTCTCATACATTTTTACATGTGAACTGGCCTTAGACCACAATTCCTTGATCTGCATATCCCAAGTGGCAGGGATTATGCACTTGAGCCACCACTTCTGGTTCTTACTATTTTAATGGTACTCTTTAATCTGTTCCAAGAATCAAGGGCAATATATTTCTGATTTATTATTATACACTAGTTAAGGATTTCAGTCTTGAGAAAGATGCTATGTAAGGTCTAGTTATAACTTTGAAGGTGATGTCTTTAGGTGGTTTATTTATATTTTTCTTATTGGACTATTTTTATTTCTATAATTTTGTCTTGAAAAATCATATAAAAATTATGAATAATATTGTATGATATTATTGATTGATGGATTGATGATTGATTTGCTGGTCCTGCAGTTTGACCTCAGGGCTTGGGCACTGTCCCTGAGCATTTTTGCTCAAGGCTAGTGCCTTACCACTGTGGTCTGTCCTTTTGGTGATTGTTTGTAACAACCTCAATAACTTTTCTTTCTGGGTTGCCTTTGAACTGTGATACTCAGGTCAAAGTCTTCTAAATAGTTAAGATTGCAGGTGTGAGTCACCTGCACGGGGCCAACTCCATGATGGCTTTATTATAAAATTTATTACATTATTTAATTTCCTCTGGCTATCACATTAAGACATTGAAAGAACTGGAGCACAAAGCTTGCTTTTCTATTTCACCTGTTACTAATTATCTAACATATGGGTTCCAGAAGCATTGGGACACTCAGATTCTCTCCTTTCCATGCTCATGCCATGCTTTCCATGAAGGGATTGTTTAGGGATCACTTTGCTATATTTTTACTCTTGGTTTTACAGAAAAACATCAGATGCTTACTTTATGCTAAGTTACTGTACGTGAGTTATTGTAGGAACACAAGGCTGACCAAACTGAATCGGTTCTTTTCCATTTACTTTAGCTGGGAGCTCACATAATCGTGCCCACAGATAAGGAACCTATAGATGTCATACACATTTGATCATTTAAGCAAGTGAGATAATTCATTTTGTTACTGCCTTTTAATTTTCTATGTAAATAACAGATATCCACATTTGTTTAGCTTTATAGATAACATTGATATAGAGGCAGTAGACATAATTTTATTTTGATCAATTTACCATTTGGATTAAAAAAATATCCAGCGTTCTGGAATTGGAGATGGCTTTAGGCGAATTATTTATAAACATGTGACCTTTCTAATATTTCTATTTTAGTTATCAACCCTTAGCTTGACACAAAAAGATATCTCTTACAATTATTGGCTCAAGCTACAGATCCAATAATGCCTACTATCTAGGATTAAAATTCTAAAGCCTTGGAATAGATTAAAGTTCTTTAAACCACTGTGATTTTAAAGAGATGTTATAGATTTGAAGTGTGTAAGTTAATTTAAAACTTAATATGCACAGATATGAATATGAAAATATGAATTTTGTATTCTGGCTTTCCCTTGGGCATGTTAAAAATATGAGTAATTTTGATATAACAGTTCTAGAAAAAAATCGCAGAATCTATAGGAAAGCCCAAATCTTCTAATGCCTACAAATCCAATCTGTTTTCTACTGGAAACACTTGTGCTTTTAGAAGTATGTATCTAATCCCAAATATTAGCAGAAGTGCCATGTAAATGCTTGTGAAAGTTACCAAAATTAGAGGTCTATTGATAGCATAGCATTATATATAAGAGTTTTTGTTCTTAAGCCAAATAATCTACTCCTACATTCCAGTTCTGCTATGTACTTATAATTGGTTCTTGATAGAATCACCAAAATATTCTTTCTCCACTTCCTCTTTTGTGAGATGAAGATGAATCTAGCAATTATCTGCTAGGATTTGTGTGAGGACTATAAATGTTCACAAAGTGCCTAAGAATAAGCAACTTACATATAGTTATTCTGTTAACTGTTACCATACCTCATCAAATTTGTCAATTTATTTCATGCAGTTTCATGAAGACTTATTTGGTCAACCAGTCATGGGCTGTTGTACATAGAATGTTTTTCCAAATCATTTTAATAGACACTATGGAAGCAATATGTTGATAAAACTGCAGACAGTTGCCTTTGGAATATTAATACACTGACCACTAGTTCATGATTTATATTCTCTAATTCTTTCTCAAATTCATAAAAATGAAAAGCCCTAGTCTCATGAAAATTGGTTTGATAGGTGCTTTATTTCCCAAACTTGCCAAGACTTTCTCATATCACAAAATCAATGACAATAAAAGAAGGATTGTGGTAATAATTTATAATGAGAAATGTTTCCTTTGGTAGGGAGGACAAGTCAACTGGCCCAGCAGACGACAAGAGAAAACCCATTCCTTCTCCCTCAGGCTGAAGTCTGATAAAGAACTTAACACTGCATAAAATAGAAGTCAAGCAGTTATCCTGTTTTTGAAAATCAGTGAAAAACAGACTTGCTTGATTTTATTGCTTCACTCTCCAGTTGTATCTTTTGTGCTTCAAAATTCAGTACCAAAAACAGAGAGGCTGGTATACCTTCACAATAATCTATGGAGGAGATGATAACAGACTGGAACATGAAAGCAGTGGTGAAATTAGAGAAAAATAAACTTGGTAATCAATTTGTTGTAGGTAATTTGAGACAAGAACACATCAAGAATGATTTTCTCTTTTCTTCTGAATTTATCAATTTACATGTTGTTGCATTTACCAAAATAGGAAAATTGGAGGAAGGAGAATAGAATATTTATGGGGGGAAAGATTAGATGTTAACTGACTTTCATAATATAATAAAGTTGTCTAGGAAATATCTGGATTGTATTTTAAATAAGAATATTATGATCTGGAGTGAGACTAGGAGAATGAGTTGAAGGAACTGAATTAAGAATGCTGTTATTAAACCATCAAGCCAGTTTGTGACATTAGAATTAAGTTCATGATGTGAGAAAAATAAGTTAAAAATCAAATTTTGAAGTGCCAATATTTAACGTGGAGTCAACAGTAAGAACTGGAAAAGGAGAGTGAGGAGAAAATATTCGGAGCAGTTCTAAATTACAGAAGAAATAACATGAGTTCCACAAAAGAGCAAATGCTTAAGAGTTAAGCCCACTCAGGAATATTTTGTCTTCTGTCTGGATCAATTTAGACATGTCATGACAGAGCTTAGCAGGATTATATTAGATATAGTCAAAATAAAGTAGACACATGTTCTCGGCATCTCAGAGCAGTAACATGAATGAATTTGGGGATCTTACTGCATATATGATTTTATAATTGTGAAAAAGTGACTTAAGTTCTCATTTGGTAACCAAATTGATCTATTCATGTTAAAAGATCAGAATATCTATCATTTATCAAACATTCTCTAGTTACTGTATTTGTCTCTAATGTTTGAATAACTGAAAATATTATCATAGTCATTTGTTCTAGATAGACGTTCCAATAGTTTCAGAAATGGAATTGTATCATAATAGTAAAAAATTAAACTTGGATCTGGGTTTCTTGTCTAACTTTTGAAGATATTTCTATTATAATATTATAATAAGCTAGCAGTGTGTTGCATGTTTTGTTTTTGTATATTAGTTTTACAGTGTAAGTGGTTTATTATATTTCCATACATGGGTAATATATACTCAATCATATTTATGTCCCCTTCATTCTCACAGTTATGTTTTGTTGTTGCTGTTGTTGTTGTTAGTTTGGTTTGGTTTTTACTGTCCTGGGACTTGAACTCAGATTTTGGGCTCTGTCCCTGAGCTGCTCTGTGCTCAATCAAGGCTAGTGTTCTACCAGTTGAGCCACAGTGCCACTTCCAGCTTTTTCTGAATAGTTTATTGGAGATGAGTCTCACTGACTTTCCTGCCTGGAATGGCTTCAAACAGCGATCCTCAGACCTTAGCCTCCTGAGTAGCTACAATTACAGGCATGAGCCACCGGTGCCTGGACATCCTACCACTATTTATTTTTCTTGCAACTTTTCAAAATGGGTTTCATTTGACCTTTTGTGTTAATGTATATGTATACTTACATTGTATATCAATCACATATTCTCCCACCATGCTTTTTACCCTCCTCACCTCCTACTGCTTATTCTCCTCCATTGATCTTCAAGTTATGTTCATGTCCATTATTTTCATTAGATGTAGCTTCCACATATGAGGAAAATCATCTGACACTTATTCATTGACTCTGTCCTATTTTACTTTGCATGATGTTTTCTTGATATACCCATTTTCTTGAAAACAAAATAATTGTAACTTCTTCATGGCTGAATAATACTACATTCTCAAGCCTCACTATGTTTTCATAAGGAAAAAAATCAGAAGAAAATAAGAATTTATATAAAAATAAAAGGAGAAAAATCTTCTTAATCATTGAATACAAATTGAGACATATGAACGCTAACTTTGAATCCCGAAAGTGATTTCTGACTTCATTAAAAATAGTTTTCAATGTTACTCAACTATCTTCTGTATATTACAGTTAAGTAATGCAACATGTTGCTAGTAGAGTTGTTAGAAGATTCTATGTAAAATATTTGACAGAAATTAGCTTCTAAACTCATGAGAACTAACTCACATGCCAGGCAATAATAGCAAACCACCATTAGGCATATATCTTTGTATGTCTGCCTACAAAATAAGAATATATTTGTCAGCTTTGCTAGATCAACATTAAAAATAAATGTAGTATATTATTTATTTGGAAAATATTCTGAAACATAAATCGAGTTAACTACTTTTATAATAAATAGCCAATAAAAGCAAAACTCTATTCTACTTTTTATTGTGAAAATACCATACAGAGGGGTTACAATTACAGGATCAAGGTAATGTGTACATTTCTTATCAAGCATTGTTGCCTCCTCTGTTTCCCCTTCCCATCCTTTCCTGTTTCCCCTCACCCTGCGCCAAAGTTGTAAAGTTCATTTTCGACATAATGTTTTGTACATCTCATTGTTACAATGGGTCCACCTGTATCCCTATTTAAACAATATGTTTTTTCCCTTCTCCTCCACAAATTATACCAACATCAAATACATTGACAACAGGGGTTATACTGTGGGGAGGGACATACAAATCAACAAAGAAATCATATTATAAATATGTCAGAAAAAATAACAAGAAAAAAACCATTTGAGTCCTTCTCTTGGGGTTCATTTCGACTAACATCAACATATCTGACCAGTTCTGCTTGTCTCAGTTATTTCTGCTTGTCTAGTTATTTCAAATAAGGGAAACCATGATAGTTAGTGATGTATACAAACAATAATAAGGAATTTGGCATATCCTAAAATATGAATGTATGAAACATTGAAAATAAAACTTAAAAAGGAAATATTGTTCCTACCTTGGGGTTCATTTTGCTTAACATCATGTTATCTGAGCTTGTCTGCTTGTCCCAGACATACTAGTTATTGCAAATAAGGGAATCCATGGGATCTAAACCTTGGGCCTGGTTTATTTAACTTAATATAATTTTCTCCATGACTTTCCATTTTCTAACAAATGGGGCAGTGTCCTTCTTTCTGATGGAGGCATAGAATTCCATTGTGTATATATATATATATACCACATTTTCTTGATCCATTCAACTACCGAGGGGTATCTGGGTTGATTCCATAACTTAGTTATGGTAAATAATGTTGCAATAAGCATAGTTGTGCTGGTAGCTTTATTATGGTCTTGTTTGTGATCATTTGGGTAAATGCCCAAAAGTGGAATTGCTGGGTCATAGGGAAGCTCTATGTGGAGTCTTTTGAGGAACCTCTATACTGCTTTCCAAAGTAGTTGAACAAGTTTACAATCCCACCAACAATGCAGTAGGGTTCCCTTCTGGCCTCATCCACTCCAGTATCTGTTATTATTAGAGTTCTTGATTATAGCCATTCTAACTGGGTGAGGTGGTATCTCAATTTTGTTGAGAGTTTACCTAATCAGATACTCTGATCATATTGGGTGTAGAATGTTCAGTTTTACCATTGTTCTTCAAAAATGAATTGATGGAAATACTCATCAGAGCAGCTACACAAGAGAAGAAAATAAAGGGATTCTAAACTATTTAAAAAAAAGTGTCCAACTCTACAGATGACCTAGAGCAAACAAAAGATGTGAGAACCTAGTGAAAAATGTACAGTTAAAGAATTAAAAACAAAAAATCAAGCCATCCTTCTGTAGATTATATCAGTAATACTGGTTACTTAGGAAGCTAAGATCTGAAGATGGTGATTCAAAGCAGAAAAGTCCTTGAGATTCTTACCTCCAGTTAAGCACAAAAACAAGCAGGAAGTAGAGCTATGGCTCAAGTTGGTTTCAAAGTAGTAGAGCAAAATAAGTCAAGGACAGTGTCTAGGCCCAAGTTTAAGCTCAATGACCAGTAGAAAAAAACCAATATGCAAAAATCAGTATCAGTCTTTTTTGTCAATAGCAAACTGTCGGATGAAGAAACCAAGGACCTATTTTGCCTACAGGCACAATATATTAAAATATCTTCAACTAAATTTAGTTGAGGAAGCAAAATATTTCTATCATACACACAAAAAAATTGAAACATCAATTAAGGAAAGAAGGTGAAGGGAACACAGATAAATAAAGACTTCCCTATACATGGATAGGAAGAATTCTATTGTTAACATGCCCATAATATGCACAGCAATTTGCAAACTGAATGCAATCCTTATCAAAATCCCAATAAGATGCTTCACATAACTAAAAAGAAAAGAAAAAAAAACTTCCTAAATTTCATGTGGAAGCATAAAATGCCCTAAATAACCAAAGCAATCTTTTGGAATAAAGGAAGTAAATGGGAGATAGAATAAGAAACAAAGCCAAGTGTTAGACAGAACAAAAATAAACATAACAGCCAGTGGAATGGGGAGCAAGAAAGTAATTTGATTAGCTTACAGCCTGTTGACCTTTTTCTTTGTTTTGTTTCATTTGAAATTTTTGCTTGTCCTGGAGCTTGAACTGTAGGCATGGGCACTGTTTCTGAGCTTTTATTATTTTTATTTTTTGAAGTTTAATGCCCTACCACTTGAACCACAGCTCTATTTTCTTTATTTTTGTGGTTAGTTGTACCTAAGATTTTCACAGACTTTTCTGCCCAGACAGAATTGTGAATCCTCAGATCTCAGCCTCCTAAGTAGCTAGCATTACAGATGTGAGTCACTGGTGCCTGGCTAAACCAATTCATTTTTCTTTTTCATTTATTTACTTATTTTTATTTTTTGATCCTTGACTGGGACTCAACTTGGGTACCTGCCACTTTTGCTTACTGGCTAGCACTCTACAAACTGAAACATGCCTCCAAATCCCTGATTCTTGATAAACATGGCAGTAACATGCTTTGGGAGAAAAAGCAAGTCTTTAATACATAGAACTGGGAAAATGGATATCTACATATCCTGAAATGAAACTAGGCTAAGATACAAGAGTTAGAAAAATAGACTCCATTACAGTGGTCAACAATGAGACAATAGAATTAATTCTAAAGGTTGCATCTTCTCTCCTACAGACAGCTTAACTCTTGACTTCCCCAAAGATCACTAGATAGTCAGGAACATTACTGTGTAGGCTTCAGGAAAGGCCTTTGCTTGTTGAAGCAGGGATGAAAGGGTTATAAGAAGGACTTTGCATGACAGCAGGAACAGTTGGATGATGATCTCAGAACACCCATTCACAGAGCCTGAATTATAGACTTGGGAATGTCCTAAAGTGGGAGTGTTTTCTCAGATGGTTTTTACATCATCTCAGACATAGTTCCAGTAGATAAAGTTAATGTGTACCTTCAAACGTTTACGTCATTACTGTCATTCTTCATTGAGTTCTTGATATTGGATAAGGACAAAGGTATCAGCCTGAATTGTCTTTCTTTCTATTACTTAATTAGTAATTGGATAAGTACAGTTATCAAGGGAAAAGATCCAAATAAAAAAATCAGACATAGAGCTTGGAAAGGAAAACAAACTTTCAAAAAAGAAAAAAAAAAGCATAGTGAGAGTTCTGCTAATCATCAAGTCATATTCATTTAAGTCCCCAGAGTGGTATGCTGAGGTTTAATCCTCAGAATTGAAAATAAAAAGACTTTACTATATCTTAAAATTTCAGTTTGCAATAAAAGAAAACTTTTCTAGCTAAACTTAAGTTTTGAAAATGCAGGAGCTGGAATTTGTAAAAGCAGTAAATTGCACTAAAATGAAATTGTGTGAACTCTGTAAGGTCTTTCTTATATACAAAACATCTGAGTTCAGTGCAACAAGGCAGTAATGGAAAAATGGTGTTGAGCAAAATGAGGAAATCACTTGCTGGGTTATAGGAAGAGGGACTTTGGAGGCTTTATATCACAGGCCATGAGGTACAAAACTATAGACAGAATTGAATGTGGAGATCTTGGAAAGGAAGAAATCTGTGTTGTACAACATCACCAGTGACATTAATGTCAGATGCAGTGTCAAAGAGCAAAAGCAGAACTGACAGCTAGCAAATAGCAAGGTGAGTATCTGATTCTCCTCACCCATATTCTGGGTCATTGACAGACCCATTTTGTCCAGAAGAAAAAAACATCCTGCTGCTTCTTTTGCTTCCTTAAAGTCCAATCCTGTGGATGAAAAAAGTTATAAGAATGACCTAAGGACATTGGTTGGATGGTGTGAGGGAATGGAGCTAAAGAGCAAACTGTGAGCACATAAAAGCTAATGTTAACTCTACTAGGCAGGCAGGCTCCTTGCTCTATATTAGGTGTGCCTTGTTTAACACTGTCTTTATCACACATTGTCCATTTTGTACACATAAAATTCCATATGCCATTGAGACTCATAATAAGATGCTCTCCCCTTTGTCCACCCCTAATTCTGCTGCCATACAGGCAGCATTGCAGAAATGCCCAACTTTCTCATTCTAAAACTCACATAATCTCTAAAGTTTAAGTTTATGATTTCACCATAAGGGAAAGTCAAGGTTTATATTCATGGAGATGCCCCTTTGTGTTCTAGGAATAGAGTAACACACACACACACACACACACACACAAACACACACACACACACACACACACGCAGAAGGAATAGTCATGTGTGACATGTGAAGCAAGGAGATTTTAAGACATCAGCACTTGTAGTGAAGATAACATCCTAGTGATGACATCAGGCTCTCTTTTTGGCTTCTATGCATTGTACCTGATTAGCTCATACCATCTAAGTTATTGAGCATTCTTTGATATTTTTATTTTGCATTGATATTCATGGTAAAGAGACTTAAAATGATTGATGGAAGGTGCTATTTGATATTCCTTTAACTAGTATAAAGCAAGAAAGTATCTTTTGGGGAAAATGCATTTGTTTAATGAAGAAATATTGTACAACCTACCATGGCAACAGAATCAAGTACCTTGCCAAGAGCTTGTTTAGGAGATATGAATTGGCCCAAATCCTTAATTAAGTGTCCTTTTCTCTAAATTCTCTCTAGGAGAGCCCATTGTACTAATAACTACAAATATCTCTGGCATGAATAAGTGACATCGTTTGCAGTAAAATATCTTATAGGCCAAAAGAATGAACACAATTTCCTAGCCTAGTGATATTGATGCTTTGCAATCTGGACTATTAAGTTGAGTTCACAAAGCCTGAAACAGTCCTGTTGCACTAAAGTTTATATAGTGTGCAGTTAGGGGGTATAGAATGAGTGTTCAGTGCCTAAGCAAGAAGTGAAAAAGTAACACGTTTTTAATGCATTTTCCAAATTCCATTTTAAGACAAACATGTCTCTGTTCTTTCATCTTCATTGATTGGTTTGTTCATTCAGTTAGCCATTCAATCAACCAGGCATGTATTAATTCTCTCATGTTTATATTGGGAATTCAGATCTAGAGGATAAACAAGCCAAAAATGTTATTTATCCCAATGTACTTTTTAAAAAAAGAGATAAAATATTAGAAACAGCCTTATCTATTCTCATATTAACATTTGTATTCTACTAATTCTGCTTAACTATTAAAATTTCATCATTTTCATATAAAGTTTATTATTTAAAAATATACAATAGCCAGGCACCGGTGGTGCACACCTGTAATACAAGCTACTCAAGGAAGCTGAAATCTGAGGATTGTGGTTCAAAGCCAGCCAGGGCAGGAAAAGGCCATGAGACTCTTATCTCTAATAAACCACTCAGAAACCAGAAGTGGAGTTGTGGCTCCAGTGGCAGAGTGCTAGCCTTAAGCTGAAGAGCTGAGGGATAGTGCCCAGGCCCAGAGTTCAAGCCCCACCACCAACAAAACAAACAAACAAACAAATAAATAAAATAGAAGAATATTTTGTTTAGGAAATTTAGAATAAACCAACAATTCCAACATTCATAAACTTCTGTCTGAAAATATTTCCTTATTTTCTGAAGTTTAAATTTGTCTTCTAAAAAATGATCACATTTACTACTCTTATTTCAAGAAGATTGAGTGCAAATTTGAGAAGGCACTTTGCAACACTCTGAAGGATTATGAACGTGTTTGCAATTATAATAGTATACAGTCTATTATTTTCCCTGTTAAGTCTTAGTAGCACTTGAGATTATTAAATCAGTATTCATGTAGATTATATCACTCAAAAAGCTCCAGAGATCTCTTAATGAGACTATATAAAAGCAAATATTTTACTCAGTATTGAAATGCATCACCTTTGAAAGTTAATGGATCAATTGCCTAATAGGGACAATAACTCTAATGGTTTGTAATACAAATATCTCTTTCCACTGACATTCTAAAGGGATTTAGGTGGGAGGCAAACCATTATCCAAAAGACATACCAGTTCTCAGAATTGTAAAAAGTGCCCTGGAATCTTAAATGAGTTTAATCAGATAGCTGTTTAAAGCTAACACACATGACAATGAAAGAAATGCTCAACTTAATTGTATTTGAATTATTAAAAATTATATAAAAAATTAAAATTTTGTAAAAATTAAAATGTAAATAAAGGGAACTGGAGTAGATGAATGAGGAGAGGAAGCAGAGAAAATTTTGTTAAAACATTTAATGCATATCCTACAAGATGCAAAAAAGGGAAGGAAGGGTTGGGTTGGGTGTATGGGGGAGAATAATGAAAGGAATGACATAATTCAAAATGCATTACAATTATAATCTTATTTGTTACATGGTAACAACTTTGTAAGGATACTTAAATACGATAAAAAAATTAGAATATAAAAAGGTAATAAGCATCAAAAAATCTAAATAAACTTTTCATTAGTTTTTTTCTAATTGATTTATTTAAAACTGGCATTCTCAGTTTTAAGTGATGATTTGTAGCCATTTTCTTTTAGTTTTACTAATGAAGCTGTTTTCTGAAATGTGAATATATAATTAAAGCAGTGGTGGTATTATTTAAGAAATGTTGCCTAGGGGCTGGGAAGTTGGCTCAGTGGTAGAGCGCTTGCCTTGCATGCCTGAGGCTCTGGGTTCGATTCCTCAGCACCACATAAGCAAAAGGAAAAAAGCCAGATGTGGTGCTGTGGCTCAAGTGGTGGAGCGCCTTGAGCTGAAGATCTGAGGGACAGTGCCCAGGCCCAGAGTTCAGGCCCACGACCAGAGCCCCCCCCCCCAAAAAAAAGAAATGTCGCCTAGAAGCTTTTATTTCCAAGAAACAAAAATAATATTTTTTTTGCTTTTTTCAACTGATAACTATGTTCATGTCTTGTAACTCACCTATGCATTTAAACATGCTCACCACTGCATCTTCTTATTGAAGAGAAACTTAAGTCTTCTTTTTAGTTTGTTTGGTGTGGAGCTACAATAGTTCCAGGTATTGTAGCATAGCACCTCAGTGCCAGGTAATCTAACTTGGACTTAGGTAGTGAAACTGATCTCTCTGTGCCCAATATTTGTTACCTGTAAATTGTGACTTTAAATAGTACACAGATCACTGGAACAGTGTAAGGATGATTACAGGTGGGATTTGAATAGTGATTAGAAGGTTTCCTGACATATGACCATATTCCTTTCCTTGGCCTGTTTTCAGAGCCCTATTCCTTGAATGTCTATCTATCAAAACTGTGTGAGGATATTCTAATTTTAATTGATCCCCAAACTAGAAGATCCTTGATGCTCAGAAAAGTTAATTTGCCTAAGGCATAGGGGTGGAGATAAAAATAAATCCATGTAGTTTTTGCTCCTGGTCTGAATTAACCATTGTTTAAATACATTTTCAAGGGAAAACTAGTACTCATAGCTTTTTGTAACTATATTCCTAGAAGTATTTGCTCCAAGTAAGATTTTGCTCAAAAATGGGATTGCTGGGTCATAGGGGAACTCTATGTGGAGTCTTTGGGGAGCCTCCATACTACTTTCCAAAGTTGTTGATCAAGTTTACACTCCCACCAACAATGCAGTAGGGTTCCCTTCTGGCCATATTCCCTCTAGCATCTTTGTTATTAGAGTTCTTGATTATAGCCATTCTAACTGGGGTGAGGTGGTATCTCAATGTTGTTTTGATTTGCATTTCTTTTATGGCTAGAGAGGTTGAGCATTTCTTCATATGTCTATTGGCCATTCTTATTTCCTCTTCAGAGAAGTCTCTCTTTAAGTCTTTAGCCCACTTATTTATCGGGCAGTTGTTTCTTTGAGGATTTGTTGTTGGGGGATTTAATTTTTTGATTTCCAAGTATATTTTAGATATGAGACACTTGTCTGTTGTATAGCTAGTGAAGATCTTCATCCAGTCCATGGGCTTTCTATTGATCTTGCTAGCTATGTCCTTTGCCATGCAGAAAGCTCTGAAGCTTCAAGCAATCCCATTTGTCCAACCTTTTTTTGATGTTTTGTGTTTCTGGCTCTCTATAAAGAAAATTTTGGCCTGTGCCAAGGAGACCTAGGGTTTCTCCTATTCTGTCCTGCAATGTTTTCAGGGTGTCTGCTTTGACTCTGAGGTCTTTGATCCATTTGGAGTTGATTCTGGTGCAGGGTGATATATAAGGATCTAGCTTTAGTTTTCTACAGGTGATTAACCACTTTTGCCAGCACCATTCACTGAAGAGGCTGTCTTTTTTCCATTCTATTTTTTTAGCTTTACCCAAATGATCACAAATAAGACTATACTAAAGCTACCAGCACAACTATGTTTATTGCAGCATTATTTACCATAGCTGAGATATGGAACCAATCCAGATGCCCCTCAGTAGATGAATGGCTCAAGAAAATGTGGTGTGTGTGTGTGTGTGTGTGTGTGTGTGTGTGTGTGTGTGTGTGTGTGTGTGTGTGTGTGTGTGTGTGTGTGTGTATAATGGAATTCTATACCTCCATCAGAAAGAATGACATCCCTTGTTAGGAAATGGAAAGACTTGGAAAAAATTATATTAAGTGAAGTAAGCGAGGCCCAAAGAAACATAGGTCCCATGGTTTCCCTTATTTGCAATAACTAGTATATGTCTGGGACAAGCAGAAAAGGTCAAAAGCTTTATACACATGATCAGATAAGATGTAGTTAAGTGAAATGAAGCCCAAGATAGGGACATATAGGGTTTTTTTCTTTCTTGCTATTGTTTCTAATGTATTTATAATGTACGATGTGATTTTTTTTTGTTGCTTTGTATGTCTGTCCCCCATGGTATAACCCCTGTTTTTACTGTATTTGATGTTGGGATAATTTGAGGAGGTGAAGGGAAAAAACAGTATGTTTAAATAAGGATACAGGTTGACCTATTGCAACAATGAGATGTAGAAGACACTATGTTAAAAAACAAACTTTACAATTTAGGCTATCAGGGTGGGCGTGTAGCTTGGAGGTGGGAGGGGAGGGATGGTAGAGGGAAAACAAAAGAGGAGGCAACAATGCTGGATAAAAATGAACTCATTACCTTGCTCATGCAACTGTAACCCCTCTGTACAGTGTTTTCACAATTAAAAAAAACTTATTTAAAAAGATTTTGTTTTCTGAAGCTCATAAAGTTTCTTTGTAATTTTAGGTGCTAGCCAATGAGAACCAAAGAACTTTCTGGTAATATGAAACTTGGTTTAGTTGCCCAAACCATGGCTATCACAATGACTTCAACAATAAATTAATACCAAAAACAAAACAAAACAAAACAAACTCAAGCACTAAAATTTTTTTTCAAACAAAATCTTTCTAAGACTAACCAAAATAAAATTCCCTTTGATAGGATATTATTATACATTGAATCGAAACTAAGTGGGTGTCAGAGGAGAGAGAGATAGTAAAATAATTTCATATTTACAATTGTGATAAAAGGGGCAGTTCGGACTCATCAGTCTATGGAAGGCTTACAGATCTGGCCGAAAGATTTGTATTGTCATGAGACGTCAAGTATTACTTTACTCTCCCTTAGTGTATTGAAGTAGATGGGCTTCTTTTACATTGTAGTAGGAGGAATTAAATCAGCCTCACATATTGTTCCACATTTAAAAAATTTTATATTATGTAAATGGAAAGACTATATACACATAGGTGCACAAGGTGGTTTATTATTACTGTCATAATAATAATTATTATATTTATAAAATTTATAACAATAATAATTACTATTACTATTATTATGATCAGAATCATCATCATTTATTTATTTTTCTGGTCCCGGGGCTTGAACTCTGGACTTGGGCACTTTCCCTGAGCTTCTTTTTCGCTCTACTGTTTGAGCCACAGAGCCTCTTCTGATTTTTTTATAATTGGAGGTAAGAGGCTCATGGATTTTCTGGCTACAGCTGGTTTTAATCCATGATCTCAGATCTCAGCCTCCTGAGTAGCTAGGATTACAGACATGAACCACTGGCATTCAGCTAATGTGATGTTTTATAAGCATGTGGTGTGTACTGATTATCACAATCAAATTCATGAACAATCCTATCAGCCCAATCCTGCATATTAAATATATCAGAAATTGTTTATTTTCTAACTTGAAATTTTCCATGTTTGATCAACATTATCTTATTTTTTTCTTCTTTCTGAAACAAGTGTTCTACTGTAGACTTAATTCTATCTTGCATACTTTTGAGAATTTACAGATTCAGGAGATCACAAGGTATTCACATTTCTGTGCCTGGTTCATTTCATTTAGTATAATGTCTTCCAGGTTTATCCATTTTTGCAACACAATTTTCTTCATATATATATAGTTAAATAATTTTTATCAACTAAATGTACACACATGTGTAACAATATCAGATGTATTTTATCAAGCCATTTGTCAACAGAAAGCTTGTTTTTGTGTCTTTGCTAAAGTTGTCACAAACATAGGGGTCAGCTGTCTGTTGATAATTCATCATTTCTATTTGTGAGTAAATACATGCATTGCTCTTCTGCAATTGCCTTCTTATTCCATGATTTGCCTCACCTTTCTCGATCTATGCAGTATCATTTCTCAAATTGTATTATCAATATTGCTTTTATTTATTTAATTTTATTTTTAATCACATTGATAAGGTGATGTGCAGAGGGGTTACAGTTACATACATAAGGTAATCAGTACATTTGTTTGTGAACCATGTCAACCCTTCCTTCATTTTCTCTTACTCCACAGCCTTCCCTGCCACATCACTTCTAGTATGCACAGTAATCAGTGTTTTGTGAAAGAATAGTGAAACCAGAGCAAATTTGTAAATGTATTTTAGGCCAAGTTATACAAGTTATTTCTCTGTGAGACTCTTGAAATCTTTTTATATTCTCATGTGCACAGACATTTTTCCTAAAGAAAACTCTTTTTTCTAATTCTTTTGATCTTGAGAATACGTTTTCTTTGCAAAGAATGCTACGAAAAAATTAGGAAATGGCTTCCAAAGTATCTGCTAATGGTAACAATTTTCTAATAAAAATAATTTCAATTGTATTATTCAGTAGGGAGAAAAATGACTTCTAGTCATATTCTGGTTAAAATGTCTACTTGAGACAGAATTTATTAACTTGAAGTAGTTTGTATTCTTAGAAGATTAATATTGTTTTTAATTTTTAGAAATTAACATTAACATTTAAGTGAACATTTTTAAAAATAACATTGCAAGTACAAGCTTGTCTACTTAGCTTCATATGTGTCAACTAAATCATTCTTAAAGATACAGGATGGAAAGAAGATAAATTAAATTAGAAAAAAATAGTCCAAATAGTTTATTGTATTATTCGTTATCTTTTACAAAACACATTGTTTGGTGGTCAGATATTTTGGAGATGAATTCAATAACTGAACCCATGTTTTATCATGTAGATAAGGTCTAACTTGTATGGCTTTTCTATTTTTAAGAAAAAATATTCATTCTCTTTTTACAGAATTATTCCAATAAGTGAGGTAGTAATACAGATTGGTATGAATTGAGGAGAGAAGATCTGATTTTACTTTGTTATAATAGGGTATAATAGGGTAACTTTGCTACCCTCTTATAATATAACAGGGGTTATACCATGGGGGAGGGACATACAAAGCAACAAAGAGATAATCTTATAAATATGTTAGAAACAATCGCATGAAAGAAAAACCATTTGAGTCCTTAACTTGGAGTTCATTTTGCCTAACATCAACTTATCTGACCATTTCTGCTTGACTCAGACATATACTAGTTATTGCAAATAAGAGAAACCATGGGAGCTATGTTTCTTTGGGCCTGGCTTACTTCACTTAATATAATTTTTTCCAAGTCTTTCCATTTCCTAACAAATGGGGCAATGTCATTCTTTCTGATGGAGGCATAGAATTCCATTGTGTATATAAACCACATTTTCTTGATCCATTCATCTACTGAGGGGCATCTGGGTTGGTTCCATATCTTAGCTATGGTAAATGATGCTGCAATAAACATAGTTGTGCTGGAGTGTTTGTACCCAAAATAAAGAAATTTATGGATTTTTATGTAGCATGTTGGAGAATTGCAGGCTACATAAGAACATGCAATTTACTTGTTTACAAGTGGGTTTTCCCAAGTGCAATTGGCTTAATGCTTATAATCCCAGGGACTCAGAAGACTGAGATTTGAGGGTCCTGGTTTGAAGTCATCTCAGACAGAAAAGTCTATGAGGGTCTTATCATTAGCCACCAAAAGAAAAAAAAGCTAGAAGTGGAGCTGTGGTTCAAGTGGTAGAGCACTAGCTTTAAGCAAAAATGCTCCGGGACAGTCCCCAGGCCTGGCCTTAATTTCAAGCCACAGGATTTTAAGTCACCCACTGCCCCCCTCCTCCACGAAGTAGGTCTTGAGCTATTCCTGGAGAGATGAACTGACTCAAAGGAGCAAAGGTGATAGGAGGGGAGAGAAGGCCATGTCAGGAAGAAGACTGAAATGGTGTCATGTAGAAGGGAGCAAAAAGGAATTTTGTAGGCTAGAGCAAAGGTTTCTTAACCACAGTACTACTGACATTTAAGCTTAGATAATTCCTTATAGTGAGAAAATACTCTGTATTTAAAGATACCTATCAGCTCTCATGGTTCTCTGTCAATAAGACATCAGATACCAGTAGTGACAACCAAAAAGTGACAATCAAAAGTGATTTTTGTATATTGTCACAGATCTCTCCCCACCTCACTTTCTCTCTCCCTTTGTGCCAGTTCTGCAGCTTAAGCTCAGGGCCTGAGCACTGACTTATTCATTTGTTTTTTATTTGTTTGTTTTTTTTATAATTTTCTCGAGGTTAGTGCTACTTATGGTTTTGAACTGCAATCCTCACATCTCAGCCTCTTGAGTAGCTATGATTACAGGTGTGAATCAAATATTTCTTAAGGTTATAAAACTCTCCCAAATTTAGAATTCTTAACTGAAAGATATAGAGTGGCAATGAGGTCATTGATAAATTATGTCTTAAAGGGCAGCAAACAGATATTTTTCATCCATCAAAGAAAGTATACTACTTTGAGATAAGATGAGAAAGCAATCAAAGGCAATTTCATTTCTGTTGCTGTTGTTTTTTTTTATTATTGTGTAATATGTGAATTAGTAAGTCCATCTGTGGTTCATAACATAGAAAGTAGAGAACAGAGAATATAGCAGTGTCCTCAATTCCTCTTGTTCCTAGTAAAAGAAAATATAAGATGAAATAGGCCTTGTGCCACCTAAAATTCTTAAATAAATTCTAAAGCTTGATGAAAAGGAAAAAAATCAAAATTTTCCAATAAATAAAAAATCTAATTATGAATCCTCTTTGGCACAAGAATAACTAGCTATGATTTGCAGCACTGGTGTACTTCCTTACACTCTCTCTTTGGGAATCTCCAGCATCTTTCTTGCTCTGATCCCTGATTGCTTGGAGACTAGAAGTCCAATCACACATCTGGCTATTGCAGCCAGTTTGTCTCCATAAGGGCATTTCCAGTTCAGTCAAGAGGAAAGGATGAAGGGTATTAACATTCACTTTGGCAAGAAGTGAGAGGTCAATATGTTTGTTGAACCTTTCCGTGAGCTTCTTTGGGCAATCTCAAGTAATCAAAAAACACTTGTAGTTTAAACTTGAGTTTGTCACACTGAGAACAAAACATGGTCATGGGCTATAAAACGTTTGATGTTGTAAATAAGAAAAATAGGTAAAAGTTATTATATGGCACCTACATATTGTTTACTTTTTAAAAACAATATAGAAGGAGAGGAAGATTTATGGGAAATGTGGGAATCATGGAGAAAGGATATTAATTTCCAATTGTATTTAAATATGTTCGAGTATTGATTTCAAGTTTTAGAAAAAAATGTAATGCAGAATCTGAAGCGATTTATGTCACTAGTGTCAAACTGTATGCCAAACCAAGGGAAATCATATTGTCAAATATAAAACTGTGCATTTATACAAACACGTATATACACATACACACACACTCAAGTATGCAGTAGAAGGATTACTCTATTTCTGACTGGGACTACCAGTGTTCATGATTTTGAATAATTTCATTTCTCCTATTCAGGTCACTATCTATAATTCAGACTTATTCAAAAACGCTCCACTTTGTCAGCTTTCAGTGTGCTATTTTTAGTGATAAAGAGCTACCATTAGGGAGAAAGAAATATGGTTTTCTCTCTTTTGTTCAAAGATACCTATTCTGCAACAGAAATACATATTTTTCACTTGCTCTGTAGCATTTACTTACACTATGACATGGAAAGCTTGTGGTCTTTTATGGCAGATTATTCCATCCTTAAACTTTTTGTTGTTGAGGTGACTAGATGCTGTTATGCGATCATCATTTTAAATGCAAGTATGCCTTGAAATTCCTAGCTATTTTAGGGAGATCATTCAAATCTTGAAAGACATTAGTTTACCATTTCCAGGGAAGCTAAGTTTATTGAAGCTTTCAAATACTCTCTGCTTAGCTTGGCTGTCATCTCACCATCAGTTGTGTGGTATATAAATAGCTTCACTTTAACATGTGAGAAATAATATTTTTTTAAAAAAAGACTCCTTCTGGATGTTAAGATGTGAAATTAAACTCCAGGTGCTTCTCAGAGTTATTTGGGACATTTTCCAGTTGTCAATATGGAAATCCTGTCAGTCAGGGAAGGGATCTGTTGCCATGGGGAAGCAAAGGCTGCATCACTTGACAAGTTGGCAGTTGTTAAGAGTGGGTATAAAAATGAAAAACTTGGAGACAGGTATTTGAAGATGGCTGTTCACCAGGGATTGTTGAAGGTGGTTGAAAAAAGTGGGGGTTTTTGTCTATTTTTATAGACATTTGTTTATGCATAAAGCTTATTACCTTTTTGGCAAATGCATCAAAAGATTTAGAGAGAACCAAAAATCCAAACCACACAAATTCATATGCAATTTAAGTACGGAATTGAACTAGTAGAATTAAATGGAAGTAAGATGAATTAAGTCATCACTCTCATTTTGGAATGCTAATGTGTTGGCTGGACAATTTCATATTAACTTGAATTTGGCTATGGCTTCCAAGTGAAGTAAACACTGAACTTCTATGTAAGAAAACTAGTCTTTTTTAAAATTAGACCCTAATATGGCTTCTATGAAGATATTGTAGTTATTTCAATCCATGGTATTATGAAAAAGGTAGACAAGTTGGCACAAGTTGAGAGAACAGTCTGAGATGCTAAGTTGATTAAGGGGTTGATTTTTCAACAACATGAAATAAAATAACTCCCACAATTATTCAAATTAGGATGTCAGTTATTGGTTTCCATTTAAAGCTAGGGCACCCTCTCTATGGTTTCTTATATAGAGGAGAATAAGGCATGCTAACTCTCCAATGAAAATTTTATAACAGCCCAAATTGTCAAAAACATAGTAGGATTCAGACAGTACTTAAAATATTTTAAAGCTTAGAATTCCTATAGGATATGGTATTGGTTCATTTCTTCACTGTAATAACACTTCTGGAATAAGTATTCGAGTTGTCAAATTGTATTTCCAAACAGGCCATGGTGATTAATATAGAAAAAATGAATAGTAGAATAATAGAAGTTGTTTCCAATATGAAAATGTCCCTAGTGGAAAATGTCCCTAGGATTGTGTTCTCTTGTCCCTAGGATTGTGTTCTCTTGTCCCTAGGATTGTGTTCTCTTGTCCCTAGGATTGTGTTCTCTTTTCTTTCTCTTTCCCTAGGATTGTGGCTTGAAATTACAATCCTCAGATCTCAGCTTTCTGAGTGGCTAGGATTACAGGCGTGAGCCATCCACACACTGCAGGATTGAGTTTTCTTGAGTTGAGTCAACCACATTTGTTTATACAAGTGACATAGTCACAAATATGCTGTTAAAATTATAAACATATAGTTTTGTCATATACAGGACATAGAACTTAAGAGGATTATGGGAGATAATACAGAGAAGAAATAGTTGTTGTAATTTTAGATGATAAAATCCAAACTTTGACCTAGAAACCTACTTGACAGCTTGGATTTGAAATGGAACATGCATTTGGCATGGTTTTAAAATTATGATTTGTTTCTCAGATTAGTTCCAGAAAAAGTATATGAAGGCCAAGAATTATATACTTTCATATGGAATATAGTAACATATAAGTTTCTACAAAAATGTTAGACAATTCATTTAAAATAACGTAAAACAATAAAATATAGACAATAATCAACTTAAAAGAGATTTCCTTTTATTTCCTTTAAACTGTATTTTAAGTATTTCTTTAAATATTTGCATTAGGGAAGAAGACAGGACCAGGACTTTCATGAGTATACATTATACTATATATATATATATATATATATATATATATTATGTTAGGTACATTTCTCCTAGAAATTTTTAAAAGAGAAATTTAAGACCTAGTATTTCTGACATTCTAATTGACTACATGCACTAATGATTAAAAGATATAGAAATGGATGGTAGGGAAAAAAATAAAAGAGGGTGTAACAATGTTCGATGGGAAATGGACTAATTCCCTTACTCATGTAACTGTGATCCCTCTGTACAGTATCTTTACAATAAAATATATAAAGAATAAATAAAAAATTAAAAAAAGATAGAGGAGGAGGAGGAAAGAGAATCAAGGTTGGACTCAGGCCATAGAAAGGCATGAGACCTAATATGAAAAAAAAAAACTAAAAAAGGTAGAAAATCTTGGTAGAATATCTTTCCTACAAGAGCAAGACCCTGGGCTCAAACTTCAATAAAAGACAAAACAGAAAAGATGTATATGTCAGATTCTAATATCTAAACATTCCAGTATTGTTTTGTTCCCAATAAGATGTGTTTAAAAATACATTGTCTACTCTTTTATAATCAATGTCTCGGGCTAGGAAGGTGGCTCAGTGGTAGAACACTTGCCTTGCATGCATGAGGCCCTGGGTTCGATTCCTCAGCACCACATAAGCAAAAAGAATAAAAGCCGGAAGTGGTGCTGTGGCTCAAGTGGTAGAGCGCTAGCCTTGAGCTGAAGAGCTGAGGGACAACGCCCAGGCCCAGAGTTCAGGCCCCACGACCGGACCCCCCCCCCCCCCCCCGCAAAAATCAATGTCTCTATGCTGTACGGTATTGAGTCACTGTTATTTCAAACCATTCCCTTTGTCATTTGCTCACTAAGTTATGAACACTGCTGATTTTCCCTACCAGAAGATGTCAAGTTTCCTTGAGTTGCTCTGTTGTCATTTCCTTCATTTCTAACAAATTCCCTCCTCTGTTTGATATTTTAGATACCTTCAGCTCTTTTTTTTTCTTCAGCTAAATCTTGACCTTGAGTTTCTATTTCAAACTTTGCCTCATGTAGTCTTAGCAAAAATCCTAATTTAGTTTATTTTAAAAAGTCTACCTTTCATATCTCTTGCCTTTGTTATCAAATTTCTCATCTGCTACTATCTCTAAGTTGATATCTTGCCCCCTTGGACTTCTTCATCAAGAATACTCTTAGATTGGTTTAGGAATCATTTCACCACTACTGATGGTGCATGGAAATTCTCTTCTACTGACCCACCAGCTTTTCTATGGCTATAAATCTCCATTTGTTCTTTCTGTGTTAGAAATGAACCCATATCTCTACTGAGGTATCTTTTTACCCATTGTGTTCATTTTTGAGTAAAATCTGGTTTTAATGCTCTAGACACTATCTGTCTTTAGTTTCCTTTGATACCTCCACTGCTGACAAACTGGCAGCTCATAATTTGCAGTCAATGTCTGTCTCTGATATGAAAGTATTCATCTTTTCACTTTTACCAGTTTCTAAAGCTGGTGGAACCAGGCTTCTGCACTTATTTTCAACTCCAGAAGTGTGTAGGCATTAAGAATAATGAGGACATGCTGTCACATTGTTTTAATCAGATTTCTGTCACAATTCATTCTTCTGGCTTTATTATATCTTAAAAAATAATGCCACTGTGGTCCTAGTTACTTCTACTGGGAAAAATGAAGTCTTATACTTGTTTTTACACTGTCTGATTACTGACTAGACCAATCAGATCTAGTCTGATGATTCTCTCTCTCTCTACCTAATACCTTCTTCTCTTCTTTTTTGTTGAAATTACCCTTCACCATCTCCAGGTTTAGACAAGCACCATTGTTTGTTATGTCTCTTTCCTGAGTATCTGCTGTAGACTCTTCTTAAAACACAATACCGCCAAGCTTCACATATGTATTACATCTACTCTGGTTCTAAATGAGTCTTATGAGTCCCAAGTCTGTGGAATAAATTTCCAGCACTTGGACTAAAACTCATATTCCCTCTGAAACTTTCTGTCATGTTATCTGTATTCACCACAGCTTTGCCTTCTTCTGAATATTCCCCATAATTGCCTCAGTGTTCTCTTTTTTGTGTGTTTCTTTCTGAAAGAAACGCTCCTTTTCTTCAGATAGCCTGAAGTAATCCTGGTTACGTTCATGTTTCAACTCAAATGCCATAGCTGTCATTTCCCTTGATTTCCATAGTGGTTTCTTAAAATTTATCTTATGGAATTTATCACATTGTTCCTGCTTAATCCTTTAATAGTCACTTGTGTTTTTTTAAACCTCTTGTGTTATGCTCCAAGGTCTTAAGGGATGTGTTCATGTTATTCCTCTTTTCAGAATCTATCACCTTGGCATTATTACTTTGCATCACCAAAAAGCAAAAGAGTGTGGTGAACTAACTTTTAGAAAATGCTTTTAATGTGACAGATACTGTTATATGTATTTTCAATAGAATTTCTCTGAGAATAAGCTTATTATACTGGTTTTATGTCTAAGAACTTAGTCTTGGAGCAACCAAGTAATAACACAGAGTTACATACTTTTTCAGTGCAACAGCCAGTAAGGTGTGAATCTTACATTATATTCCATAGGATCTCTCTTCATTGACTTTCCCAGATATATGACAATGACTGAATCTCTGTTCCAGAGAAAAGGGCAGATAGACAGTAGGTATACCATTCATTTTTATGAAATGGTATTAGATAAATAAGTAAAATATGCAGCTCTTTAAAATAGACATTGCTGTGCTATGGGGATTGCTTATGGCAGGTTTTGCTTCTATTTTGTTAAAGGCATTTATCTGGATGATAAAGTGAGGCATTTAAAATAGTAAAGAGTTTTTAACAGCAATTCATGAATCAAGCATGGGTTTACTGATTTTATACATGTTACTGCATAAATATATGTTACTGTGTTTATATATATATATGCTTGAGTCTTTGTGCAGAAGGAATCATGCCTCTTCCTTGGTGGTATGCTTCCTTTGGCGACCAGAAGGTTATCGTGGTCCTGGAGGAGATTTTAAGATTAGAATAGCAAAAAAAACAAAAACAAAAAAAAACAACAACTCACTGACTGGATGGGTTGGCTTGTTCTGCTCATGTTCATTCTTGAAAAGCAACTTAACAGTTCTATTCTTTTATTTATTTATTTATTTCTTTTTGGTCAGTCGTGGGGCTTGTACTCTGTGCCTGGGTACTGACCCTGAGCTCTTCAGCACAAGGCTAGTACTCTACCACTCGGGCCACAGCTCCACTTCTGGTTTTCTGGTGGTTAACTGGAGATAAAAATCTCACAGACTTTCCTGCCAGAGCTGGCTTTGAACCTCAATCCTCAGATCTCAGCCTCCTGAGTAGCTAGAATTACAGGTGTGAACCACCGACTCCCTGCCTACAGTCTATTCTTGAGTGGGGACTTTTCTTTTCTTTTCTAGGGAATTTTCTTGTAAAAGATTGTTGCATATCCTAGGATGTTTTTCTTGTCTCAATGTGTCCAGGCCCTAGTAAGTTTTACAACTATTGATGATATGTTGGATTCAAGATACCTAAGTGGAAACTTTCACAGGGTGAATGAAGAAGGAATGCAAAGGAATGATGTGAGTAGTTAAAAGTAAGTTCTTCTTATTTGAATTTTCTAGTGAAAAAATGAAAAGTCTCTTGTTGCAAGGTTGGGGTTTGATGTGTTGAACTTACGTTTAGTATTACTTTGTGCACTGAGTTAGTTTTCAGTTTGTACCCATGTGAAATAGTATGTCCTCATTAATTATTTCAACAGAATAGATGAAACTTCTGGTCAGTGAGAAGATTGAATATTGAATTTGCTCTCTTTGTCTTGTATTCTCCGATCCTAGAATTTTACCATGCAAAGTGTGGGCCTTAAACTTACAGCCTGGGCACCACTTTAAAGTGTGCTAAGAATGTAGAATCTTGGATTACATTCTAGGCCTGCAAGATTCAAAATAATCTTTTTTATAAACTACAGGCAATTTATATGTATTGAAGTGCTCAGTACACTGCTGAAGACTGGAAGCTTCCAGAAGGTAAAAGTTGTGTATAAATATATATGTGTATGTACATATATATATGTATATATATATATATATATATGTATTGTCTGAACTTTGTATTTCATCATAAATTCCTACTATGGTGTAGCATGTTTGTGCACAAATGCAGATGTAGCCGATCATCCCTTTCAACATAATCAGAATTAACAGGCAGCAGAGTCTACAATTACTGTCAGGAGACCTTATTGCTCTCCTTTTTCCTTGCCCTTGCTCAAGCCATTCCATTAACTGAGCCCTGGGAAACATTTCAATGACAAGTGCAGTAAATGGTTTGATTTTCCTTTCAGTTTCCATTTACAAGCAAAAAAAAAAAAAAAAAAAAAAAAAAGAAAGGAGGAGGGAAAAAGAAAGAACATTAAAAACAGCATAATGCAAATGAGGCTGCTTTAAACAGCAAGCAATCAGCATAGGTACATGCCTTATGCTGTAGTCCCAAATGCAATCATTAGACTGCTTTCCCACTAGGGAAAGGAAAGACATTGAGTGCTATTGAACATTGCCAATTTTTATAGTGGATCAGCTTGAAAATATTTAGCACAGATGTTTCTGTAATTGTGATACACTGGGAAAATTCACATGTTCAATAACCCTCTAACTCTCTCCTCCATCTGTGCAGTGTGATAGCCCACAGTCACTGCACAAGGCCATTATAGGAACAGAGAGTAATTGGGTCTGGCTCAAGACCTATAGAAAGGTTCTACTGTACCATCTGTGCTTCTTTACGTGCTTGCAGGTGTGTGTGTAAGCATGCATGTGTGTGTGTGTGTGTTCTTATGATTATTGCTATCACAAACATGAAGTCTGAAAATATTTTCTACATTCTTGAATCAGTTTTGTCCACAACCAAGACCTACAGAAAATAATTGCACAGGGAAAATTGTATATGAACCTCTCCTTTTATTTTCTTGGTTCTGGCTACAAATATAATGATTGTCAGTAATGACTGAAAGTTTTACAAGCTGTGGATAGTTTGGGGCATGCAAGGTAAGCTAATGGACTCATTTGGGTTCCAGTGAACAGTTGCCCAAGTCACAAACCATTGGCTTCATGGATTTTTAATCTGAGCAAAGAGGTCTCCCAGCACTGTGTTCTTTTGGAGTATTCTTTGTTTCTTTTCTCATGTTCACTCTTCTCACTTTTAGCCTCTGGTCACGCTCTATCTTTTCTAGATTGTGCCTCATAATAGACTTTTACTCTGCCCTATACAATCTTGATTATTAGAGATTATAAGAGGATTGTGGCTCCTTCTCATGTTTTAACTCATGGCTCACAAAAGTCTTAGTTTCTCTCTTTTTAAAACTGGACTCAGTACAAATGTAATTAATCTCCATCTATTAGCATATAATTCATTGTTTAAATTATTGTTTAAAATATACTGGAAGGACATGAAATTTGGATTCTTTTCTTCCATGGTCTCCTATACTTTTCTATATTTCCTTACCACTAGTAATGTTGATAATAAAATCACTGGCCAAATACAAACTTGTTTATATGACTTTTCTGTCCTGCAACAATCTGCAAGTTGAACAGATTTTTAAAAACCACTCAGTCATTTTTTAATGTGACCCCCAGAAATATTTTAATATTATATCTTCAACGACAGCTGCAAACATTTCATACGTTTTTGCAAGTAATTTGCAGGTTGAGTAAGCTATCCTACTTAGATTGCTCACAACTTGATGTATGCTTCATTATCATCACAGTCTCCTTAGAAGAGCTCCTAGGCCAAATTAGGGAGCTAATTTGGTCCTTAAACAATGTTTACTAATTATAAAGCTTTAGAGAATGTTATCCTTGGTTTCTGACTGAAAGAGATAAGGAACATTTCTAATTCTAAATTCTCTGTATCTCAATGATTATTTTACTCCACAGCATATAGCCTGAAGTCATATGTTGATAATGATGAGGGAATTCTAAATTCTGATTAAATGGATACTTTTGACCCAAATGTTTTCAGTAATGGAAGAGCAACATGACTATACATTTTCAGCTGAATACTTTGTGAAAACGCAGAAAACAGAAATATGCTTGTTGCATTTTTTATTTCTTTTATTCATGTATTTCACTCCATACAAGTTGGCTGTTAGGAACTGAGGTTTTGTGAGTTTAGGAAATTTTTTTGTGAATTTAGGAATTAGGGAAAAATAGAACAGATATGGTAACTTTCTACTTAAGATTTATAATACATCATGGAGGTAGTTAAACAAATAGCCAGTTAAAATATACTATGACCAACTGAGTCAGTAAATAGACAGTATAAAAATGGTGGAAGTTTTTAGATGACACTTATATCTTAAAGGTTCCTCTAAGTCATAACATCATTCAAGGACGTACTGGGTGTAGCTCAGTAGTAGAATGCTTGCCTATCAGTTACTATGGTCTCAGTTCAGTCCCTAACACCACAAGAAACTGCCAAAAAAGGCAACAAACCAAAATCTACTACAACAAGAAAATGTTGTGCATCTTACAGGTATCTGAAGGATAAATAGCATGTTTCAGAAAAAGGTGAAAACAAAATTGCATTACTCCAAAGAAGGGACACTTCTGAAACTTTAGAGAGTATATATTCTCTCTACTTATCTATCTATAGTATGTGCATGTGTGTGTGTGTGTGTGTGTGTGTGTGTGTGTGTGTGTGTGTGTGAGTTGTGTGTGTGTGTTCTTGATCTGGAGAAAGTAAAAGCCTGAATGACAATGAGAAAGACAGGGAGAGAAGGGGGGGAGAAAGAGAGAGAGAGACAGAGACAGAGACAGAGAGACAGAGAGACAGAGACAGGTGAGACAGAGATTCAGAGATATGTGAAACATGTCTATTGCTACTATTATTAAACCATGTTTTGTAAAATTATTCAATAAAAGCTTCAAGATGTGTGCCAAGATAATTTGGGTATAAAATTTAAAAAAAAAAACAATGACAACACAAAAAGGTAGAAACTTAATAAAAGTGTGAAACAGTTTAACCTGTGTTAAAAGGTTAAGGAATTTATAAAGAATTAAGGGCGAATAGGAAAGAAACAAAGGAGGGGGTACCAATGTTCAACAAGAAATGTACTCATTACTTGTATAACTGTAAACCCTCTATACTGCATCTTTACAATAAAATAAAATTTAAAAAAATTTAAAAAAAGAAATAAAATTGGAACAAAGCAACAAGAAAATACAAACACAAGCAAAAACAAAAAACCTTCCCTCATAGTAATGGATATGAGAGGAGCAACAGTTTAAGAGTAATTGTGAAATGTTACAAAGAGAATTTTCTGGAACTGACTGAAAGTTGTCATACCAGACAGAAGTAAAAGAATACACAGGTAACCATCTATACTTAATCCAAAGCTTCGAAATCTTGAACATTCAAAAATCTGAAATGATTCAATTTCAGACATGACATCATGATTGAATAATTCTACACCTGGCCTCATGTAACGAGTTGCAGCCAAAATTCAGGCAAATTAAATTATGTAAAATGACCTTCAAGCTGTAAGTATAAAGTATATATAAAATATGCATAATTTTGTGTTTCAATTTCAGTCATCTCCCCAGGAAACTTCATTATGTGCATGTAAATATTTCCAAATCTGAATCCCCCACTCTAAAAATTCTGAAATCTGAAACATTTCTGGAGCCAATTATTTTAGATAGCTGACAGCCTGTATTCGTTTTAGTTTTCCCTTTCTCCCAAAACAAATGATCATAGACTTGGCAGTTTCCATGTTGAAAGTCGGTGGGATATCTACTCTGGGTTCATTAATCAGGTGTCATATACCTGTGTGTGATGGGGGTGGGGGATGAAGGGGTGGGGGTGGGGTTTCCTACGGAAGAATCAGCGACATCTAAGCTTATCCAGTTGCTGGGGAACTGAGTCTGTGAGGGATACTAGTTGAGGTCACTGTTTCCTTATATTAGAGGAAAAGTATCTAGAACTTCTCTCCTGAATATTTCTCACTCTGGGAGTTAGAAACCTTGCATCAAACTCTCCCAGTGATTAAAATCTGTCTGCTCCTCCTTTGCTTCATGTCTTTGACTCTGGCTAGAGACCATTCTATGTATATAAAAGCTCATGTAATAGCCGGGTGCCAGTGGATGGCTCAAGCCTGTAATCCTAGTAGCTACTCAGGAGGCTGAGATCTGAGGATCACGGTTCAAAGCTGGCCCAGGCAGTAAAGTCTGTGAGACTCTTATCCACAATTAACCACCAGAAAACTGTAAGTGTCTCTGTGGCTCAAGTGTTATAGCACTCACCTTGAGCTGAAGAGCTGAGGAACAACACTCAGGCCCAGTTCAAGACCCATGAGGCAAAAAAAAAAAAAAAAAGCTCATGTGATTACATTGGATAAAACCTCATTACATAGACCAATAGAGCAGCTGTTAGTAATCTCAATTTACAGGCTTCAGGGCTTAGAACAGGGGCAATTCTGCTTTTTAAAAAATATAAGAATGATGGAAAATCAGGCAAAATAGTCCAGCAGAATGTCTAGACTAAGTAATACAAAACTATCAGATGGAATCTGGGCTAATTAACACATTTCCCTAGATCCTAATTCTCCAAGGGTAAAATAAGAACTTTGGCCAAATATTCTCTCAAGTCCCTTTGGTTTAGAAAGTTATTTCTGTAAGAAATCTCAAGGCTTCGTAAAGGGATAATAAGGTATTAACATGTTGTGGGAGTGAAGACTATTTTCATATTTGTAACTGGAAACCTCTGGCCAAAGCTGTGTACACATTATCCAATAAAAGATGGTTTTATCATCTGTAAAACTGAAGAATAATACATATTAATATAATTTGGATTAATATGTCCTTGGTTCTAGAAATATGAATGGAAGGACATCAATGTCCATGAAAAGAAATTTAAAAGTTGAAAGAATCTACACACTGAGTGAGGAAAGAAATCCATTATTTTCTATTTGAAAAAAATGAATGATATATCAAATGATTTCATTTGAGCTAGGACCATGAACTCCTGAATTCAGAAATCATTTAGGTATCATTTTGGCATTGCTGAATGTATTAGAAAACAGAAGAGAGCCTCTCAATGGTCTCCTCCTGACTAAGTTCACTGAACTGCCCCCAAACTGTCTTATGAAGAGAGAAAGGAATCTGTGCTCCATTATTCAGCTAAGACTTTTTGATTCGATGTAAAAAAAGATTCTGTCAGTGATGTTTTCACTTAACAAATTTATTAGCTATCTATCACTTCTTGAACTTCTTCCTGGGTTATATAACAAATAAAAAAATAACAAAAACACTGTACAACTTTGAGTTTCATCACCAATACTATGTGAAGTTTTTCCTCCTTATGGTATCTTTGATTTAATTCAGTCTCCAGCTGGCAGGACTGTGTCAAAGGACGCTCTAGTACATTTTACTAAATAATGATTTCTAGGAGATCCAGTCTTTACCACTGACCACTGCTGATGAGAACTGCCTATTACACCTGACCTTTGATACTTGCAATCAGATAATATCACACAAAGACTAGATTATTTAGTCCCTTCTTTGTGACTGCCTTTAATATCCTTGCTGGCTTGTTGTTTTGGCTTGGCTACTAGAGTGCAACCTTGAGACTGTGTCTTGGGTCTCTATGTCTCTTCAGTATTCAGAATTTTGAATAAATTACAAAGGACTCCATGATTACATGTTGAATAAATAATGTCAACAGTGGTGCAATCATTGGTTGTCAAAAAGAAATCTCTCAGTAAAACAGACTTTAAAATGTCAATATGTTGAACTGAAAATAACTCTTCAGAATATGAAGTAGTATTAAACTCTTTCAAGTGATGGTCAAATGATTGCATTAGAGCAACTACAAAAAGGAAGTAAATGTATATGTTAAAAACTTTATGGCCATTTGGCTTCCTCAAATTTCCTTCATACATCAAGACATTCATGTCAAAAGTAGGCACAACAGAGCATGACAGTTTCATTTATTTATTCTTGGGTGGTTGTGGGGCTTGAACTCTACTCTTCAGCTCAAAGCTAGGACTCTACCACTTGAGCCACAGCATCACCTCCGGTTTTCTGGTGGTTAATTGGAGATAAGAGACTCAGAGATTTTTCTGTTGGGGCTGGCTTTAAACTGTGATCTTCAGATCTCAGTTTCCTGAGTAGCTAGGATTATAGGTATGAGAGACCAGCACCTGTCTAGAAATAACTTTACTACTATATAGAAATGTTTAAAACTTCCCAGTTTTAATTTTTTTGCCTAATTTTGTCCTATTTTTATTTTAATGCAAAAATTAAAACTCATCCGTTTCTATATCAAGAGTAAATCTTGTTTAATCTTTGAGAAAAAAATATTATTTTAGGGCTGGGATTTGCCTATCAAGTGCAACGTCCTGGGTTCAATCTCCAGTACTAAAAGTGAAAAGACAAAAACATAGAGTTTAAAAAAGTACCAATCATTTTTAAGTAAAAAAAATTGTTAAATTAGCTTCATTGTATGTGTGGTTCCAATTATATATTGAGATGATTCAAATCAAAGTCAGCAACAACAATAAAATCAGTCTCTATGCATATATAAAACTTGCATAATGATAGGCCTTGTATCTGAAAAATAATGGTGTCGTGAGCCTTGGCTAAAATGATCTATTTATTTCCAAAAATTTGGTGCATCTGGAAGGCATTTTGGTTAGAAAGAAAAGATGCAAAGTAAACTTTATTTCATCATCAACCTAGATTGATTAATTTAGTTTCACTATTGTTTAAGTATTTCATTGGATTAACACATATAAATGTAGTCATGGTGTTTGCCATTTCTACTTCAGTTCCCTTTGCGGAATAGCAGAAATAATTCTTTATCATCCCTTCATTCTTTTTGTCTCTCTTGCCCTCTTCCTATCTTAGTATTTCACTTTTATACACATACATACATACATACACACACACACACACACACACACTTGAGGCAAATGGAACATCCACCTTAAAGACTACAGATAACAGGAAGGACTATAGGGAAACTCAGTTAATCAGAGTCCCATGAGAAGTGTAAGACTGTAGGAGCATGTATTTTATAATGGAATTTAGTTGAAGAGGGCACAGCTTCTGCTGCTGGGAGACAGAGAAATGAAGTTACCTCTTAGATGGGGGATTAGGTGGAAAATGTAATGTCTGAGTGAGATAACTAGTGATCAAACAGGTTGATAGTTTAGGAAACATCTGAAGAGAGTAGAGTTGACTGACATGACCAAATAAACTATTTTAGTTTAATTGTAAGAACATGGTTTGGGACTTAGACGAATATAAGCCATATACTCTTTAACAGTGAGAAAAGCATTGGTACTTATTAACCTTATGGGCCAGTTATCTGTATAAGTGGTTTAATAATAATTGGTTAGGATAATTTTATTGTACACACGAGAAAATCTTTTGAGAATTGTGCTCACAGCAGTAAGGCCAGGTCCTTCTAAGTTTTTTCTCATGTGAGAGAATGTTAGGCATTATTACTCATTTTTTAAAAGTTTATTTTTTTGTGGTAAAGGTGATGTTATAGTTATATAAGTAAAGTAATTAGTACATTTCTTATCCAATAGTGCTACCTCTCCCATATTTTCATCCGACTTTCTTTCCCCTCCCACTCCCTTCACCCCTCCAGTAGTAAACTTAATTTCCACATACTGTCTTTTTAGTATCATTGCTGCATTGGTTCACCCTTTGTCCTTTGTCTCATCATTTTGTTATTCCCCTTCCCTTCACCAAATCAAATAAACATATACACAAGACATAGGATACCAAAATCAAAAACATTGACAATGGAGGATAAAACAAAGGAGAAAAATGAAAGAACAAAGAAATTACTTCACATAGTACATTAAAAACAAATCCAATACCCTCTTCTTTCCATATCTTGGAGTTCATTTTGATTAGTATTATTTTTAAGGCTGGACAGATGATGCTCATATGGGGAAAATAACATGGGATTATGCGGAATTGATTGATATGTAAGCCACTTGAGATTTAGCATGGCATAGGTTGTAAAATAATAGAAGAGCCAGGAGAGAGAAAGAGAGCGGGGAGTAACAATCACATTGTCCTGAGTGAGAAAGCAGTTGAGCATTTTTATTCAGGAGTGGAGTATTACATTTCCTGGATACAGAATGGAATGAAGGACCAGGTAAGGAAATGAGAGCAGGCCAGTCCAGTCAGAAGTTGCGTAATAGCAGAACCTGAGCTGATGCTTTGGTAAATAGAGCAATAGAAGTTGTACCAAACATAGGCACAGAAACATGTTGAGGAAAGCTGCTTTGAGGAGGAAATGTAGAACTCAGGATCCCTGTGGAAGAGCTGAGTGAAGCTGATAAGTAGACAAAGGCACCATCAAGGTTAGGTTAGAGGGGTAATTAAAAAAACATATATGAGTCATGTGACAATAATGATGACTAACAAGGGAGAAAATGAAAAGCGTAATAGCTGAGGTTCTCTGGAGGCTACATAACATTTAAAAGCAAGAATGGCTGACTAAGAGACAATGAATAAACACTAAGATAAAACAAAGCAAAACAAACAAACAAAAAACAGCACCAAGATAGTGGAGAAATCAAGAGCTTTGTGAAATTACCTCCCATGTTAAATAATCTATACTTTTTTTTCAAGTTTGATATAATTGATATAAATCCAACTGATATGAAAATCATAGGTTTACTAAAGGAATTTTCTGAATGTGAAACATCTTAGTGGTTGCATTAGATCTTGCACTGATAGTATCATTATTTAAGAAATTTTGCCGAATGTAATGAACTCTACATGATTCTTTTTGTAAAACTAGAAACATTGAAATTAATGACAAGGTTTCCTTAGCAATATTACATTGAATAAGTTCTTCTCTTATTACTATCTGTATGTTTTTCTGAAGTATTATAAAGTCTGCTGTTGGTGAATCTGTTATTTATTAACACGTTAGCATTTGAAGTACAGTAGTGAAGGTGTGTAAAGTGCTTAAACTTCCTTTTCAGGATTAACTTGGGTTGCATATTGGTGCATGAGTATGCCCATTACAAAGACACGTTTTGTGAAGTGTTAATTTGCAAGACAACCTAGCATGGAGAGAAGATCTAAGTTTTAAATTCACCTATGTAAGGAAAGTGTTTGGAGATAATTATGTGATAAAGAATCAGGGTGACTTAAGACATGAGTAAAGGTGATTTAGGGAAAGTCATCAATAGCATCATTCACATAATATGATGCATATTCAAAATAGGATGGTATGCGCAAAACCTGAGGGCAAACATTATAGCCTTATGATGTCAAAGGTCACCCATAGGACACTTGGTCAGGTTAATTAATAAGTCAGTGTTTTAGATAAAGTGGCTCCAAAGTCTCTGTAAGTAATTCAGACAACGTTTATCCTCATGTCCCCATACTAGAGGTGCTACATAAAGCAAAGTTAGTAGGAGACTAATAATATACTGCTTATATGTGTGACCTGCAAAATTAGTATTTTTTACAGTTAACCAAAAACAAGTAACTAAAAGCAAGTGATGCTTAAGTGCTTATTTAGATTAACTTCATTTTAAAAGAAGTATGGATTCCTTATAGTAAACATTGGATATTAGAAACTGAATTATAAGTCTTGGTATGCTCAATGGGGCAAATCATATTTAAATAAAATTTCAATAGCACTTCCTGTTCTAGCCTCTGGAAAATAAATCTATCAGTCAACCAAGAAACAGATAAATAAAATAGCTAATTTCAAATTGTACTTGTATCAAATAATAGTATGTAGATTAGATTTTTGCAATGCTGCATGCAAATATTATAGGACATGCATTGTGATAATTGAGTACATCAAAAATTTTATCAAGTTTCAGTTAATTCTTATTAGAATTCAATACATTTTTTCAACCTATATTTAGCTAGACTTTGAAATACTTAATTAGAATTTCAAGGCTTTGAAAACTGTATTTCTTACATCTTAAACAAATTATAACAAAACTAGAGAAACTTAAAGTTTTGTTAAGTAATATAAAGTATCATTTTTCTAAGATTCTCATTATCTTTCTAAGGCATTAACTAATTTTATCATTTAAAATTAATAGTTTGGTTTCACACATCTTTTGTTAATGGTGAAATATTTAAATGAGTGTATTTTATTGAGGGCAACACTTATTTTAGTTAGTTAGCCTTCACAATTTAAAGACACCAGAGCTCATATCATGAGGATTCAGTTAATTAAATCGAAAATCTGGTTTTGATTATATACAAAGTCAAGCACATATTTATTAATGATGAATAGTTTATGAGAAATGGTCAGTATGTATCCAATAATCTACCTCACCAACCAATCATTTGTTGCTGCTTCTTATAGAACTTACTATATACCATTTATTCAAATGATTTTGTTCATTTGATGACTGTCTTCTTTGTTCTTCCTCTTTTCGTTGGCCTGCCATGAACACCTGAATAGTACCTGACCTATTGAGTAAGTAACCATTGACTTAATAAATAAATCATATATGGTAAGAGGAAGCAGAGTGGATTGTGAGCTACTCTGGAAGTAGGTATGTGTTACATTATGGGAGAGATGGGAAACCCAAAAGAGATTGAGAGGTTAGATGAGTATGCCAAGAAATAGGTAGGTAAATCAAGATTCTCTCATCTTTATCTGAATAAGTAAAGATTTACCACAGAATTATAGTGAAGTTAATATGCAACCATGAGGATTCTAGATAGGTAAGGTAATTTATGAACAAAATAATAGGTTATAACATTATGGTGCTAAATGCAACATATACAATCATGTATACATGTAAATGAAACAAAAGTGTAACAGATATAGGTAACATTTAATCCTCTCAGGATGACCCTTATTACATTGGTAGTTTTCAATTAAGTTTTTTTATTGTGAAAATACTGTACAGAAGGGTTACAGTTACATGGGCAAGGTAATGAGTACATTTCTTATCCAGCATTGGTGCCTCCTCCTTTGTTTTTCCCTTACCATCCCTTCCCTCCCACCTGCTCAGCTACACCCTCCTTCCCTCCTCCCCTCTCCCCCTACCACCTGCCTAAATTGTAAAGTTTGTTTTTCGCCATATTGTCTTGTACATCTCATTGTTGCAGTGGGTCAGTCTGTATCCTTATTTAAACAATTTGTTTTTTTTTCCCTTCTGCTCCCTAAATTATACCAACATCAAATACAGTGAAAACAGGGGTTATTGTACCTTTTTTGTATAACAAGTCACTTGTCAATACAAACAGTGAAAATAGGGGTTATTGTACCTTTTTGTATAACTTAAGTCGCTTGTCAATACATAATTCTGGGTACTCTATCAGATATAAATCAGTCAGGAATGGGAAGGTGGCTCAGTGGTAGAGCGCTTGCTTTGCATGCATGAGGCCCTGGGTTTGATTCCTCAGCACCACATAAGCAGAAAAAAAAAATGCCGGAAGTGATGCTGTGGCTCAAGTGGTAGAGTGCTAACCTTGAGCTGAAGAGCTGAGGGACAGTGCCCAGGCTCAGAGTTCAGGCCCCGCCCCCCCCAAAAAGATATAAATCACTCGTCATTATACTTTCTACTCTTATTAAATATCTTTGCATTTCTAGCCGAAGCATAACTGTGTTTCAATGCTCATGAGAATGAATGAGCGAGCTGCTTCCTGATATTGGAAACACTTTTCCTCTTATCTTCCAAATCTGACATGATCTGAGGAGTGTGATCTTAATCAGAGGATCAATGTCCCACAGAGATGACACATCAGAACAAATGCCTGGTATCCAGGCAAGCCATCATTATAAAGAGGCAGAAAGGGACAATGGATCTCTGAATACAGCCAATGTTCAGAGATTGGGAGGAACAGCTGCAGAAGAATTTTTTTAAAAAAATTCAGCTCAAAGTTACAGTTCTAGCTTTTTATAGGTTGTCTTCGACCTAAAAAAATGGAGCTAAAATAGATCAGCTTTAACAGTAGCCTAGCTCGGACTAGATCACAAAGTTGTCTTGTATCTGGCCCTTAGCCTTCCTCCTTGTATGGAGGAGGAGTTAGGAGTTATACAGTGTTAAAAACTCATCGAATGCTGGCTCTGGCTGTGGTTGCCCAGGTGGAATTCAGTCCCAAATCCCTTAGCACAGGAAGGGAGAATTATGAATTATGTAAATGTGTATGAAAATTTCTAGATTAATAAGGCAAATAACATATGGAAATAAACATGAATCATTATTTGCACACAAAAAAAACAGTAACCACAGCATTTTAGAAGTTCTTCTGGAGGCAGAAAATGAATAATCTCCTTTGTAAGAACATGCTTTTTTCTTATACAGTTCTTCCATCCCTTAAATGCCACCAAGGTCTTGAACATGACATTTATTATACCACACTGCAATTATGTATATCCATTTTTCTGCAAGATAACAATGACCTTCACTTACTGAATTTTTTATTTGAAAGCCTAACAGAGTGCCTGGCACACAGAAAGCATCCAAGTGCTTTTGCTGAATCACTGAATTCTGTTTGTAGATTGAAAGGTGTGGCAGTTGAGAAAGAAGAAAGGTCATTTTTAGAGATGGTATTGTTCGAATACCATGAGATTGAAGCCCAGAAACTGCCATTGTCACACCCAGTAACAAGCAATCCTGATTACTTTTAAAAGATATACTAATACTTTTAAAAGATATACTAATAGACATAGACATAGCATATATATATGTATATATATATATGCTAGCAAACTATTTTATTAATCCTGTGAGCATAAGAAGCAAAGCTTACTAGTTTATAACATTCATTAGAAAAGACAATTTCTGCATGCTTTTTTGCAAAGTATTATTTGAAATCTACTGAATTTTTTTTTTTCTTCCCAAGTTTGCTGAAAGTTTCATCTGTAAATATGTAAACTGCAAACACTGGACTAAGATGTTTGGATGGTTGCCTGTGCACTTAGAAATAAAATCCCTCTTGTCAATTAAAAAAAAGTGTCAAGAAAGATTTTATACAGAAAAAAGAAAGACTGAAGCTGAGATTTGATGTCATGAGAAAAGTTTATCAACAGATTGTCCAAATTATAAGTCCAAATAATAAGTACATCTATATAATACAGGACACTTAGTTTTTTTCTAGTGGGTAGTTTTCTTTCTTTCTGTCAATGGGGAAATATCTGAAGTAACGTATAATTCTGTGAACAAAGATCAGTTTCAAATTAGTTACCCACTTCTCTTTCTTATTCATCCCTATGAGTTTCTTCTTCATCCCTCGAGTAAGAATTTATTTAACAAATCTTAACAGAGTTTACGCTCTAGATTAAGCACAGCAGCCGTATGTACTTTGTAAGAATCAACCAATTGTGAACAAAAATACAAAGAATACACATACAAATACGCATACAAAAAAATACACATACAAAGAATTGTATGTATACTGGATATACAGAGACTTCTTTTCCTTGTCATTATTCATTAACTGTCAATAATATGTTAGTGCAAATTATAAGTGCTAAGGCATGGTTTAAAGTATATGAGACTGTTGCATCACTATTTTACATAAGGAACTTGGGCATTTACAGATTTTACATCTACAAAACTCTGGTTCCCATATCCTGAAGACTCTGAAGGTCAACTTTAATGGGTAAGGTTGATGGATGAGGCAAACATAAGCTTTGCTTTCATAGTCCCCACTAATGATCATGGAAGAAAGGGTTCCAGGAAACACTTGATGATGGGAAATGAGAATGATAGGATGCTACTTAAACATCATATAGCATTTTAACCTCATCAGAAATCCTTAAACGTCTAAGTCTTCTTCACGAAAATATGAGGCTGACACACAATTGGGGCAATCTGGTTTAAAAGACAACAGTTTTTTACCCTACCCTTTCAAAGATATTTAACTTGACAATATACATATGAACAACAACTACAATTTACATAACATTAACTTTGGCTGAATCTGTGTACATATATGAACACACACACACATAGAGCCACTATGAATGCTTGAATACTTTCTACAATATTCCTGCTAAATGGTGGCTAACAACTGTTCAAATACACTCAGTGAAGGGACAGCTGAGTCCCTTCTCAACCTGTTGATCGTAGCTCATTTTCTTTTAAACTTACATATAATTTTTTTACTAATTTTCAACCATTCATAAGTCTACTAGAGCCATGCAGAATGGCTTGTGCATAGCTTCAGTACATGCTCCAAGGGCCATCTATTGAAAGTTTGTCTTCTATATGGAATGTGGCCGGGGGGGGGGGGGGTAAGAGATGGAAATAGCGCAAGGAAAATGGGTCCTTAGGATATTGCCCGCAGGAGTTTATGTGATTCTTATGAGTCCCTAGCTAGTTTTGCAAGTGAATTGTTATTAAGAAAGCAAGACTATCCCATCCCCTCTTTGGCTTCGACCCCCATCAAAGAATTTCTCCTTCAGGCATACTTCACCATGATGCCATTCAGTCCTCAACAGAGGCAAAATAAAATGAATGGTTACTTAAGCTTGAGTTTTTAACTTCTGAAACTGTGAGTTAAGTAAATCTTTTTTTTTTTCTTTATGCACTATGTAGTGTGGGGTGTTTTGCAATAGCATCTGAAAATCTGACCAAGTTACTATTTGCTTCTAGCACTATCTAACAGCTCCACTTACATAGTTCTCATTCCTGGAGAGGGCAGCAGCACTGAGCATTATTAGTCCTCAGGAGTTTGCAGCTTGTGCTATTGTGTTGGGTTGGAGTATTAGAATAGTAACTTAAAAAAGTAAGAATGAAAGATGTGGCCACTAAACATTTGGAGAAGACCTAGTGGGAATGGATTAACAAAAACACAGCTTGGTAGTTGAGAAGTTCAACAGCAAACTTTACTTCGCAGTACACTTAAGAGGTGTAAAATTCTTCATATGAGAGGAAGTTTAATATTTCGTTACAATCTACTTCTTGGATAAGTGAGAAACTCCCAAACAAAGATTATTATGGCTCACAGTAAAGTCATACGCATGAAGAACATCCTGTAAAATTAGTTTTCCATCAAGAAAATATACTTGTTAAATAAGAAGAATCTAAGAACTCAGGCACTGGGTGCTCACTACTGTAATCCTAGCTACTCAGAAGGCTGAGGTCAGAGGATTGTTGATTAAGGTCAGCTTGGTCAGAACAGCCTGTGAGATTCTTATCTCCAATACAAAAATGCTGAAAATGGAGCTGTGGCTCAAGGTAGTAGACCACAGTCTTGAGGGCAAAAATTCAGGTATAGAAATCAGGTTCTGAGTTTAAGAATCAGGAACCACACAAAAAAGGCAAGAGGGGGGAGGAGGAAGACAGGAAAAAGGAGGAGAGGACAATGGAGGAGGGGGAGGGGAAAAGGGGAAGCAGGGAGAGGATCTGGAATCATACACTATTATCTCAAAATCTTTCAATCTCCTTGTTTATAAGAGTTGTCCCATGATTAATTCTACATTATACTTCTTTCCATAGTGGTGAGTGTTGAATGATATACTATCTTCACTTTGTATCATTTATTTTTATGTTGTATTATGAGCTTATAAGCCAATTGTCCAATTTGATATCAAACTACTTGAAAGAAACATATATTTGATTTTGAATAGTAAAGCAAATGATAGAGAACTAGGTTTCCCCATGATATTCTCCTAGGTTAATATATTTAATCACTTTAGATTAAATTACAGGTTTGGAGAGTAAAATTTTGAATGGCTGGAGAATTCATGGTGGGTTAATTTTTCACGAAACAGCCCATGGCTCAATCCATTTTATTAATGAAAAACATGGAATCTTTTGTTACTGCCTTTTTTATGATTTTTATCTTAGTGTATCTTTTCTTGAGATATAGATACTTGAAAAAATTGTTGGTAATGTTACATTTTTATAGGAAGAAATGTCATTTCTCTTTTTCAAGGAAAAAAACTGCTGAACTTAGGTAAATTGAAATATAGAAAATAAATGAACAGTTTTATATTGTGTTACCCAGATCATCTCTTTCAATTGCAATGAGGATCTCTGGTATAGATATTCACTCTGCATTTTAAAGAATTCTGTGAAAATAAAGAAGAATGAAAGAGCCCTTTAAAGTTGGCCTTTACCTCTACCTTCTAAAGTCCAAGTCATGTTTCAGGAAAAGGTCATCACTGATGCCTATTGGTTGGTTTTGTTTACAAAAAGTCTAGGAAAACATCCTATAATTAGCTGTTCTACTGTGTTAAACTGAGTAGCGAAAAATATCTGTGATTTGGACTACCCGTGGTTTTACATTTGCAAGAGCAAATAACTCCTCTGGTTATTTTTACATGAGAAAATTCATGTCTGTATGTTCGTAAGCATTACGAGTGGTCAGACACTTAATAGATTATACATCTATAGTTGTAGATATAGTTGAAAATGAGAAAATTAGGATCAAGCAAAAGTATATTCCTATATTTATGAGTGACTTTAAACAAGGAAGGAACAATTTCTGTGTCTCTGTCAAAGAAGATGCCAATGGTTCTTCACTTCACACCTAAGCCAAGACTCAGAAAACTATGGTGAATATTTTCCCTTACTATTCACATGTTTAAAAAGAGCTCAAGTATAAATAAACTGAGTAAGACAATATTATCTTTGGCCATGGTTGCTACATTAAGGATAATTTAGTTTTGTCTTACAGTTGTTTTGTTTTTCAAATTCTTTATTGTGATTAATGGTTACATAATTTCCCAAATTTCACAGTATTATGGGATAGTGATGCTTATTTAAAGTCACAAACACATTCTAAGTTTCATTGGGCAAATTGTCTATCATGGTCTATAACATTTATGAGTTCTATGAGCTTTGCAATACAGTTATTTCTTCCACATGGGAAGGGAAACAAAGGAGGAGGCAACAATGCTTGATAAGAAATGTACTCATTACCTTGCCCATGTAATTGTAACCCTTCTGTACACAATTAAAAAAAAAAAGGAAAACAAAAAATGGAGTCAGTGAAGCTTCCAGACAAACTATTGCTTTTCTGATTAAAAACATAAATACAAAGATCAAAATAGCATGGCTATTTTTTCTTTCTTTACTTCTTTCCTTACTTGTGCATTATTTGTGGGATGTCTGTTTTCTTAGATGAAGATAGACAAATAAAATAAATCAGTAAGTTAAAATGAGTGTTTGTCTGTAAGTACCATCCCAAGACAGTATACTTTAGGACTTCTTTTTAATACATTTTTTTTTTGGTCCAGTCGTGGGGCCTGAACTCTGGGCCTGGGCGCTGTCCCTCAGCTCTTCAGGGTAGCGCTCTACCACTTTAGCCATAATGCTACTTCCAGCTTTTTTCTTTTTGCTTATGTGGTGCTGAGGAATCGAACCCAGGGTCTCATGCATGCAAGGCAAGTGCTCTACCACAGAGCCACCTTCCCAGCCCCTTAATACATTTTTTATTGTAAAAATAGTGTACAGAGGGGTTATAGTTACATGAATAAGGTAATGAGTACATTTTCTTTCGAGCATTGTTACCACTTCCTTTGTTTTTCCCCTACCGTACATTAGGATTTCTTGTTGTGAACTTTAATACTCAGAACAATTCCCTTCCTTATAAAATGCAAGGAAACTAATACCTGACTACCTGACATGGGTTGAATGTAAAAGAGGAATACTTTGGGATATTAAAAAATACAAATAAGGTACTTATTAATTAGAGGCATATACAAACTAATACTTTAAGCTATTCTCTAGTAACACGTGTTCATTTTCTATAACTGGCTATTATACAGTAATGATGTTACAAATTGTAATTAATTGATTATTTAGTAAAAGAGTGAAGAAAAGAAAATTCATGTTTCCTGACTAAAACTCTAGTGTTCTTTTAAGTGCCTTTTAAAAATTATTTATAAAAATGATGAAAAAATAGAAAACAATTAAAAAATTAAAATTAGGTAGAAAAAGCTCATGCCTACAATCCTAGCTTCTCAGGAGGCTGAGATCTGAGGATCACGGTTCAAAACCAGCCCAGGCAGGAGAGACTGTGAGACTCCTATCTCCAATAAGCCACTAGAAAACCAGAAGTGGCACTGTGGTTCAAGCAGTAGAGTGTTAGCCTTGAACTGAAGAGCTCAGGGACAATGCCCAGGCCTATTGATCAAGCCCCTCTACTGAAAAAAAAAAGGAGAAAAAAGAATTCTTCCATTTTTTTCTTGAGGAGAGGAGTCTTGTGTCTCCCTTGTGTCAGTAACCAGTCTATTGGTGAAATCTCTGGTTTGCTTGTGGTGTTTGGCTTTTCTGTGGCTTGAGTGGTATCTTAAATCAGTTTGTTTGAGTAGGCAGAAGCAAGCTCTACCTTACTGGAGAACTTTATGACCCTTCTCCCAGGCTAATTCAGTGGAAGACGATCTTCTTTAAGTGTCACAAAAGAGGAAGATGGCTTTTTCCTCTAGCTTGGATCCCTGTTTTCACTGTATTTGATTCCGGTGACTTGCATCTTGTATATGCATTTTTCTAATTTGGGGAGGGGAAGGGAAATAACAAAATACTGAAACAAGGATACAGGTTGAACCATTGTAACAATGAGACCTATGTTGAAAATGAACTTTATAACTTGGAGGGGAGGGAGGAGTTGGGGAGGTGGAGAAGGAAGGGATGTAAGGGAAAAACAAAGGAGGGGGGTAAGAATGTTCGATAGTAAATATACTCATTACCTTACTCATGTAACTATAAACCCTCTGTACAGTATCTTTACAATAAAATATATATAAAAAATAAAATTTAAAAATTATTTACAGGTAGCTGTACAAAGGGCTTTCAAGTCAACAAATCAATTTCTAACTGCAATATATCTTGATAGATATCACTTTTTCTATCATTCTCCTCTAATCTCTGGATTAAAAATCAAACAAAAAATGAGAGCCAAATATTATTTTGTTTTCTAGGAAAGAGTAAAGAGCTTTTCTGCATCACAAAAATTAATCTAGAAATCTGTACTGGAAATTTCTACTGAAAAATCTTAATTTTTTGTCATTGTAATGAAGTGAGAACATATATAGATGTTCATAAAATCCTAGCAACAAAATACATCTATAAAATAGCTGTCATCCACAAGTTCAAGAATTTGTTCTCTGTAGAGTTAACAAGGATTCATTGACTAAAAATTCTGGAAAAAGTTTTTCTGCTACTAATGAATTATTGCTATTATAACAAAAGTCTAGCTTAAAGAAAAATAATTACCATATGCTAAAGAAGAGTTGCCTGCTCATTAATCCCTCCTACAATGAAGGGCTAAATAATTTTGATGACTATTAGATAAGGATACACATGCAAAAGCAGAAACACAAACACACCACATTTCACTTATAACTCTGGCTGTACCTTCAGTTCTGGCTAGAAATTGACTAAGCTCACATTTCATATTCTTTGTATTATTTTCTTTATGATTTGTGTGTTGCCTAGAATCTACTCCTAGAAAGTAAGTCATGGACAGTTGCTTTCACAGTCTTTTATTCATTTATTATTTTTTGTAATCCTCTAGCAAAATATTAAATTGACACCTTCAAAGACCTGTTCAGTCAACCCAGACATGAATGTATGGAGCACAGGAAATATCACTGTGTAGAACAGTTCTGTCAATTGTTTGTGTGTCTACACTTGTGGTAACCTATATCCATGTCAGCACACACGACTTTGACCTTGGTTGTGTTTTGCTTCCTCAGGTCATTGTAACTGCCTAAATGTGAGAATGTCTGACTATGCTTTTTTGAATTTGTCATACTATTTTTTGACACTATTCAAGGTTTAAGAGGACCCAAGCTTGTGTTCTGACAAATAGATAGTGTGATTAAAAGTTATTTTAGGTGGTAAAATTTTATGATATATATTACATCTTTGAAGACATTTGAGAAGTTTTTGTTTGTTTGTTTGTTTGTTTGTTTTGTGGGTCTTGAACTCTGGGCCTGGGTGCTGTCCCTGAGCTCTTCAGCTCAAGGTGAATGCTCTACCAGTTTTCTTATGGTTAATTGGAAGTTCCTGCCCTGGCTGGCTTTAAAATGCAATCCTCAGTAGCTAGGATTACAGGTGTGAGCCACTGGCACCCAGCTGAGAAATTCTTTTATACACAATCAAATCAATCTCAGCATCTGTCTCTATATTATTATGGATTATAAGATTTCTTCAAATGACTTAGAAATCTATTTGTTTACTACCATCATTCAAAGATAAAAGATGGTGTTCTTATTCATGAAATCATATTGATACATTTTAACTGAACATAATGAGACACAACTTGATTGATTAATGTAATCCAGAATATTGTATACTACCAGCAAACAATAGCACATGACATTAACAAAAGACATATACATTCCCAAAGGAAGATATTTTTTACTTAAATTCAAGTTAAAATAAATATATTTTCCTACAGACCTACCCAATCAGTCATAATAATTACAAATTATTTATAATAGCTTATACAAATTTAAATTCAAATTTTCTGCTTACATTTGCCACTCTCAAAACTGATATTCAGATTTGATCAACACTTCAAATCCAAACTGCCTTATGCTTATCATTGCAAAGATTCCTACAAAATACGTTTATTATCACCTAAAACTTAGAGACCACGTATATAAAGATAAGTATTTGATGAAAAAAATGAGCAAGTTTTTTTTAGGTATTGGTTGTCAAAAAGATTCAGAAAAACTGTGATCCTCCTAACTTTTTTAAAGAAATAATTTAACCAACACAATTGAGAATCCACCAGGAGTTATTTTTTCTGTTTTTAAATTTAGTTATATTTTTATTATTTTAAGTGTTTATGCAAATAGGTTACCATTTTACAAATCATTCTACAATTATAATGCATCTTGATGAATCTCAGTCCTTCCATCCCTCTTAATCTACTCCCTTTCATCAACACAGAGCTGTTTTGATAGATAAGAAAAAATACAATCTCTGGCCTAAATGTGTTTTTAACCTGGTTGAATAAATACAAATAATGAAGGTTCTGTAATGGAGGTTTCTATGGCTCCTCATAATAGGAACATTACTCAGAATGGACTGAAGATGGGATTGAGAGAGAAAATTGAAATAAGAAACCAATATTGCGAGAACCTCAGCATATCACCCACCACATGTGTTGCCAGTGGCTACTGGAACATGAAGAGTAGAAGCCACACCTGACAGTTCATAGAAGTTGCTATTTTATTGGGCAACACTTTCAAACTGCTTTCCATGGAAACTGAGCAAAATAATTAATAAGAAATAATCTAGAAACACTGTTATTCTTTATAGCAGAATATGTGAGTGAGGAGGTATTGAATGTTTTTAACAATTATAAAATCTTCCTGAGGGGATCACATACATGGAAGAATTAAGCAATGACATCATAATATGTCCTATCCAAATTCATGACATTCTGAGTGTATGAGCACTGATAATAATTATGTTATATCCTATGCTCACGACAACATGTTATGCAGAATCAGTTATCCAGAACATCTGCCTAAATCAAAACTTTAATTTAGCAGCAAAAGTCAGTGGTATTTAAAATGATTAACTATGACTATAACAATGTATGTATCATGAGGAATCTGTTCTTGAAGTTTGAGATACCTAAGAGCAAATTGCTTAAAAATGCTTCAAAGAGAGCCTAGTACTGACAGACTCCAACTGCATAGACACTTGAATCCAGTTCCCTGTGTTTGACAGTAGATAAAAACTCAAGAGATGATTTTCTACAAAGATAAGAAAAATCTGGGGGAAAACAAATGATGAGAAAACCAGAATAAGAAAAGATGCTCCCCCAAAAGACATAAATGACTGAATACAACACTATAATTCCTTCCCTCTACGTTACACATTATTGGTCAAATGTATCAATGAAGAAAGAAATGCTAGAAATGATTTTAGCCACCATATTTTAAAATCTCAGAGTTATCATATTATCTCAAGAAGATTGATTCAACACCTTGACTTAAATATCTGATCTCGACTTGAAATTATAAAATGTCTATTTGCTTAACAAAATATAATCTTCCAATATCCCCAAATTTACAAACAAATTGAAGTGGATTTATTAGACATCGTTCTAAAGTAATTGGAGCAAATAAGTGTATGTAATGCAACAGACACTAGTAGCATGACACTCCAGAGGATAACATGTCAGAAGTGAGTATGATGTTTACAAAAGTTTTATTGACCTTCAAATCCTGGCCATGATCTCATTGCCATTCTAAGAAAAATGGTTGAAAATGATTTTCTAGTCAGTGTGAAATGCTGTTACTTGACATAATTATATGTCACAAAGATTAGTATATTAACCAAATATTTATGAACTAACCATGTACAAATACAACCTGGGAGATATCATTGTATCACCAGAATTTTTATAAAATACTGAATGATGGTTGATTGTTCAAATTAATTTTTATTCAATGATAAGTGACATGAAAGAAATAAAAAGTGATGATATATGTATTTGATTATACAAATATATTATTTTTATATACTATATTATATTACAACATGCATGCTCTATGAAGTGTTATATATAGTATATATTATATAAACTATAAACAGTCTATATATATTATATGTTTACTATAATTATACATTATATGTTTACTATAATTATACATTATATGTATACTATAATTATGTACTATATGTATTTATATAGCATGCATTGTATATGTTAATACACATATATTGTACATATATATGGCATGTATAAATATATAGTACAGATAGAGTATATATCTTACTCTATATATACTAGACAGAAATATAGGGATAGATAGATAAACAGATATATAATAGAAGACTATGAAGCCATATAAAAGGAATCAGGAATAAATGTAAAAATGAAAGACATCTAGATATGGGCAGAGAACGTCAAAACCAGAGTTACTAAAGTAAGTTGTCACCACTTTGAAGTAAAGGAATTCAAGTCTGGCCATAGCCATAGACACTGAATTTTTAGGGCTGTCATTATTCCCAAAATGAAATATTTATGCCAGCATATGTGTGTTATGGTCTGAGGGTGTGTAAGCGAGTGCACTTGAGTTATTTATACAAAATCCATGTTAGGATAATCTGAAATATCTTTGATTTTACTCCATGATACGTTTTATAGAAGAAATCATGTCTTTGACTGAACTCCTGAATTACAAATATAAGATAATTAGGCATCACAAAAATGAAATCTTATTCAAATTTTTTCTGTATGTCTTTCCTATAATAAGAAATTGCTGGAATAACAGGATCTTTTCGTCTAACCATTCTTCACTCTTGGTGGATATGCCAGTATTAGAACAAACATCATTTTTACATGCATTTATTCTTTAAAATGCCATTTTAAATCTCATCAACCATTGAAAAGTTAAATAAATTATAACACAGGCAAATACTTAAATTTTATTCCTATGAGAATCCAAGTTCTTAACCAGTAAGCTGACTTTGTTCTCTATTGTTGAAAATTTTTGTGAACTCTTCTTTTGTAAGACATGCAATGTTTCAATATTCTATTTATATATAGGTAAGGTAATATTTTTCTCCTATAATTATTTTCATTATTTATTCTTCCAGTATCTACCTCAGTAAAATTTATATTAACTATTCAAATTTATCAAATGCAATCTACTCTAATAGTCAATAAAAAGTTTCAAAAACCTGAAAAGCATTTTGTCTTAGAATAATCCATAAAATATATTTAAACATAAGCGTCTCTGGTTAAGACTCTATTGCCTTGGACTTCGAACGTTTACCAGATACTTCCCATTTACTAACTGTATTACTGTTTAGAAATCAGGAAAAGTTTCTTAAGAAAAACAGATGGAGTCTTGCTTCCAGTAGGCAGGTGCCCAATGAATCACTGCAGTATTGAATCATGTTGAAGGAGCATAAGGACCAAGCACATGAAAGACTTTATCAATTGTCATAGAACTACTGATGAGTTAACCAGTAAGACTATCAACTTAGAATGGGGGTATCAGGACATGAAAATACCTTTGCACTATATTCTTGTTTAGGGTCAATTAAAAACTACCTTCCAGTTTTGAAAAGAAGAATAACAAAGATGTCCTGTCTGGTGAAGCTAAGAAAATTGGCTTTACAGCTGGCTGACTGGTTCATTCAGTAAGAAATCAGTCAACTTTCAAAGACCAGAAAAAATGCATTTCACAGAGTGCCAAGAATCATAAAACTTGCTGAGCCAAGTGGGAGTTGAAGAACTCAGGCAAATTAGAGCTAGCCAGGGAAAAAAGAAGCAGACCAAATTCTCATTGACCCTTTCAAGCTCAACTAATACTTTATCTAACACTTGGGCCTATTTTGCTGGACTTTCTTTGTTGAATTGACTTTTCAAAATTGTAATGAACATGTGATTTTAAAGCTCTTAAGCATGCATGGTCTTCTCTTACATCTTCTGTTCTTGATTTTCTTCCCAGGTTCTGGCAAACTAGTTCACCTTTCTCAGCATGCATTCCCCACTTCCCTTAAAGATAAGCAAATGTTTGGTGCTCCTCTAGAATATTATGACTACAATATAGGATGTACCTCCTACCCATTGGGATGCAACAGAAAATGTCTCTATTTCTGTCTTCCTGAAAAGTGGAGAGGAAGTTTTCCCATTTACAGTGTTTAATATATTTCCTGTAAATGTGTAGGAAATGTCTGTTTGAAGTTTTGAAGAAAACTACCTTGATCTTCACAAGGATGAGACAAACTGCTTGATGAAAGAAAACATATTCAAAAAGATTGGTAAGAGAGGAAGGCAGCTTATTTATTTACATGAAGATCAAAGAATATGATGTGCATTGAAACTGCCCTTTCTCCCCTCAATGATATGTAAAGGATAATCCATATGGCTGAAAGAGAAAAATAGTAAAGTTTTATGGACTTTATTTTAGTTTTATTTAGAAGTGCCAACATTTTAACATGGCATGCTTACAACAATATTTCATACTAATAATTACTAAATTCTCATGAAATAAATTATATTGCACTGGCATTTGGGCTATTCTGTATTTCAAAGAACAACCAACACTTTAGCTTATGTTAACACAATGAAAGCCACACTTAACAAATAACTGCTATCAATGATTAAAGGTCTTTATAATCAAAGCCAGTAGGGTATTGTACAGATGCCAGGATAATTTAAGACAGCAGACAGAATTCCTCTAAATATCCAAGACCACAATGATTTGCTGCCTAATATAATATTTCTTTCTCCATTAAAAAAAATGGTTATTGCCTAAAAGAAAAAGTTGAGTGATGTTTCAAGTGAGAGAAAACCACACATTCTTAAATCATTAGCTTTTTCTTTCTTATGTGTAATCTACTTTTTTCTCCTATTAAGGTTGGCTGAGCTTTAAAGAATAGGAAGAGAGGCAAAAAGGCAATCAACTTCAAAACTCATGTTGGCACAGCACAGCAAACTACATCCAATTAAAACATTAAACAGTATGCTAATAATTATGTTTCCTATAGTGCCTTTTCATCAAGAATTTCAAAGTCAAATTTACAATCCTTCAATTATGCTTGGGATATTCTGATTGCTGGCAAGTCTTGTTACTTTATTCCTACCTAACTCATATTCACATTGCTAACTGAATTTGATGAAGGACAATCACTTTGCCTTCCAAATGTGCTAGCCCTTGGGTTTTCTGTCTTCTTTGGCCTTTGTTCAGCCAGCTGAGTGACGGATTCCCAGTAATTTGTAAGCAGGAGCTGACTAGTTCTAAAATGTGAATGTTTTGAATTATAGGCTTTTAAGAATGAACAAATTTTTATGGTTTTCAATTCAAAGTGTTTAACTTGATATGTACCACCAAAAATTTGCTTCCACATGCAAAAGGTGATTAGCAAGGGGCATTAAGCTAAGCATGTAAATTAATGCTTTGATGACTTTTATTAAAAATTTAGTTTTAAAGCTGGAGAGGTTATTCATGACTGTAAGCTCAGCACTGAGCAGGCTGAGGTAGGAGAATCATGAGTTGAAGGACAGCCTGGACTAATTAGCAAGGAAACAAAAACCCTAAACCATTAACAAATTTGTGTTATCTATAAACAAATAAATAAAATATATTGGCATTACCCAATAGTAGGAGAATTATTTATTTTATTGTTATTTTTATTGTAAAGGTGGTGTACAGAGGTGTGGAGAGCTGCAGGAGGCGACCAAAGATGGTGGGGATGCATGGCACGGCCACGACCAAAGATGGCGCTGGCTTCCGCCTTCCGCCTTCCCGACGACGAGTGCTCTCTGTGAAAAACAACTCCTTATATGGCTATGGCTTGGCTACTGGCTTGCTTCCGTGTTTGTGACCCTATTGATATTTGCCACGTGGCACTTCGGGATTGGCCATCCAGGAGGCTTATAACCGGAGTGCGGGTGCGGGGCGAGAGAGAAGCTAGAGAGAAGCTAGAGAGAAGCTAGAGAGAAGCTAGAGGGAAAAGCTAGCAGACAAGGTTCCTGAATAAACTGCTTTGAGAAGAATCCCGGGCGTGTCTTCCTTGCTGGTGGAGGGTAAAAAAGAGAATCTACTTAAGATAGAATATGGTTCATGGTTTTGGCTATGGCTTGACTTTAACGGGATTTCAGTGCTTTTTCCCATGTGTTGAAATAACCCTCTCCCCTTTCTCTCTCTTCGCTCTCACCATTTCATATGAAGTGTTTAAGTACCTTTTTGTTTATTGGTCTTCTCTTTGCCACCACCTTCTCCATTTCCCCAATGAAAGCCATGTCAGATTAATCACTGGGTTGACCGCTTCATCTTTTTTATTTTTAATGGAAGGTATACTGCAGTTGTAAAGCAATAAGATTTTAGATGAATACTATGAAACTTTGCTTTTGGCTAAAGAATAGTGAGTTGGACTGTCATCAAAATCATAGAAGGTTTTAGTTAAAAATGATTGCTTCTTTCTCTGCCTGAACTTAAAAAAAATCAGTTGTCATCTAATATGGAGTTTATATAAATCTATATACATATACATGTAAGAATCTTTAAAAATCATGATTCTAAACTTCCACCGATAAAGCAGGTAGGAGATAAAGATGAATTCTGAATCGTTACTAAAATTCATCATGTTTTTTACCTTGGGTCATGGGAGGGAATGGGTTACCTGGTCTTGTTTGTGATTGTGGGTTTTCTTTTTTATTTCATCACTTGTTATCTCAAAAAGACTTGGAGTCAGTGATCCTTTTATCCTGCTACAGTCTTTAAGGAACTTAAAAAGAAAAAACAGGGGCTGCCAAAAATGAAATCACTTGATTTCATATTTCATTCTTTTTAATGGTTCATATTTTTTAAATACATATGTATCCTGTTTTTTGGATAAAATTTTACCAAGAATCAAAAAAAGACACCTTAGAATTTAAATGACAAGATAAATCTACATATTACTGTGGATTTCTTCTCAAACTGACAATGTTTAGGATTTAAAGAAATAAAGTTCCAGTTAATGTGAAGCTCAATACAAAAGGTTGAGACTTTTCCTTTATTAAAACTGAGATGAAATTCTTATGTTATCGTTGTGCATTTAGATCCCATGAACTATGCTCTCTTTTTGTTTATAGATACAATATTCTTTTGTTTTATACCCCCACTCTTTTCTTTGTAGAAACATGGTGTGACATACATCTCTCTGCTTCCTGCTGCTAACCTAGAACACCACTGCATATTCTAGCCCACTCTCTGCCAGCTCTACTACAGGACTCTTCCTGGGTCTGTTCTCTATTTACTCACAAGATGGGAAGTATGTGACAGACTGCTTTTGTATATGAAGTGTTTTTAGTATTGAGTTTACTTTTTTTTAAGTTGGTCTGAACTCTATCTATTACTCATGTTTCTTAAAACAAGAGACAGACTAAAGAGTATAAAAATGATGCATTTTAGGATGCCTTTGTGCCATTGATAACACATTTTTTACATGCCTTAGGTAAGCAGGAGATAGTTCTGTAGATTTGATCCTCTATATCCTACACCATGAGCTACTTGGGAGCAGAGTTGAGGAGTCCTAGTAAGCCAATAAATTGAAATTTTAGTGAAAACTAATACCTATATTTTACCTGCACTTAGTGTAGATTTGTTTCTTCAATATCCTACTTTAATAGTTTTCTTTTTTGTGTTTTAAGGGACAGCGTGGGTTTTTTGACATGGTTTCCCTTATAGGTATTCTTAGGACAAAAGGTTCTTTAAGGAGTATTTTTACTCTGATTTTTAAAACAATTTAGAAAACATTCTTAACTCTGATTTTTAAAAACAAAAATACCCAGTGGCATAGTTATTTCATTGTTGCACCATGTTAAAGAATGGATAAGACAAGACTTGAACATAGTTGCACATGGACTATTATCTAAATATGATGGTTAAATTGATAGTTTTGAACTCTGTATAATGAATTACTGTGGTCTAATGCATTTGTCAGATAACCATTTCTAAGAACAAAAACCTTTGTGTTTATAAAGACTCGTGAGTGTTTCTACCATGCACTTCTGGTTTTGGGGGCTTTACAACTAAGTCTTACTTTTCTAGTAATGATTGGGCTTTTTTTAGGCTGTATCACAAAGTTTGACGGGGGTAGGCTGATAGCTAATTACCGTATAATTCTTACTAAAATGACAATTGGCACCCACAGTACGAGCAGTACTAATCAAATTGCAAGTCATGTTTGCTATAAAAAAAGTGACCTCCTTGCAGCATGACTATAGGTTCGGCCTACAAGCAACTGCCTGCTTTAATTGCGGATTCCCACTTACCTTGGAACTTACCCCCGCTCTTGTCGCGGATTCCCCCTTTTCCTGGGAACTTACCGGTGCACCACCCTGACTGCCAGGAGTTCTGAATCCCTTGTGGAGTTAGTTCCCCGTACGGGCCACCAGCTGTCGCAACCACCTCGACCAGCAAGGAAGACACAACCCAGGATTCTTCTCAAAGCAGTTTATTCAGGAACCTTGTCTGCAAGCTTCTCCCTCTAGCTTCTCTCTAGCTTCTCTCTCGCCCCGCACCCGCACTCTGGTTATAAGCCTCCTGGATGGCCAATCCTGAAGTGCCACGTGGCAAATACCAATAGGGTCACAAACACGGAAGCAAGCCAGTAGCCAAGCCATAGCCATATAAGGAGTTGTTTTTCACAGAGAGCACTCGCCGTCGGGAAGGTGGAAGGCGGAAGCCAGCGCCATCTTTGGTCGTGGCCGTGCCATGCGGCCCCGCCATCTTAGGTGGGCTCCCGCAGCTCTCCACACAGAGAGATTTCAGTTACATAAGTCAGGGAATGAGTACATTTTTTAACAGTGTCATTCCTTCCCTCACTTTCTGCCATTTTTTTTCTCCTGCCATCCTCTCCAAATTTTATAGTTCATTTTCAGCATAGTGTCTAGTGAGTATCATGGCTACATTTCTTCATCCTTTGTCCTACCATGTCTGTGCTCTTGCCTTGTATGTAAAGTTACATACACAATGAAGGGTACAGAAAACAAAAACAGTGAAAAAATAACAAAAACCTTAATGAACTTTTTTGAAAATACTGTACAGAGGGGTTACAGTTACATGAGCAAAGTAATGAGTACAATTCTTATCAAACATTGTTGCCTCCTCCTTTGTTTTTCCCCTACTTTCCCTTCCCTCCCACCTTTTTAACAAATATATGAAATGTAAGCTCTGTACCGCATTTCAAATAAGTGCCATTTAACCATTACCTAACATTAACATCACCTAAAGTTACATAATATACTTCTATCAATGCATTACCTATGATTTCTAATCTTTCAACAAGTCCTTTCTGCATTACTCTAATTTTTCATTTACAAAGTATTGACTTTTACTATCTATGTCTGTATGTGTGCATATATACACATATGTATTTATGCATGTAATTTCTTCTTCTCTTGATTTTCTTTAGGATGGAAAACTTGCCTGAACTAAATTAGAATTTCTTATGCTAGAGTTTAAAACACTAATTGTAATATTTACAATACATATCATATATGTTTGTATATATTGTATATGTTACATATGTCAAATATATATTACATGTGTGTATATATACATATGTATATATTACATTTAGTATAATTATGTAATACAGACAAATATATTATACATAGTATGTTTACATGTGTACATACTCTAACATAATTACATTAATGATATATATTATTTAGCTGTTTAGATAAAGCAGCCTCCTTTCATTTAAAACGAAATTAACAATAACAATATAAATTTAATATTAAATCATATAATTAAACGTTAAAGTTTATTCATTATTATGTTCCTCAAAGTTCTTGAAAACTCATTTCCCCAAAACAAAAATTCCTTTTACTGAGTGCCTACACTATCGCAGGTGGTATACCAGGAAGGAAGATAAATATAGTAATTTAAAAATAAATTGATCCTTTATTTATTCTTACAGTTGTACAGTTTTGTGTTTTTTCATACATGTTGTCTAATTTGGTATTTGTAACAACTTAGGAGTTCAGAAATAAAACTAATTATTCACCCTATGTAGAATATGGTGGCAAGTAGTTTCATAGACATAGTGTTGTTAGGAAATTCTAGAGGTAGTGAGAGAGGCAGAACTGATCCTACGTGAGTTGCTATGGTGACATGTCTTTGTGTCCTGGTCACTGTTCTTGAGTGACATTCTCTAGGCCTGTCTTCTTGAACCATGTAGTAGAATTGTCTCACTATGAAACAGGTATTGGAGTTTTGTATTTACTTTTAATGTTTCTCAAAGGGAACCTTGTTTAATGATACAGCATTTGTAAATCTCTTTGAATAAAGGAATCATTTAAATGCAAAGTATTCCTGAACATTATCCCCTTTACTCTCCCACTGGGTACATAAAAATCAAATAGGGCTTACTGTGATCTTTCAGGAGCATAAAAATGTCATAAATTGACTATTTGGACCTTGCTACAACACCCCCCAGAGAAACTGCCACCTCATGCAGATCTTTAAATGAGGTTATGATGCCCAGGCTGCAAACCCTCCATAGAGCATAGCAGGGGAAATTGACAAGCTGAAAACCTTTCCTAAACTTGCACTTAGTCTCAAATCAGTAGGTAATGGAAATTACTTTCCCACATTTCTCAAGCTAGTGCATGGGAAGATACAAGGTCTTGGAAGGAGGGGAAACAGGGCTGTTGGAAGGGGAAATGATGCTACACAAGACAATTCTGCACAACTTTTTCCCTCACTTGCCACTGGCCATTATAACATTCTTCCTTTGCAGTTTTTCTCCTCAATACACCATTAGTATCCAAGAATTATTTATATCCTGCCTACTTTTACATTTACTTACTTTCCATGATTTTCTATGGCCACATACAACATAGATTTATAATGTATTACATATTATGGAATTATTATTCTTTTTAAAAACTGTTATTATAAAGTGATGTATTGGGTTACAGTTACATAAGTCACGTAATGAATGCATTTCTTATTGAACAGTATCACCACTTCCCTCATTTTCTCCAAGTGTTCCCTCCGTCTACCCCAATAAGTTGTATGGTTCATTTTCAACATAGTGTCTAGTGAGTATCATTGCTGCATTTGTTCACATGTTGTCCCATCATTTCTGTATTCTCCATTCCCCTCACCAAAACAGATAAACTTACACAAAAGACAAAAAGTACAGAAAGCAAGAACAGCCACAAAGAAGAAAAAAACACTAAATAACAACAAAAACTCTTGTTTTCATTTCTTAGAGTTCATTTTGGTAAAGATCCTTTTATATGATCATATGCATATAGTTAATTAGCCTTTGTGGTCCTCTCCTAAGAATATCCTCCTTTGGTTTCACTGCATGAATGTCTAGAGTACTGAAGAATTTCATGATCAAATACATGCTTTTGTCTTTTACTGTCCAATGTGTTTACTAGTAGATTTATAGGTACATTCCAGTAACGACAAATGAGGGAAAACTATTCAATCTATGTTTCTTTGGATCTGACTTACTTTGCTTAATATATTTTTCCAAAACTTTTTATTTCCTTATGACTGTCACAATATCATTCTCTAAAGGAAGCATAGAACTCTATTGTATATATACTGCATTTTCTTGATTTATTGTCCATGGAGGGGGATCTGGATTGATTCCATATCTTGACTATGTTAAACTATGCTGTAATGAACATGATTGTAAGTCCAGATACCCTGAAAATATTACAGGAAAGAATAAGGGGAAAACTAGGGCTCCTAGACATGGGTCAAATGAACTTTACAACTTTGGCAGAGTGGGGTGGGGGAGTGTAGTTGTGGAGATGGGAGGGCAGGAATGGTAGGGGAAAAACAAAAGAGGAGGCAACAATGCTTGATAAGAAGTGTACTCATTACCTTGCTCATGTAAACCCTCTGCACGATATTTTCACAATAAAAAACTTATTAAAAAAAAAGAAATAAAGGAAAACATTAATTCCAATGAAGAGAATAAAAAACTTCCTAAATAAAGATTCAGAATCTCAACAAATCAAAGATAGACTTAATAAAGGGAATTGCATCAAACTGAAGAGTTTCTGCACAACCAATGGGACCAAATTAATAGAAAGTCTACAGAATTAAGAAAAATCTTTATTAGCTATACATCAGACAATAGCTTTATATCTAAAATATAGTTAGAACTCAAAAAAATTAAGCCACCCAAAAGCACACCGGCGAAGAATCAACAACCCAGTTAATGAATGAGCTAAAGACTTGAATAGAGACTTTCAGAATAACAAATAAGAATGACCAATAGACACATGAAGATATGTTCAACGTCTTGGGGTATAAAATAAATGCAAATCAAAACAACATTGAGATTCCACCTTGCCCCGTTAGAATGGCCATTATCAAGAACGTATATATATATGATATATATATATATGATATATATATATATATATATCATATATATATATATCCGATGCTGGTGAGGATATGGCTAAAAGGGAACACTACCACATTTTTGGTGGGAATGTAAGCACTCTGGAAAGCAGTTTTTAAGTTCTTCAAAAGAGTAAACATAGAGCTTCTCTATGACCCAGCAATTCCACTCCTGTGCTTTTATCCCACAGACCACAAACATGGAATTATCATTCTAAAGGACTTGTTGCTAGAATTTCCTTGCACAAGTCTATTATTACTCCTTTCTCTACCTAGAATAGGGCCCTTCATCAATCCCGACCTTTTATGGAATCAAAGCACTTTAACAAGAAGTATATCATGCTTCTATTTCATTTAGGGTGCTAGTTTGAAGCTTTCTTAATTTTTAAGATTTCTGATTTACTATTCTGATTTTCTCAGTTCATATATCATCTTTGACTGTAAGACAAACATATTATTGCCTTAGAAACATCTTTTGTGAGATTTTAAATTATATGTATATGTTCTGCAAACAGCACTCTCCAAAAAGGTGGGGAATATTTCCAATTCAGAACATTCTCATCCAATAAATGCTGATAATGCTATAAATTACATTTCTGATTTTTATTACTATAAGCTTATTTTTAGCTGACAACTTCTTGAAAAGGGAAGGATGTAGAATATATTACTTCTATCTGGCTTCTTTGCAAGTTTGTATGAATTCTAGATAAGATTTACTGGGTTGAGGAAATTGCCTTCTATTTTTGTCTTGCAAAATAGTGATTTCATCATGCCTGTGTTTTGAATTTTGTCATTGCTTTTCTATTCTGTTAACATTTCCAAATCATTTTTTAATTTATCACACTGTATTAACATTTTCTGTAATACTGTATTTGATTTCCTAAAGTTTTGAAAAGTCTCTTTGGTATTTTAACTGGTGACATGTGACTGTTTTACTGTCTTTGTACAGTTTGTGATCATTGTGATGATGATTTCATAAAAACAATTGGAAGTATTTCTTCTCTACACAATGAAAGAAATTATATATGAAATGGATATTATTTATCCCTGCAATTTTGGAGAGAAACTAAAAATGCTCTCATTTGGTTTGAGTTTAAAAAAATTATTTTTGTGAGACGATTTGTAACTATTCTAATGGATATAGGCCAATTCAAGCTTTTTAATTTAAGCTTGAATTTGTTTTAGTAATTCTTGATTTTTCTACTTCTTTCATTGTATCTAAGTTGGTGGATTTATTGGCATGAAGAACACATCATATGTTGACAATGTCATTTTAGACACTTCAGTAACTAGGCCAGTGCTTTTTTTAATGGGTTATTTTTGTTACTGGATTGCTTAACTTCTATTTTTCCTACTTAATCTAATAAAAGCTAATTTATGTATGTATGTTTTTACATATGTATATATACATATATATACATATATATATATATACATATATATATATATTTATTTTGGTCCGTCCTGGGACTTGAACTCTGGGCTTGGGCACTGTCCCTCAGCTCTTCAGCTCCAGGCTAGCGCTCTACCACTTGAGCCACAGCACCACTTCTGGTTTTCTGAGTGGTTTCTTGGAGTCTCATGGACTTTTCCACAAGGGCTGGCTTTGAACTGCAATCCTCAGATCTCAGCCTCCTGAGTAGCTAGGATTACAGTTGTGAGCCACCAGCTACCCGCAATTTATATATTAATTTACTTATATATTTTTTCAAAAAAGTATAGTACTCACTTTTGAATTTTCTGATTTCTCTACCTTTTCTATTGAATTGATTTATAGTATTTTGTCTTTCCTTACAGAATAAATTATATGATTGCCTTTGTATACAAATTTTAACTTAAACTGGAATTCTTTTGCTAGCTATCAAGTTGCAAATTTAGCTATCCTCTTCTTTTCTAATGAACACATTTAAGCTATAATTTTACCTCTAAAATCTGCTTTACTTGGAATTCCCTCATCTGCGGATTTCTCTTTCATGCTTTCATTCTGATCAATATTAAATAGAAAGCTCTAAAAGTAAATAATTCATGTCTTAAATTATATATTGTTCTTCAAACCATTTGTAAAATCTCCTGTGATTCAGCTCTGTCCTACTCAAGATATGAAACATCCCTTGACCCTACATATCCATGAGACGTTACTAGTAGTCATTCAATAGGTTTTCAGCTAGTAAATATACATTCAAAGTTCTGCAGTGAATGTGGTGAAGTAGCACCAATTTTCATAGTAAAGGTCCCGAGGCATTTGAGCAGTGACAGAAAGTGGGCACCAAGTCTAAAAAATATTAGGATAGATTAGTTCTAGAAATAGGTGGCCAGGCTACAAAGTATAGAGGGGGAAAAATAAACATAGTGTATTTTGGACATATATTTTAATCAACATGTCTTTTTTGTGATTTCTTCTTAGATAATTTATACATATTTTGATAGCTCTGCACATATTTCACAAATATTTCACTCATAATATACAAATTCAACACCCTGATATTAAATGATTGCTTATTATTTTTCTTTTCTTTTCTTTTCTATTTATAGTCGGTTGCCTAGGCCCCACAACCGACTATAAATAGAAAAGAAAAGAAAAGAGAAAAGAAAAGAATAGAAAAATCATAAGCAATCATGCTCAACCACTTGAGCCACAGCACCACTTCTGGGTTTTTCTGCTTATGTTGTGCTAAAGAATTGAACCCAGGGCCTCATGCATGCAAGGCAAGCACTCTACCACTGAGCCACCTTCCCAACCTCAGTATTAATTTCTTAACTTTCATGTTCATATTCACTTTTTTGCTATAGAGTTGTGTTTTCATCACAAGTTAATTTTTGTAAATTTTCTTTATCCAAAAATGAAGTATCTCACTATAAAAGTAGCTGTTGCCCCTCAGTTGTCACCCCTACCCCACCCCTAAGCATTACAAATCCATTTTCAGTGTCTTTAATTGTATCTACTCTAGATATGTAATATAAATGAAATCCCCTAAAAAATATGAGGCTTCTTTCATTAAGCATAGTTTAAAGGCTCATCTATATGAAGTCCTATTATATGGGTAGTTTACGTTTTTTTTTTTAATTTAATTTTATTTGTGAACATACTGTACAGAGGGGTTACAATTACATGGGCAGGATAATGCGTACATTTTTTACCAAGCATTGCAGCCTCCTCCTTTGTTTACCCTTCACATCCCTTCCCAGCCTCCCCCCTCCCCCTCAATCCCAATCCTTCTCCTCCCCCCCTTCCCCCCCCCCCACCGACGTTGTAAAGCTCGTTTTGGACATAACAACTTGTACTTCTCATTGTTGCAACAGGTCCACCTGTATCCTTAAACAACTGGTTTTTCCCCATCTCCTCCATAAGTTATACTGACATCAAATATAGTGAAAGCAGGGGTTATACTGTGGGGGAGGGACATACAAAGCAACAAAGAGATAATCTTATAAATGCGTTAGAAACACATGCATGAAAGAAAAAACATTAAAATACATATCTAAGGGTTCATTTTCCTGACATCACATTATCTGACCTTTTCTGCTTGACTCATTCATATACTAGATATTGCAAATAAGGGAAACCATGGGACCTATGTTTCTTTGGTAGTTTACGTTTTATTTAGATATTTATATTATTTATATTTTAAAATATAAATTTATTTATATATTATATATTTATAGAAATTTACTTGTATCTATATTTACTTACTTTGATTAATGTTATATGTCTGTTTGCATTCATTTTTCTTAGAAAAATACCTAAGAGGGACAGTTGCCTGATTATATGATAATGTTATGCTTAAGCAATTGAGAAATTGTTTTTAAGAGAATTTTATTTTATTTATTTATTTATTTTTTAAATTATGTTTTGGTCGGTCATGGGGCTTGAACTCTGGGCTTGGGAGCAGTACCTGCGCTCTTCAGCTCAAAGTGAGCGCTCTACCGCTTGAGCCACAGTGCCACTTCCGGTTTTCTGATGGTTTATTGGAGATAAGAGTCTCACGGACTTTCCTCACTTTCCTGCCTGGGCTGGCTTTGAACTGCGATCCTCAGATCTCAGCTTCCTGAGTAGCTAGGATTACAGACGTAAGCCACCGGGGCCCACAAGATTTTATTATTTTACATTGTCAAGTACTGGGCTATGCAGGTAATATCCAACGAAGAAGCTTTACATGCATATATATATATATTTAATATGTTAATATATATGAAAATATATGATAAGAGATGGCATCAGTGCCTCATGCCTACAATCCTAGGTACTCCAGGAAGCTGAGATCTGAGGAATATGGTTCAGAGCCACCCTGAGCAAGAAAGTCCATAGAATACTTTTCTCCAATTAATGATCAAAGAGCCAGAAGTGGAGCTGTGGCTCAAGTGACAGAGTGCTAGCCTAGAGTGCACATAAAGCTAAGAGGTGGTGCCCAGGCCCTTAGTTGAAGCCCTAGGAATGACACATTCACAAAAATGACACATGTGATCAGATCTCTTAAGTATATGTCTATCATGCCAGAGTTTGGTATTTTTCCTAATAGGCAAAGTTCAATGTTATTATGGCAGTTTATTTATGTCTTGAGATCCTAAAGTTAAAGTAATCTTTAATGGAAGATTGTAAGTAGACAACTGACAGAGGGCAAAAAGGAGTTCTTAGAGTGAGCAACTAATAATGAGCAACTAATATTTATTCATCTACTACAAGTGAAGTAATTTACAACAATTAAAAGTTTAAAAGAGTGATCAATATGAGAACTAATGGCATTAACATTTTTCTTTAAGCAAAGGGAATTGATTGAGGGCCTTTAGGTATAATATTCAGTGGATGAATCAGAACTTACAAATAAAATGGGCTGATGATGTTACTCAGCAGTAGAACAAACTCCATATTCTGACTTAAACAGTAATATGTATATGTATATATATATATATATACACTAAATAAGCTGATGCATATTAGTCTATATATAGTAGAGAGAATAATTATATATTTAATATGTTATATATAAAATATATGTGTATATATATATGTTCAAAATAATGAAGGAAAAACAAACTATACAAAGTATAGAAACATTTGGCTATGGATGATTAATAAAAATATATAAGTTCTATAAATAGGTATTAAAATTGCCAATAAAAATATAGACATTAAACATTAATTTATCATTATTTATTCAAAAGAAATTTGTATAAATTTGAAAGTTGGATAATGTTTAGTGATGCTACTAGTAGAGAACCAGAATCTTTGGTTACTGATAATAAAAGTTTGGCCTTCTGTGTTCACCTTATGGAACAATCTTACAGTTTTTACTTCTGTGTTCACCTTATGGAACAATCTTACAGTTTTTACTCAGTTCGACTATGGATTTCTTGCATAACATAATAATTCCACTTGTTTCTGGTGCAGGGTGATATATAAAGATCTAGCTTTAGTTTTCTACAGTTGATCAACCAATTTTGCCAACACCATTTACAGAAGAAGCAGATTTTCTTCCATTCTATTTTTCTTAGCACTCTTATCAAAAATTAGTTGGCCATAGTTCTTTGGGTTTATTTCTGAGGTTTCAATTCGATTCCATTGGGCCTGAGGTCTGTTCTTGTGGCAGTACCAAACTGTTTTCATTACTATGGCTTTGTTGTAGAGTTTGAAATTTGGTATTGATATTCTTCCAGCACTGTTCTTTCTGTTAAGGATCATTTCTGCTATTTGGGGTCTTTATTGTTCCATATGAAATTTTGGATTGCCTCTTCTATTTCCTTGAAGAATGAGGTTGGAATATTGATATGTATCCCATTGAATTTGTAGAGCCTTGGGAAGTATTGCCATTTTCATGATGTTGATCCTTCCAATCCAGGAGTATGGGAGGTTTTTCCACTTTCTAAGTTCTGCTTTGATTTCCTTTTTTAGGTTTTTACATTTTTCATCATAGACATCCTTCACTACTTTGTTAATTTAATTCCTAGATTTTTTATTTTTTGTGGGGCTATTACAAATGGAGTTGCTTTCTTGATTTCAGCCATGTTCATCTCATGGTTGGCAAACAGAAAGGCCAATAATTAATTTTTTGTTAATTTTTATTTTTATTTTTTGTGAACACACTGTACAGAGGAGTTACAATTACATGGGCAGGTTAATGCGTACATTTCTTAGCAAGCATTGCAGCCTCCTCCTTTGTTTACCATTCACATCCCTTCCCAGCCTCCTCCCCCACCCCCTACCCAATGCTCCCTGATTTCCCACCCTCCCCCTGCACCAACATTGTAAAGCTCGTTTTCAACATGACAACTTGTACTTCTCATTGTTCAAAAGGTCCACCTGTATCCTTAAACGACTTGTTTTTCCCCATCTCCTCTACAAGTTATACTGACATCAAATATAGTGAACGCAGGGGTTATACTGTGGGGGAGGGACATACAAAGCTACAAAGAGATAATCTTATAAATGCGTTAGAAACAAATTCATGAAAGGAAAAAAAAACATTAAAATACTTATCTAAGGATTCATTTTCCTAACATCATATTATCTGACCTTTTCCACTTGACTCATACATATACTAGATATTGCAAATAAGGGAAATCATGGAACCTATGTTTCTTTGGGCCTGGCTTACTTCACTTAATATAATTTTTTCCAAGTTTTTCCATTTCCTAAAAAATGGGGCAATGTCATTCTATCTGATGGAGGCATAGAATTCCATTGTGTATACATACCACAATTTCTTGATCCATTCATCTACTGAGGGGCATCTGGGCTGTTTCCATATCTTAGCTATGGTAAATAATGCTGCAATAAACATAGTTGTGCTGGTAGCTTTAGTGTGGTCTTGTTTGTAAACATTTGGGTAAATGCTCAAAAGTGGGATTGCTGGTCATAGGGGAGCTCTATGTGAAGTCTTTTGAGGAACCTCCATATTGCTTTCCAAAGTGGTTGAACAAGTTTACATTCCCACCAACAATGAAGTAAGGTTCCCTTCTGTCCACATCCCCTCCAGCATCTGTTGTTCTTAGAGTTCTTGATTTTTGCCACTCTAACTGGAGTGAGGTGGTATCTCAATGTTATTTTGATTTGCATTTCTTTTATGGCTAGGGATGTTGAACATTTCTTCATGTGTCTATTGGCCATCCTTCTTTCTTCTTGAGAGAAGTTTCTCTTTAAGTCTATAGCCCACTTGTTTATTGGGCAGTTATTTCTTTGAGGATTTGTTGTTGGGGGATTTAATTTTTTGAGTTCCAAGTATATTTTAGATATGAGACCCTTGTCTGCTGTATGGCTAGTGAAGATCTTCTCCCAATCTGTGGGCTTTCTATTGATCTTGCTAGCTATGTCCTTTGCCATGCAGAAGCTCTGCAACTTCATGCAATCCCATTTGATTTGTTGTGTTTTCGGGTCTCTATTCAGAAAATTTTGGCCTGAGGCAAGGAGACCTAGGGTTTCTCCTATTCCATCCTGTAATGTTTTCAGAGTGTCTGCTTTGACTTGGAGGTCTTTGATCCATTTGGAGTTGATTCTGGTGCAGGGTGATATATAAGGATCTAGCTTTAGTTTTCTACAAGTAGTTAACCAATTTTGCCAGCACCATTTATTGAAGAGGCTGTCTTTCTTCCATTCTATTGTTTTAGCTCCCTTATTGAAGATTAGATGGCTATAGGTCTGTAGGTTCATTTCTGAGTTTTCAATTCTATTCCATTGGTACTGAGGTCTATTCTTATGCCAATACCAAGCTGTATTGATTACTATGGCTTTATAGTGGAGTTTGAAATTTGGTATTGATATTCCTCCAGCAGTGTTCTTTCCGTTGAGGAGCATTTTTGCTATTCAGGGTCTTTTATTATTCCATATGCATTTTTGGATTGCCTCTTCTATTTCCTTGAAGAATGAGCTTGGAATTTTGATAGGTATCGCGTTGAATTTGTAGATAGCCTTGGGAAGTATTGCCATTTTCACGATGTTAATCTTGCCAATCCAGGAGCATGGGAGGTTTTGCCATTTTTTAAGTTCTGTGTTGATTTCCTTTTTCAAGATTTTAAAGTTTTCATCATAGAGGTCCTTCACTTCTTTGGTTAAGTTAATTCCTAGGTATTTTATTTTTTGTGAGGCTATTACAAATAGAGTTGCTTTACTAATTTCAGCCACACTTTTCTCATTGTTGGCATACAGAAAAGCCATTGATTTTTGGGGGTTAATTTTATACCCTGCTACTTTGCCGAAGATTTGAATCAGCTTGAGTAATTTGGGAGTGGAGTCTATGGGATTCTTTAAATACAAGATCATGTCATCTGCAAAGAGGGAAAGTTTTATTTCTTCTTTCCCTATTTGAATCCCCTTTATGTCTGCATCTTGTCTTATTTCTGTAGCTAGGCATTCTAATAATAGATTGAAGAGAAGTGGAGAGAGTGGACATCCTTGTCTTGTTCCTCAGTTAAGAGGAAATGGCTTTAGTTTTTCACCATTAAGTATAATGCTGGCTGTAGGTTTGTCATATACAGGCTTTATTGTATTGAGGAATGTTCCATGGATTCCTAATTTTTCCAAATCTTCATCATAAAGGGGTGTTGGATCTTGTCGAATGCTTTTTCTGCATCTATGAAGATTACCATGTCGTTCTTATTCTTGCTCGTGTTGTGTGATGAATAATATTAATTGATTTGCGTATATTGAACCAGCTTTGCATCCCTGAAATGAATCCTTTTTTATCGTGGTGAATGATTTTTTTTTTTTTTGTCCGTTGTGGGGCTTGAACTCTGGGCCTGAGTGCTGTCCCTCAGCTCTTCAGCTCAAGGCGAGCGCTCTACCACTTGAGCTACAGCGCCACTTCCAGTTTTCTGGTTGTTTATTGGAGATAGGAGTCTCACGGTCTTTCCTGCCCGTGCTGGCTTTGAACCGCGATCCTCAGATCTCAGCCTCCTGAGTAGCTAGGATTACAGGCGTGAGCCACCAGCACCTGGCTCGTGGTGAATGATTTTTTGGATGAATTGTTGAAGTCAATTGGCCAAAATTTTGTTGAGAAGTTTTGCATCTATGTTCATCAAAGAAATGGGTTTATAGTTCTCTTGCTTTGATGAGTCCCTGCCTGGTTTTGGGATGAGGATTATGATGGCTTCATAGAATGTGTTTGGTAGTGAGCGTTCTCTTTAAATTTCATTGAAGAGTTGGAGCAGTATTGGTGTGAGATCTGCTTTGAAGGCCTTGTAGAATTCTGCTGTAAAACCATCTGGTCCTGGACTTTTCTTAGCTGGAAGGTGTCTTATTACTGTTTCTATTTCAGTGCTTGATATGGGCCTGTCAAGCTGGTTTAATTCATCTTGGTTAAGTTTTGGCATGTCAATATTTGCTAGGAAAAGGTCCATTTCCGTCAAGTTCTCAAACTTATTAGCAAAAAGTTTTGAGAAGTATTCCCTTATAATGTTCTGAATCTTGGTTGTTTCCGTGGTGATGTTTCCATTCTCATCTCTGAGTTTATTTATTGAGTGTGTTGTCTTCTTTTTTTGATAAGATTTGCTAAGGGTCTGTCAATTTTGTTAAGTTTTACAAAGAACCAACTCTTTGTTTTGTTGATTCTTTCTATAGTTTTTTTTTTGGATTCTAATTCATTTAATTCTGATTTAATTTTAATTATTTCTTTCTGTCTACTGGATTGGGGTTTATCTTGCTGCTCTTTTTCAAGGAGGTTTAGATGTGTCATTAAATTGTTAGTTTCCGGTCTCTCCAATTTGTTGATGTAGGAGCTCAGAGCTATAAACTTGCCTCTGAGTACTGCCTTTGCTGTGTCCCAGAGGAACTGGTAATTTGTGTGTTCATTTTTGTTGAATAGCATGAACATTTGAATTTCCTTTCTAATCTCTTCCATGACCCACTAGTGATTCAGCAGTGTGTTGTTCAGCCTCCATGTGATATCAGATTTTCTTTGGTGGTTTTTGGTGTTGAGTTGTAATTTTATTCTCTTGTGGTCAGACAGAATGCAAGGTATAACTTCAATGTTTCTGAATTTAGACAGGTTTGCTTTGTGGCCTAGAATGTGGTCTATTTTAGAAAATGTTCCATGTGCTGCTGAGAAAAACGTGTATTCTGATGCTGCTGGGTGAAATGTTCGGTAGATATCTGTTAAATCTAGTTGATCTATGCAACTGTTTAGATCTGTGGTTTCTCCGTTGAGTTTTTGCCGAGTTGATCTATCTATTGGGGAGAGTGATGTGTTAAAATCCCCAACAATTAATGTCTTTGGATCTATATGGGATTTGAGGGAAAGTAGTGTTTCTTTGATAAATTTGGGTGCTCCATTGTTTGGCGAATAGATATTTAGAATTGTAATATCCTCCTGAAGGAGAGATCCTTTAATTAGTATGTAGCGACCTTCTTTATCTCTTCTCACGAATTTTAATTTGAAGTCTATTTTGTCTGATATTAGGATTGCAACTCCCGCATGTTTATGGGGGCCGTTTGCTTGGTAGATTTTGTTCCAGCCTATAACATTGAAAATGTGTTTGATTTTATGGGCAAGATGTGACTCCTGAAGGCAGCACATAGAAGGGTCTTGTTTTTTAATCCAACTAGACAGTCTATGTTGCTTAATTGGAGAGTTCAGTCCATTAACATTAAGAGATAAGACTGAGAGTTTTCTGCCATTTTGTCCACCTTCTTGGGGGCTGCGAAAACTGGGTTCTTCCTATGGTTCTTGGATTCTCAGTTTGGATGCAGTTTCTTGGCCTTTATTGTGGTCTTGTTGGTTTTCTATGTGTAGGACATCTTTAAGAATCTTTTGCAGGGCTGGTTTGGTGGAGATGTATTGTTTCAATTTTTCTTTGCTATGGAGGGTTTTTATTTGGCCTTCAGTTATGAAGGAGAGTTTAGCTGGGTACAGTATTCTTGGTTGATAGTTGTTTGTTTTTAGGGCATGGCATACATCATTCCAGGCTCTTCTTGCTTTGATTGTCTCTGCTGAGAAATCTGAGGTGATTCTAATTGGTTTCCCTTTATAGGTGATTAATCTTTTCTCCTTGACAGCTTTAAGGATCTTTTCCTTGGTCTGAGTTGATCCTGTGTGGATTATAATGTGACAGTGGGATGTCCTATTCTGGTCTGGTCTATTTGGAGCTCTAAAACCTTCTTGTATCTGAATAGGCCTATGTTTTTCCATGTTTGGGAAATTGTCTGCTAAGATCCTGTTAAACAAATTTCCTAGGCCATTAACTTCTGTTTCTACGTGCTCCTCTACACCCATTATCCTTAGATTAGGCCTTCTGATGGTGTCTTTCAAGTGTTGGATAGATCTATCATACTTCTTGGACTTGTCTTGGATGGTTGTATGTTCTTTCTCTATAGTATCTAGGCTGTCTTCAATCCCTGAGATTTGATCTTCTGCATGGTCTAACCTGCTGTCAAGACTTTCTACTTTGTTTTTTATCTCTTTTCCTTCTAATTAGTCAGCTTTGATGGCTTCAAATTCTTTGTTGAAGCTTTGTTTTAGATCTTGTATGAACTTCTTTACTTCCTTAATTTGGTGTTCAGTGTTTATTCTCAAATCACTTAGTTGATTGGTTATGATTTCCTTGGACTCCCATTCCTTCTGTTGGGTTCCATTCAGCATTCCCTTTGTGGTCTCCCTGACTTCCTTCAGCTCTTTGTTAATGGATTCCATGAATGCCTTTAGTGATCTTTGTGTATTCTCTTCCTGCTCTCTCAATTCCTGTATTACTCTTTGGTTAGCTTCCTCCCGTTCGTGGGATTCCTGCAGTTCTTTTTGAGTGTTCTCAGCCTGCTCATGCCACTCCTGCCTTTCTCTTTGAGTATTCTCAAGCTGCTCATGCAAATCCTTTACCAGTGTTTGAGTAGCTTCCTCACGCTTATGATATTACTGTATAAACTTTTGGATTGCCTCTTCTCTCTCCCTATCACGCCCATACAGAGACCTTTCTATGCTTTCAATCATTTCATTTATCATGTTTGCCAGCAGTGTTTGTAGAGCTATTTGGGAATTCTCCTCTGGATTATTAATTATCTGTTCTGTCCCCTGATTATCAAGATTGGGAATTGAGATACCCGGATTTGCCATTTTTCTTGTGTTTTTCTGGCTTACTATGCCCATTTGAGATGAAAATAGCACCAGTTTTGTGCTAGAACACTATCTTAAGGCAAGCATCAACCCAAGTCTGAATTTGCACAGTCAATAGTCTACAGATACAATCTAGTTCAACAGATACATCTATTCAACATCAAACAACTATATGTTAATGGGCTACAAACCGCAAAGAAGAATTTGGAAGATCAGAAATTATTAGGGTTAGGGAGAGATGTGGGTAAAAAATAGGAATAGATTGATGTGGGGAGGCTCAGGGAGAGTTAACTAAGTCCTAATCTGAAAGCAGGAAATAGGTTGGGTAGGTTGAAAGTAGAGAGAGAGAGAAAAAGATGAAAGGGAAAAGGAAAAGAAAAGAGACCAGAAAAAATAGAAAAGTAAAAATTAATAAAATTATGTAGAATCCATAACAATCTATTTAGAGAAGAATGTGAATATATTGTGAGAAGGAGAGGGATATAAAGGAGTTGTGAAAAACTTAAAAATAAAAATGCTTAAAATATTATATAGGTATAAAGAGGTAGTACTGCTATTAAGGAATTTAAGTCTTAGAGGTTTTGAGTTGAGTAATAAATTTGTGGTTTAATTGTGTACACAATGGGGGATAGGGTCTAATAGTCAACTATGGATTACCTGAGGATGTTCAGGACAAGAATTAAGTCACATGAAGAAGAACGAAAGAGAGGAGAAGGTGAAAAGGATAAGAAAGGAAGAAAAATAAGATGAGAAGTTCAGTAGAGCTAAACAAAAAACAAAAAGATAATTAAAAAAGAAAAAAAAGAGAAAGAAAACAAAAAAAAGAAAGAAAACGCATACTCACGTATCCCTAAAATAAAAATTATGAGAGGAAAAAAAAGTTTCTGGAAAACAATTTTTTTTTCAAAAAAGGCAAAAATTAAAGATTTAAAAAAGTTTTAGAAAAGAAAAAAAATTTTTTTAATTTAATTTAATTTTATTTGTGAACATACTGTACAGAGGGGTTACAATTACATGGGCAGGATAATGCGTACATTTCTTACCAAGCATTGCAGCCTCCTCCTTTGGTTTACCCTTCACATCCCTTCCCAGCCTCCCCCCTCCCCCCCAATCCCAATCCTTCTCCTTCCCCCCCCCCCCCCCCCCCCCGCACCGATGTTGTAAAGCTCGTTTTGGACATGACAACTTGTACTTCTCATTGTTGCAACAGGTCCACCTGTATCCTTAAACAACTGGTACCAAAAAATAAAAAATAAAAAAATAATAATAAGAAAAAAAAGTTGTTTGATTTTTTTGGGAGGGGTGGGAAAAATCCTGTATCTCCTTTGTGTCCTTAACCAGCCTCTTGTTGGAGTCTCTGATCTGCTTGTGGTCCTGTGGCTTGGTTGGTTTCTTAAGTCAGTTTGTTCGAACAGGCAGAAAAATGCTCTGCTTTACCCAAGATTTGGCGATCCTCCTCCCAGGCTAGTTCATTGGGAGGCAGATCTGCTTTGAGTATCACAAAAGAGGGGGATGCAGTGATGAGTCTAGGTTCTGGGTAGAGTTGAGGCCTTTCAACAGACAGTAGCTTTTCCCGGGGGCTAGTTGGTGAAAAACTCACAGTTCCCATCCTGGAGCCATTCACAGGGTTTCTGTTTACTGATTTTTCAATTGATTTTCAAGGCTGCTAGAGGGAGGGGCAGCCTCTGGCTCTGATTACCCAGTGAAGCAAGCCACACCTAGGGCTGGCGCCCGAGCTGGGTGACTTTTCCCTGGGTGGAGCTGAGTCTTGCAGGTCATGCCGCCATTAAGTTCTTGTGACCTGCTAAGTGACTCATTTTATTCCAAGGCCTGAGTTGGAGCTAGCAGCTCCTTCGAGCTTTGTCAGTATCCAAGATGGAGATCTCCAGTGCTGGGGGGGGGGGAGTGGTGGCCTTCCCTCCTCTGCTTCCTGAGAAGGAGTGAGGATGTCAGGCTTCTACTCATGCTGAGTCTTGGTTCCTGGGTCGTCTCTGGTCTGCAAACTGCAGGATGAAGATGTCCGCTCCTTGTCGGTTCTTGCTGGTGTTGAGTAGAATCCGCTCACCCGCTGTGTCTGGCTCCTTTGTCCTGGACTCTCTGTGGCTCAGGTATGGCTCCATCGCTTGCCCACCACCGCCACAGCTGCCGCTGCCGCAGTGGCTGCTGGCAAGAGCTCAGAAGTGTCTCCTTGCCTGGGTTTCCACTCTCTGGCCTCACTCTCTGTCCTGTGATGGCACACTTGGTGTAATTCTCTGCCTTAGGACTGTTCACTGGAACTCTAAAACTGCTTTCTATGTGAGAGCCTGCTCACACTCCAGCTTCTCCTCTGCCATCTTCCCCACTGATTAATTTTTGAGGGTTAATTTTATGCCCTGCTATGTTGCCAAAGTTTCCAATCAGCTTGAGTAATTTGGGAGTGGAGTCTGTGGGATTCTTTAAATAAAAGGTCATGTCATCTGCAAAAAGGGAGTTTTACTTCAGCTTTCCCTATTTGTATCCCCTTTATGTTTGCATCTTGTCTTATTGATGTAGGTAGGCATTCTAATACAAATTGAAAAGAAGTGGAGAGACATCCTTGTCTCATTTCTGAGTTAAGAAGAAATGGCTTTTGTTTTTCACCATAAAGTATAATGCTGGCTGTTTGTTTGTCATATACAGCCTTTATTGTACTGAGGAATCCTATCACCCTGCACCAGAATCAACTCTAAATGGATCAAAGACCTCAGAGTCAAAGCAGAGATCCTGATAACATTACAGGACAGAATAGGAGAAACCCTAGGTCTCCTTGGCATGGGCTAAAAGTTTCATAAGAAAGATCCAGAAACACAACAAATCAAAGAAATTTTGGACAAATGGGATTGCATGAAACTGCAGAGCTTCTGCATGGCAAAGGATACAGCTAGCGAGATCCATAGAAAGATGGATTGGGAGAAGATCTTCACTAACTATACAATGGATAAGGGTCTCATCCCTAAAATATACTTAGAACTCAAAAAATTAAATCCCCCAAAACAAATTTTCTAAGAAACAACTACCGGATAAATAAGTGGGCTAAAGACTTACAGAGAAACTTCTCTGAAGAGGAAGGAGAACTGGACAATAGACACATGAAGAAATGCTCAACCTTTCTAGTCATAAAAGAAATGCAAATCAAAACAACATTGAGATTCCACCTCACCACAGTTAGAATGGCTATAATCAAGAATTCTAATAACAACAGATGCTGGAGGGGATGTGACCAGAAGGGAACTCTACTGCATTGTTAGTAAGAGTGTTAACTTGTTCAACCCCTTTGAAAAGTAATATGGAGGTTCCTCTAAAGATTCCACATAGAGTTCCCTTATGACACAGCAATCCCACTTTTGGGCATTTACCCAAATGATCACAAACAAGACCATACAAAAGCTACCAGCACAACTATGTTAACTGCAGCATTATTTACTATAGCTAAGATATGGAACCAACCCAGATGTCCCTCAGAAGAAGAATGGATCAAGAAAATGTGAGATACACACACACATACACACACACACACACACACACACACACACACACACACAATGGAGTTCTACACCTCCATCAGAAAGAATGCTATCGTTTATATATTAGGAAATGGAAAGACTTAGAAAAATTTATGTGAAGTAGGCCAGGCCCAAAGAAACACGGGTCCCATGATTTCCCTTATTTGCAATAACTAGTATATGTCTGGGACAAATAGAAAAGGTCCAAAACAATGTACATATGACCAGATAAGATGAAGTTAAGCTTAATGAACCACAAGATAGGGACATAAGTATTTTTTTCTTTCTTGCTATTGTTTCTAACGTATTTATAAGGTACCATGCCATTTTTTGTTGTTTCTTTGTATGTTCCTCCCCTATGGTATAACTCCTGTTTTCACTGTATTTGAGGTCAGTATAATTTGGGGAGGGGAAATGCAAAAATATTTTTTTGTGGGTCGTGGGGCTTGAACTCTGGGCCTGGGCTCTATCTCTCAGCTTTTCAGCTCAAGGAGAGCTCTCTACCACTTGAGCAATAGTGCCACTTACGGTGGTTTTCTAGTGTTTTATTGGACGTAAGAGTCTCATGGACTTTCCTTCATGGGCTGGCGGCTTTGAACCGGGGTCCTCAGTTCTCAGCCTCTTGCCTAGCTAGGATTATAGGCGTGAGCCACTGAGGCTTGGCAAATCAAAATATTTAAATACGGATACAGGTTGACCCATTGTACAAGACACTATGTTGAAAAACATAGTGGGAAGGGGGGAGTATTGTTGTGGAATTGTGAGGGAAGGGATGGTAGGGACAAACAAAGGATGATGCTATAATATTTGATAAGAAATATACCTTGCACATATAACTGTAACCCCTCTGTATCTTATTTTTAAAATAGAAAGCTTATTTAAAAAATAATTCCACCTGTGTTTATATTGCAGCAAAATCCACACAAGATGTTTATGGGGCAAGTAGAGCATATTTATCAAATTGCTGTTTATGTATGTGGAGAAGTGGAGACAAATAAGTGTTCATAAATGGGGAGATGAATAGTGTGGTAATCACATAACCTGTGTTTTATTGTGAAAATAGTCAATGAATTTGACTTCCTTAGAAAATACTCATAAAGCCCATGCTATGAAGGGCTTATATTATCTACAAAATCCATGTAACACTTAGAAAGGATGTGCTGCGATGTAGCTCAGTGGCAAAGTGCTTGCCCAGCAAGTGCAACACTCTGCTTATGATCCCCAGTAGCAAAAAAGAAAAGACAAAAAAGAAAGAAAGAAAGAAAGAAAAGTGACAACTTGTCTAAAAGTGCAAGTATGAGTAGACATGTACTTTTTCTTCTAGGTAGATATATAAGGAATCCAAGTACCTTTGTATTTCATCATTTTGCATTTTTTCTTTTGCCACGTTAATGGTTACATTCTAGTTAGAGGCTCTTCCTTAACTGTGGATCTTGGATCCCCGTGTGAAGAAAGGAGAGGGCACTGACAAGGACAAAGTGTAATGCAAGTATAAATTAAACGTTTCGTTTTTATATATTACTGTACAAGTCAGGCAATGTTGGGTTTTCAGCACAATTTCATAGAAGGTGCTGAACATTGGTTTAAATGTAGTAACTAGATAGAACCAATTAAATGCCCAAAGGTAACCTGGTTCTATCTTAAATATTTAACAAAGCGGGAAAATAGGAAGATGCCAACCATCTAATGTGATATAAGTTAATTATATTGAAACCAAAAATGACTCAGTCTAATAGTACATGTATGTGTTAGGCTAATTCAAGGAAGCCTATGACATATTAGAACATTCGCTTCTGGAAGCTAAACAGAATGGGAATGAAGAATATGGATAAAAATGCAAAATAATAAATGAGTATTGATTTGTCTCTATGTGCCTATTCAAAACAGATATGACCTTTAAATTAGAGAAATACTAAGTGTGTGAAGAGTAATGAATGATATAGCTAATCAGCTTTGCATGTGTGGAGCAAAATAATGGAAATAACAAATACTACAGAAAAAGAAAGAAAGAAAAGAGAAAAATGAGGGCAGTTTGTAGAGGAGGATGCTTCAGTTAGTATGCAAAGATTTAGCAGTATCAAAATGCCATGAAACGTTAAAAGAGCTAAGAATTGACAAGTGACTATTTGTTTTGGCCATTATAAAGTCACTAATGTAGTTTCTATAATTGCATGTATTACAAAACATAGGACAGATGTAGAATGAAAATTTGGAAGTGGTTTGTCAGGGACCTGTGTAATTGTTTCTAGCCCTCCCTCCTAACCTTTTGCAGAAGAGAAGAGGATTTGACAGCCTTACTTACATGTCTAAGCTGGAAAAATTCTCTTCACTGCTTTTCTGGTAATGACACCTTAGAGGTGTAGGCTAAGGTAAATGGTATTACACCAAGTCCCCCTGAAATTCAACAAAAATTGTCAGATCACTTTCAGTCTTCTGTCTGACTGATTATGGTTGTCTCATTCCAGAATACATAATAGTTACCTGTAGATAAGCACTTATGTCCTTACATTTCTATTTTCTAGGCTCATTAGAACAATCTTTTTCAGCAAATCAAAAAGGTACCTAGCAGGTATAGGCTGGCTTCAACCCTACTTTATTCCCAGGTGTACTCTGTGCCCTTAGCAGATACTGGGACCACAAGCCTTCCAACAGAAAAGCACACAGATTGTTCTTTTTCTGGAATTATATTTTTTAAAAATGTAAATTCATATCAATAGAACATGTCATTCTATATCTCCAAATCACCATGATCCTAATTTTGATTGGCTATCTTATTTCATATTTTTATGAGAATTTCCTGATATGATATATAATTTTCCCTCACTCTCATGATTATTAAATTGAAAAGATGTTGAGAAGTTTGTGATAAGAAAGAATATTAATTTCTCAAAGAAAGCAATTTTAGCTTAAATTCCCTCTAGCAAAAAATGACTGTAAACATGAAAGTTAAGAAAATAATACAGGGGCTGGAAGGTGGTACAATGGTAGAGTGCTTGCCTTGCATGCATGAGGCCCTGGGTTTGATTCTTCGTCACCATAGAAGCAGAAAAGGCCAGAAGTGGTGCTATGGCTCAAGTGGTAGAGCACTAGCCTTGAGCTGAAGAGCTGAGGGACAGTGCCCAGGCCCAGAGTTCAGGCCCCACAACTGGAAAAAGAAAAGAAAAGAAAAGAAAAATAGAACATACTATAAAAATCATAAGCAATCATGTAATATCAGAATCACAAATTAGTTTAAAAATTTAAATAATTAAAGCAACTCATTGCAGGTAAGCAGAGTGAGAAGATGTAGATATTTTATTCTTCACATTCATTCAACTATGACCTCCCACACGATTCTTCAGATATGTATTATATATAATTGGGATTAGAATGGATTGGTAACAAACAAAAACATTCCTAGAGTTAAATTCCTAAGTGAATTACAATGAAGAGAGCCTTCTTATTGGGATATCTTGAAGACTCCAAATGCATATTTCCATATTAGAAGTTTTAGAGAGAACTACATTGAAGGACATTAAATCTATTTAATATAATTCCTTGTAACTTAAGCAGAAAAAGTCTTCTCTTTTTTTCCTATTCATAAAACCTAGCATGAAGTTCTGTATCCAAGCCATTGCAGCATATATTGTGCTAAATATACCAAATGAATTCAGGTAATAAAATTGAACTTGATTTTTTTGCCTGTTTTATTTATTTGCTTGATATTACTGAGGATTGAATGGAGGGTCTTAAACTTGTTAGCATTCTATTACATGAACCACACACTTAACATTTTGATTTTAGATTGTTTTTTATATAGACTCTCATTTTTGCCCAGTCTGACTTCCAATTGTGATTCTTTCAGCTCTGCCTACAAAGTTGCTAGGACTAAAGATATTTGAGACCCCAACTGTCATGTTTTTGAGAAAGGATCTAACAAACTTTTGCCCAAGGGGACCTCACACCTAAATCCTTGTACATCGGCCTCTGGAGTTGCTGGGATAACATTCATGAACCATTCCACCCAGCCTGTTTACTATAACTATACTCAGATTATTTCATCAGTGATTGTTTTAATACAGGGCCAAAAAATGTATATTATTCCAAATGATTAAAACAATTCATGAGATGATGACAATAAGAATGACTGTTCTAATCCCTGTCAAATAAAGAAAAAAATCAACTTCTTAGGAAAACAAATTCCAGTTGGTTGAAAAGGAATTATGGAATATTTTTTCTATTAGTATTTTTCTTACAGGTCTCAATCTATTAAACAATTTATTCTATAATGTAGTTGCTTATACTATATAAGTATACCCATAAAGATTCTGCAGTCAAATATTATACTAAGAATATACTATGATGAAATAGAAGAATGATCAAGTTTTTGTCTGATTTCTAGGGTAAAGCATATCATGAAGAACATGATAAGTATGATAGAGATTGCATTATGAGATCATGCTAAGTGAAATGAACCCCAAGTTATAGACACAAGAGGCTTTTTTGTGTTGTTGTTGTTTTAAATGTATTATGTGATTTCTTTTGTTTCTTTTGTATGTTCTTCCCCTGATAGTATATCCCTGTTGTCACTGTATTTGACTTTGGTACCTTGCATCTTGTATATACATTTATCTAATTTGGGGGGGGGAAGGGAATAACAAAATGCTGAAACTTTACAACTTGGGGGGAATGGGGGAGGTGGAAGAGGGAAGGGATAATAGGAGTAAAACAAAGGAGGGGATAGCAATTCTCAATAAGAAATGTACTCATTACCTAACTCATGTAACTATAACCCATCTGTAGAGCATCTTTACAATAAAATTTTATTTTTAAAAAAAAGAAAGAAAGAGGACAGCTAGATGTAGAAGTGCAAATATATAATTCCAGCTCTTGGAAACCTGGGAAAAGAGAATCAGAAGTTTTATGTTTGACTGGAGTATTATATATATATATATATATATATATATATATATATATATACATATATATGTGTATATATATATATATATATAGCCCATAATATTAGAATATTACCATGGTGAGAAGTGTTTGCTCAGACATGTGAAATGACCAGCTGAGGAGCAATTGTCAAGCAAGGAAGTCCAACCTGCTCCTGCTGAAAGGGCATGCGTGGCCACTGCTTTAGGGATATTTGATGCAAGAATAGAAAATGCAAGAGACATCTATCTTTATCTTATCTAGCTATTCTTAATTCTTTCCTATTTCAAAAAACTTTTAGCCCTCATTAGGATTTTTAAGTTTGTTGAACAGATAAATCCACCAACATTAGCCTAATATTATTCCTGAATTATGTGGGAGTCTTTCACTTCATGGTATTTTAATATTACCTGAGAACAAGGGGAAAAGAGCATTGATTTACTAATCAAAAACTGGATTTTTTTTCTGAACAAGTGTCTATAGCCATCTATTGCAAAGTCATTTCTTAAATCTGGAAGAATCTAGTACGATGCACACTCTGGGAGACATTTGATCAATTAACTCTATTGAAATAGCAGGATTTTGACAGGATGTCCTCTGAGGTCTGTGGTTCATTTATTCATCGTAAAGGTAGCGTGCTCAATGCCAAAGACAGTCTTTATTTTCTTTACTTTATTCTTTTTATAAACTGCAAGAACAATTTATTTCTCACATTTCTGGAGTCTGGCAAGTCCAAGTCCAGACACAGGCATATTTCCTATCCTCTGAGAAGCCTCTCTGGTTGGTAGTGTTGTCTGCTTGCTGTGTGTCCTCTCATGGTAGGAGCAAGGCCGCTCTCAGCACCCATCCCCCCTCATTTTTACACTAATCCCATTCATAAGGGCTCGATGCTCCTGATCTGAATACTCCAAATCGCCAGTCTTACCAATCTCATAACAAAGATGACTAGGAATCAACATGTAAAATTTGAAGAGAAACAAATATTCATTCTATACCACTTGGTTTACTTCTATTTTTTTTTTTATTGGCATATGCTAGTTTACAAGGGAGTTCCATATGATACTTCCTACTTCCAATGTGTCACAAGCAAACCTCTCCCCTCTATCATTTCCCATGCAACACCTTTGTGGGTTTTTTTTTTTTTTTTGGTCAGTTATGAGGCTTGAACTTTGGGCCTGGATGCTGTTTCTGTGTTCTTCCGATCGAGTTGACTGCTTTACCATTTGAGCCACAGTGCCACTTCTGGTTTTTTGGTTGTTGATTGGTGAAAAAGAGTTCCATGGACGTTCCTGCCCAGGCTGGCTTTGAACCATAATCCTCAGATCTTAGTATCCTGAGTAGCTAGGATTATAGTCCTGAGCCACTGGTGACCAGCTTCCCATTGCCTTTTCATGGAACAAATACAAGAGAAGTTGTTTTATTTCTATAAACATGAATAACATATTTCTATCTTGTTTACCCATCCTATACTCTCCTTTCACCCTTCTCCCTTCACTGGTACTCAAACCCAAGCAGAACCTGATTTACAGTTCTGTCATTCATTCTGAAGGATTAGATTTCTCATATGAGAGCAAATATGAAGTATTAGACATCATCAGTCTGACATGTACCTAAATATTATTAACTCTAGCTACATCTATTTTCCTGAGAAAAGACACATTTCATTCTTTTTATTTTTTATTTTATTTTATTTTTATGTCTTGGTCGGATATAGCAATTAACCTCACGGACTAGGCACTGTCTCTGGGATTTTGTGGTGTTTGACCACTACAAGCCACAAATCTACTTTCAGTTTTCTGGCAATTAATTGGAGGTTAAAGTCTCACAGACTTTATGTTCCCAGGCTGTTTTGGAACCACAATCTTCAGATCTCTGCCTCCTGAGTTGTTAGTATTACAAGCATGAACCCCAAGGGCCTGGCTTCATCCTTCTTTATGGTGATTAATACTCCATTGTGTATATTTAGTGTCTAAACCCCTAGATGTTGATTAACATGTAGGCTGATTCTTTCATTTTGCTCCTATGAATAGTGCTTCTATAAATGTGGATGTGCTTGTCTTGACTCTATGTATATCCTTCAGATTTGTGCTTAGAAATGATATAGTGGAATCAAATTATATAGAAGAATCAAATGGTAGTTTTATCTTGAGTGTACTAAGGAATATCTCTATTGATTTCCTTTCTGGTTACACTAATATCTAATCCCACAGGCAATGTATAACAGTCCCTTTTCCTCTACTTTTTTACTGTGGTCACCTGATTTACAACTTTGGCAGGGGTTCAGGGATGGTAAGAGGAAACAAAGGAGGAGGCAACAATCTTGATAAGAAAGGTACTCATTACCTTGCTCATGTAATTGTAACCCCTCTGTAAGGTATTTTCACAATAAAAAAAATTAATAAAAAAGTCTAAGCTGCTTGAGGATGGAAGTAACCTGTTCTTATCTCCTACAATCAAAATAAATTGTGAATATATTTTTTAAAAAACTACATTGGAGAAAAAGACACTTCTTCAACAAGTGGTGTTGTAAGACCGATATGTCCACATATGGAAGACTGAAATGAAACCCTTACCTCTCACCTTGTAAAATATCAATTTTAAATAGATCAGTCCTTCTATTCCCTAAAGTGTGGGGTTTCATGTACTGAATTGATGAAGGGGACCTATCCTAGGAAAATAAAGGAACAATATTAGTCAGACTTGGAGAAGTTTCATTTAATGTTTAAGGGAATTCTAGCAGCAAGTCCCTTACAATAATTTCAGAATATATAACATGATACAAAGAAAGCTATGTTACAGATGGCCATAGAAAATAATGGGGAGTATGTGAAGGTAAAAGTAGGCAGGATGCTCTCTAGCTTTTTCTACCATACTATTGGCAGTCATCATCTAAATTGAACAAGTGGCATTTGATCACAAATGACATATGAACTTCTCTGATTTCACCTTTAAAGACCTTGGCCATGAGCTCCTCCTTTTTCCATTCCTATAACTGAGAGACAGAGTAAACGTGAACATGAGATACTTAGCCTACAGTGCTAAGTATTGCAGGTCAACTTTATGACTTTGGGCTGTCAACCTATAAACTAGCATAAGTAAGAAATCAACTTTAATCTTTGTACTTAGGAGTCTCTCATAAAAGAAGCTTAGTCTGACATATAGAAGCACCTTTACAAACGTAATTAAACCAAGTACTTTCTTCAAAATCAATATCATAATAACAAGAATAAAATAACGATGAAATAATACTGCATACTATCATTTTATTTTATGGTTTAAGATTAACTTTTTAGGACTTTAATGTTTAGTATCAAGTAAGAGAATTTTTTTCCCATGCATCTTCTGTATAACTCTGAACTTCATTTAATTTAGCTATATATAAGGTTTGTTTCTACATCTGATAGATGGGAATCACCACAACACAATATTGACTTGAGAATTGAATATCAGCATGTTGTATCAGTTAGGAAGTGAAAGAGCTATATTATATAGAAGAAAGTTTTTCAATGCATTTCACAGAATTCTCAGTACAAATGAACATTGTCTGGGCTAGAACTATAGGCTTCCCTTACAAATTGAAATTCCTCAGGGCGGCAGAGAGCTTTAATTTCTATCAACCCTGAAATTCCTAGGAAGCTAGGAATCCATGTTCATAGTCTCAGAAATATGTGAAATCTCCAAGTGTCAGTCATTTGAAGTGGTATTTTTTTAGGTAAGCTTACTACTCGAAGAAATTACGTTAGTAAGAAAATGGCTGGGATTTTTAAGTTCACATTTTCTACAACAGCATTAGGTAATGTTGTAAGTATGAAAGTAGCATGAAAAGAGCTTAGTACCTCAGATAATGTTGCTATTTCTCAATGATGAAATGTTAAACACCTCTTCTTAAAGGAAATCAAATCCGTCAGATTTGCTTTTGAGATAATTTAAGGAAGGTGAAATTTAGGCTTTGGAAGCCTTCTAATTGATTTCTTCAGATCCAAAGATATAAATGTGACTAATGTGTTGGAATTTTATAGATGCAATTCTATTGGTATGTAAAACCGTTAACTGATTTTTAAATTGTAATAAGTATATTTAATGTCATTAATAAAAGACATTATATTTTACCTGTGCACTTATCACCATTATCTGATGTTGTATTTATATACTTAAATAACCACTATATGCATATATATGAATACATATAATGATTTTTCATTTAAATATACACATATAGCACTAAAAAGTCATAGTATTTATAGAACAGTAAATATTCTCATTGTTGAAACTGTGAGAGCAGGTGGTAAACTGGATTGTTTTATTCTGTGGATGTTTTATACTATTTTGGGAAAGGAATATGATACTTAAGAAGAAAGACAGTGTTAATGTTACTGTTTCACTAAAAAAAGTTGGAATTAATTTTAATTAATTTAATTTAATTTTCAATAGTTGGAATTTAATTTAGTTGTAATAAGCTGGATAAATCAGATAACTGAGCTCCATCTTTAATAGATTTTAGTGTAGTTTTTGTTTGTTTATTCTATGATGACACAGATAAATCACTCTCTGATTCACTTACGGATTCTGTAAAGAAATACTCTTTCTAAAGCATATGGAGTTCAGATTTAAGCTATAGGGCAGAGGATAAAAAGATTACTGTTTTAAAATTTATTGTGATTATATTGAATTTTAATAGTTCATTTAACTCAGTATAATTTGTTTCTTAGATTACTATATAATGATTTGGAGGATAAAACAATATTTTATTCTTTTTTTGTATCTTATCTTTTGCATATTGGCTGGTAAATGGAAGAATAAGGAAATGAATGAATAAAAAATGCTGTACAATTAACATACTACTGCCTTAGGTACTATATGTAGCTTGAAAACCTGATTGTGTTATAAGAATATACTCCTTTTTAAATCAGAAAATAGAAGAAAATATTATTCTAGTTTTATGATAGCATATCTAAAGTGTTTTGTGGATTGCTGCAAACCTCAATACATATGTTAGTCTCATATTATGTCACATGTTGTTACGCCATAACATAGTGCAATATTATTTGATGTCAGAAAATCAGAATTTTTGTTGGTAGGGAGAAGGGGATTTGAACTCAAGCCCTGGGCACTGTGTCTCTTTTGCTCCAGGCTAGTGCTCTACCACTTTGAGCCACAGCTCCATTTCTGGTTTTCTGGTGGTTAGCTGGAGATAGGGGTCCCAAGGACTTTCCTGCTTAGGCTTTCTTTGAACTGTGATCCTCAGATCTCAGCCACCTGGGTAGCTAGGATTACAGGCTTGAGCCACCTGCACCTGGCCAAGATGTTTGTTTAGTTAATCATTGTACAATACAGTAACAACAATCTGTTTTCCATGTTTTACATTTCTGTTATTTTGTATTACTATTTATCTTAGGTCGGTATCTATGATAAATTGTAGGGATCAAGTTAACAGATCAAATTTGAGATTTTAATTTTTCTTTTCTGAACTTCAAAAGTTTGTACAAGGGGATTACAAATTAATGTGTCCATCTCAGTATCCATCGCTTTTAAGTCAGACTCACCTCTTCCACTATTCTCCCATATGCTCTATGGGGAAAAAGAGCAACAGATTATTTTTATTGTGAAAACTCACTGTTTTGGGGAATCACTAAAGTGTGGAACCTATTATGCTTCTCATGAAATAGACCCAAGCCTACTGTGGCTGTATTATGTCCCATCATCAGAGACCTCTCTGTCTCGCCAGAAATCTGTCCCCCATGCATTGCTGTAAGTACCTGATGCCCTTTCCATGCAGTAATAACCAGATAATAATATGAACATTTGCACTGAAAATTGGTTATAACCCAGTTGTCTGTCCTGAGAGCAGAAAATCTCACCAACTTGCTTACTATTCTTATATACAAACAAAGGTCAAAGGAACTAAATATAGAACTACCATATGCTACAACAATTCCACTTATGGACATCCACAAGACAGCACAACCATGTTTATTGCAGCACTATTTACCATAGCCAAGATATGAAATCAGTTCAGATGGCCCGCTATAGACCAGTAGAACAATAAAATGAGGTATACATACACACTGGAATTTAACTCTTCCATTAGAAAAACTAATATTGTATAATTTGTAAAAAAAAAAAAAAAAAAAAAAAAAAGAAAGAAAGAAAGAAAGAAAAAAGAAAAAAGAAAGATTTGGAAAAATATATTAAGTGAATTGAGGCCCAAAGAGATAAAATTGGTGTGTTTTCCTTCATATGTGGAAACTATAATTAGCTTATAAACTTCTAAGCTAATACTATATTAAATGCAATGTATGTACAAATGTAATAACTGAAATATGGTTAGATTCAAGGGAGGACTTAAATAGTTTAATTTCTTAGGAGACCAAAGTCATCTTGTTTGCTCCCTTATCTTTGGGAAGAGTAGGGACACTCAGAAATAGAGAGACAAAGAGTGAAATGCAGCAGTGGTACTCACAAGATACTAGTTGAAAATCAACTGTACAACTGGTGGGTAGGGACAGGAAGGAAAACCTTGGAGAGAGGAAATGGAGGGATGACATTTTTTTTCAAAAACAAATGTACCTTTTCTTAATATATAACCATAACCCCTCTGTACATCACCTTCATAATAACAATAAGACAACTTACAAAAGAAAAAAAGAAAAAGAGGTGAAAATCTGAAGAAAGACGGAATCTAAAATGGCTAGCTTGGGGAAGAAGCCTACTCTTCGGTAACTTAAATGTAATTACACATCATAATACTTTAGCAGTTTACCCTATGTGTCATTAAGTAGATCTTTTGATTGTGGGACCTGGAGAAGCGGGGGTGGTGGTGTCCTACATTTACAGCTTCTTGTGCTAGGTGAAAAAAAAAAAAAAGGTGAGGCTCATGAAGTTTGCTTGTCCTAAAAGTTTATGTAAAAATGGGTTCAGGCTTTACTTTTTAGTAGTTGCTTATAGTTTTGAAATTGTGTTATGATATTCTTTTTATTTGCCAGACTTGTGCCCTTTTGTTGGATTGTGATATTTTAAACTGATACTGCTTACTAGAAAAACATGGTGTTAATAGTGGTTCATGTTTTTGGCTCAGTGAACAAAGTTGGGTTACTCTCTAAGTCCCATTAATAATAACATTATAGATTTCAACAGAACAAAAAAGCAAAAGAAAAGAAAAGTCAAAGTTCAGTAGAATAAACACCAAGATGCTTGTACTTGAAAGAAGTAGGATTGGTTCTAGGAGAGAGAGGCAGATGAATGAAGAGGAAAAGAGAGGGAAAAAAATTTTTTTTAAAGGGAAGGGGTTTTTTCGGAGGGATAGGTGAGACTATTGAAAGGAATGACATTAATCAAAATGTATTATACTTATAAACTGCTTTGTTAAAGGTCAACTCCTTTGTATAATTATTTAAATATAGTAATTCAGAAGATTCAAGAGACTTATTTTTAGTGATGGGGAGAATAACAGAAGGGGTGACACTGGTCAAGATACACTGTATTTATAAATTGATATGTTGAATTGAAATCCCTTTGTGCAAATATTTACAGAGAAATATTTAAAATGTTTAAATATTTATTTTTAAGTTTTCTTTTCCAAAAAGTTAAGAAATATTTAAGACTGCTTAACATAAATAGAAAACAGACAAAGGCATATGAACGCTTCCTTCCTTGTTTGGTCTGTTCCATGCTCTTTTCTTTTCACTTGACATTCTCTCCATTACAATGCCACACAGTTCTGTTTTTTTTTTTTTAAGCTTTCTAAAGTCTGCTTGCTTCAAGTGTAGAGTTTTAGTCAAAAGTTAAAAAGAAAAAGAAACCTATTTGAAACGTGGAACATAAATCAAGATTATTTTAATGCTTTTTAAAAATAATCCTTGAAAACATATATTTTCTCAAATTGGTAGGAAGCAGAAGATAATGGTGACTTTCTGTAGTTACATTAGCAAGGTAATAAGTACATGTCCTATCAAGCATTGCTGCCTCCTCCTTTGTTTTTCCCCTACCATCCCTTCCCTCCTACCTCTGCAACTACACTTCCCCCCAATCCCGAAATTAGAGAAATGTATATACAAGATGCAGGAGACCAACATCAAATACAGTGAAAACGGGGTTATACCGTGGGTGAGGAACATACAAAGAACCAAAAAAATCACATGATACATTATAAATATGTTAGAAACAATAGCAAGCAAGAAAGAAAAAGATTGTGTCCCTATCTTGGGGTTCTTTTAGCTCAATATCACCTTTTCTGGTCATATGTATATTGCTTTTGACATTTTCTGCTTGTCCCAGATATATACTAGTTATTGCAAATAAGGGAAACCATGGGATCTATGTTTCTTTGGGCAAGGCTTACTTTATTTCATATAATTTTTTCCATGTCTTTCTATTTCCTAGAAAGACGGGCGATGTCATTCTTTCTGATGGAAGCATAGAATTCCGTTTTATATCTATCTATCTATCCATCTATCTCACATTTTCTTGATCCATTCATCTACTTTGGGGCATCTGGGTTGGTTCCTTATCTTAGCTATGGTAAATAATGCTGCAATAAACATCCTCATAGAAAAAACTGCCCTATAAATAAGTGGACTAAAGACTTAAAGAGAAAATTCTCTGAAGAGGAAATTAGAATGGCCAATAGACACATGAAGAAATGCTCAACCTCTCTAACCAAATAGAAATAAAAAAACATTGAGATACCACCTCACACCAGTTAGAATGGCTATAATCAAGAAGTCTAATAAGAACAGATGCTGGAGGGGATGTGACCAGAAGGGAACCCCACCTCATTGTTGGTGGGAGTGTAAACTTGTTCAACCACTTTGAAAAGCAATATGGAGTTTCCTCACAAGACTCCACATAGAGCTCCCGTATGACCCAGCAATCCCACTTTTGGGCCTTTCCCCAAAAGATCACAAACAAGACCATAATAAAGCTACATTTTTCTAATTTGGGGAGAGGAAGGGAAATAACAAAATGCTGAAATAAGGTTATAGGTTGACCTATCATAACTATGAAATGTACAAGATATTATGTTGAAAATGAACTTTACAACTTTGGTGGTGCAGAGGGAGAAATTGGAGAGGTGGGGAGGGAAGAGATGGTAGGGGAAAAACAAAGGAGCAGGTAACAATGCTTAATAGGAAAGGTACTCATTACCTTACTCATGGAACTGTAACCCCTCTGGACAGTATTTTTACAATAATATATACACAAAATAAATAAAAGATTGTTTCCTTCTTTTAATTATTGAAGAAAATTGAGCAGAATGACATAGGATGAACTAATCAACTCCCTCTCCCCATTTCCATTGGCATATGCACAAATTTCCAGCATTCTTTGATGGAGGAGCTATGAATTTTCCCATAGAGGACTGACCTTGTAAATGCAAAGTCAAAAATAACAAATACCACAAAGCATTAAATAATCAAAAAGTTCTGTGATTATGTGAGTTTTACCATTTAAGTTTTAATTTGTTATTGAAATTATTATTATTACAAAATTAGATAGCAATACATAGCAATAGACACATGTTTATTGGAACTGAATGAAAATATTATCAGCATGCTCTTCAATTGCATTAATAAATGATTCAAACAAATTGTGTCCCAGACCATTCAGCACAGCCACGTATGCAGAGACTTGGGAGTTATACAAAGATAGGATCTTCTATTTCCTCCATCATGTTTTTAATTCATTGTTTATACTCCATGCTTTTTTTGTTATAAATATAAAGGAATGAACTCTTAGATGTATTCTTGTATTTTCGCAGATAAATTGTTTTGATGAACTCTACTTCTATCAGACTACTCTGGCCTTGGTTACTGTTTACATTCTACAGATTGCTTAGTTTTACAGCCAGACTAATATGGCTATGTCAGGTCAATCTATTTGGTTTCTACAGAAGGTTTTACAAGATAGGAAGGTATTTCATATGCTTCCATGATTGTTATAACAAAAGCTGGCAAGCTAAGTAAAGAAGCTCTTCTGTGGAGGGAAAATAAAAAGCCAACCCACTCTTATCATCCACAAGACACACACTAATTTTTAAATGGCTTTTTAGCAGTTTATATTCTCAATGTTGCTCAGCCAGTGGACCAGCAAGTCCTGATGAGCTTGTCAGATGGGTTCTTTGAGAAACACTACACAGTTGCACATCAATGCTTCTGTTTTTATATCTCCTGCTAAGGGTTACATGATATCAACTGAGGTCCATCATGAAAGAAGTAAAGAAAAAAGTAGTTTTACAAGATGCTTGGTAAATTAAAAAGGAAGCAACAACTTAATATGATCAATTTTATCTTTCCAGTGGAACCAAAACTCATGAAAGTGGACAGCATTTTCACCAGATTAGATGTAATATTTAAAGTAGTAAAATGTGAATTCCGGCTGTTTAAGTAGGATGGTAATAGATATTGCCCACCAGAAATAAATTATAAGGGGGAAAAAAAGCTTTCATGTAATCATAAGAATTTTTTTTAACAAAGTCAAAGATAAAAAGCAAATACCACGAAGAATTAAGTAATCAAAAAGTTCTGTGATTATGTGAGTTTTTTCATTTATGTTTTAATTTGTCTTTGAAATTATGGCAATCATTATTATTACAAAATATGATAGGGATTCATAGTAGTAGGACAAACGTTTATAGGCATTGGATAAGAATATTATCAGCATGGTCTTCAATAGCATTGTTAAATGACTCAATGAAATTGTGTCCCACACCATTTCTGCACAGAGATTTTTCTTGTTTTTAAAGATACATGAAATTGAAGGATTAATTTTAATGAAGAATGATTGATTTAAAATCTTTTGATAATACAATTGAGTTACATTCTACAAGAGAAAATTTTGCTTGTAGATTTTTAGGTTTTTATCTTATCGATGCCATTTTTATATATTTCATTTTTATTTGTATTACAATTATATTATAATAATAACTTTGAAATTGTTTTATTTTTATTTTTTAGTCATGGGGCTTGAACTCTGGGTCCGAGCACTTTCCCTCAGCTCTTCAACTCAAGGCTAGTGATCTACCACTTGAGCTACAGCGCCACTTTTGGTTTTCTGGTGGTTTATTTGCAGCATTATTTACCATAGTTAAGATATGGAACCAACCCAGATGCCCTCAGTAGATGAATGGATCAAGAAAATGTGGTATATATACACAATGGAATTCTATGCCTCCATCAGAAAGAATGACATTGCCCCATTTGTTAGGAAATGGAAAAACTTGGAAAAAATTATATTAAGTGAAGTAAGCCAGGCCCAAAGAAACATAGGTCCCATGGTTCCCCTTATTTGCAATATCTAGTATATGTATGAGTCAAGCGGAAAAGGTCAGATAATGTGATGTTAGGAAAACGAACCCTTAGATATGTATTTTAATGATTTTTTTCTTTCATGCATGTGTTTCTAACGCATTTATAAGATTATTTCTTTGTTTATGTCCCTCCCCCACAGTATAACCCCCGCTTTCACTATATTTGATGTGAGTATAACTTGTGGAGGAGATGGGGAAAAACAAGTCGTTTAAGGATACAGGTGGACCTGTTGCAACAATGAGAAGTACAAGTTGTCATGTCGAAAACGAGCTTTACAACGTCGGTGCGGGGCAGGGGGGGGGGAGTATTGGGGGAGGGAGGCTGGGAAGGGATGTGAAGGGTAAACAAAGGAGGAGGCTGCAATGCTTGGTAAGAAATGTATGCATTATCCTGCCCATGTAATTGTAACCCCTCTGTACAGTATGTTCACAAATAAAATGAAATTAAAAAAAAAAGAGTTTCAAGGACTTTCCTGACCAGGCTGGCTTTGAAGCATGATCCTCAGATCTTAGCCTCCTGAGTAGCTAGGATTACAGGCCTGAGCCACCAGTGTCTGGCTCATAACTTGGAAATCTTGTTCTGATTCTTTCTTGTATTTATTTTCTTCCTTTATATGTTTAAATACTTAATTCCTTTTTTTGATTGTGATTAAATGATTACGTAATTTCCAGAATTTCACAGTATTGTGGAATAATGATGCTCATTTAAAGTCACAAGTTCATTCTCACTTTCCTGGAGCAAATTGTCTATCACAGTCTATAACATATAACGGTGTACACATGTTATACACCATACATGTGATCAGCAGCATGGGGATATTTAGTAGTGGTTCGACCAGATGAGTGGGAGTTCTTTGTTTCTTAAGTCCTGTTAGTTTTGTGGTATCCCCTAACATTTTGGATTTAGCATCCACTTATCAGGGAGACCATGTACCCTTTGTCTCTTTGCTCTTGGTTTACCTCGCTCAACATGATTCCTTCTAGCTCCATCCATTTCCCTGCAAATGCCATTATTTTGTCATTTCTAATGGCTGCATAATATTCCATTGTATATAGATACCACAATTTTTGGATCCATTCATCTGTGGTGGGGCATCTGGGTTGTTTCCATATCCTAGCTATTGTGAACAGTGCTGCAATAAACATGGAGGTGCACGTGTCCTTGTATATTGGTTCCTGTTGTTCAGGGTAGATGCCTAGAAGTGGTATGACTGGGTCGTAAGGGAGGTCAATCTTTAGCTTTCTTCATTCCTTTTTATGTTTCTTATAACCTTTTTTCTATCTTCCTGATTATAAAATTAAATCTAAATAATGAAGGTTATCATTAGTTGCTTAAGTATCATGATTCTTGTGACTATATAAATGTGATACTCTGATTTTTTAATTTTTTCCTAGGTGTTTTTAACCTAGTAAGCACAGAAACAAGATGATAAACTGACAATTTCATTTGAATTATAAACATATACTTCTATTATTTAAAAAATTATACACATACACACACATACACACACAAATTCAAATTCTTACAGCATCTCAAGATTTTGCCAAATCTTTGCAAAGGTTTTACTAAAACTCTTGAATAAATTCTCAGAGCCCAAGGATAACTGAAACCTAGCTTGTTGAGCATTAACATCTTTTTTTAAAAATTTTTGAGCATTAAAATCTTTAATGGATTAGATTCTTGCCTACCTTTTGACAATGCTTGCCATATATCTGAAACTAGACTTAGACTACAGTTATCCTTGAACCAAATATCTGAAGAGAATTGGATGCTCAACTCCTCTTTAATAATGGCAAATGTTTTCAAATAAACTACTAACATCCTACCAATGCACATAAAATAGTCTCTAAATTATTAACAGTATATAATCCAATGAAAATGACCAGACACAAAGAGAGACAGCTAGCTATTAGCTAGCTAGATAGGTAGATAGCTGGATAGATATGAAGACAATAATTTGAAATATTGTTATTCACTAATAATAAAACAAGTAAATGTCTGTATATGTTTAATAGAGATTCAATTTAAAAATATTTTTAAAATCGTAGTTGGTATAAACTTGGCCAACTCTATTCCATTTTCAGGTCATCACATAATACAACTCTTTGAGAAGACCATTACAGTTTACACACTGATGGATTTTCTTAGCTACTTTCCTGTCTGGGAAAAGTTGTTGGTATTTACAATTCAGTTTTGATAGCACCTGAAAACCATTGTTATTTTTTTTGTATGACAAATCTTGGGTATTCCACCTATTCTAGCCATTTTTTATTGTAAGGGTAATGAGCAAAGGGGTTACTGTTACATAAGTAAAGTAATGAGTACATTTCTTGTCAAACATAGTTACCTCCTCCCTCATTTTCTCCCATTCCTCCCCCTCCAACTTGCCTCGGGCCCAAGTTGTAAAGTTCATTGCCAACATAGTGTCTTTTGATCATCTCTGTCACATTGGTTCACCTTTGTTCTTTTTCTCATGACTTTGTCATTCCCCTTCCGTTCTCCAAGTCAGATAAACATATCTATTTATAGATCTATCTATCTATCTATCTATCTATCTATCTATCTATCTATCTATCTGTCTATCTATCTATCTATCTATCTATCTATCTATCTATCTATCTATCTATCTATCTATCTATCTATCTACCTATCTATCTATCTATATCATAGGATACTGAAATCAAAAAAACAGTGGCAGCAGGGACTAGATCCAAGGGAAAATAAAACAACAACAACAAAGCAATAACTTCACACAGTACATTAAACAAAAATAAAAACAAAACACCAAAAAACCTCTTGTTTCCATACCCTTTAGTTCATTTTGATTAACATCATTTTATATGGTCATATGCGTATAGCTATTGATTTATTGTGATCCTTTGCTAGGACTATTCAAGACATATACTAATTATTACAAATAAGGGAAACCATAGAACCAACATTTCTTTGGGTCTGGCTAACTTCATTTAATATGTTGTTTTTCCAAGTCCTTCCATTTCCTTCCGAATGGGCAATGCCATTATTTCTGATGGAAACACAGAATTCCACTTTGTACATATACCACATTTTCTTGATCCATTCATCTATCGAGGGGCATCTGGGTTGGCTCCATATCTTAGCTAAAGTAAATAATACTGCAATGAACATAGTTATGCTGGTAGATTTAGTGTGGCCTTGTCTGCAATCATTTGGGTAAGGCCAGGAGTGGGATTGCTGGGTAACAGAGAAGCTCTATAGTCTCCTGGATGCTTTACAGAGTGGTTGAACCAGTTTACATTCCCACCAACAGCATAGTAGTGTTCCCCTTTGATGACATCCCCTCCAGCCTTTGTTGTTATTAGATTTCTTGATAATGGCCATTTTAACAGGGATGAGGTGGAATCTCAATGTGGTTTTGATTTGCATACCCATCAAAATCCCAACCACATTCTTTAATGAAATAGAAATACTAATCCCAAAATTCATATAGAATAATCAAAGATTCCAAATAGCTAAAACAATTCTTAACAGGAAAAATGGTGCTGGAGCACTATCAATACCAAACTTCAAACTTTATTTTAAAGTTGTAGTTATAAAAAACAGCTTGGTGCTGGCACATGAACAGGTTTGGGGACCAATGGAATAAAATTGAAGACCTAGAAGTGATCCCACAGACCTGTGACCACCTAATCTTTTATAAGGGAGCCAAAATTGTCAGATAGAAGAAAGACAGCCTCTTCAACAAATGGGGATGGCATAATTGGCTATGCATGTAGAGAAAACTGAAGTTAGATCCTTATATATATTACCCTGCACCTGAATCAACTTGAAATGGATCAAAGATCTTGAGGTAAGAGCAAATACCCTGAAAATATTACAGGAAGGAATAGGGCATACACTAGATCCAGAAACAACAAACCAAAGAAAGGCTGGATAAATGGGATTGCATTAAATTGCAGAGCTTCTGCATGGCAAAAGACATAGCCAGCAAGATAATAGAAAGCCCACAGACAGATTCATAACAAAATGTTTACCATTTCTGTCCATAAAAGAGATGCAAATCTAGGCATTATCTTGCACCAAAATTTGTTTGACCTAAATATCGGCTTTTCTCATTGATTTAGTCCTAGATTTTGAGGAATTGTTGTATTTGCATGTGAAAAAACATTAATACACTTCTTAATTGTCAGGTGGCTAAAATGATAACTACCACCAGAATAAAAACTTTATTATATGTCAGCAACATCTCAAAATACTTTAGATATTTTTATTCAATAAGTGTAATGTCACTACAAGGGACCTATTACATTTTTCTTTTTTTATAGGTGAGAAAACTGATAAATACAAATGTTCACTAATTTTTCTAAGTTCAACCTACTATCAGTAAGGATTCAATACTTGAACTTAGTTTGTAAAATCCTCACCAATGCACATCCTGGCTTGGGAACCTTCTATCTCCCAATCATCTCCAAGAAGAATTTACTCTTCTGAGCAGATCCAAAAAGGCTCCTTCATTTTATGTCTCCTACACAGATTTTAAAATATTCATCTCCCAGATTCCCAAAGCTCTTCTTAACATGAATACTTGTCATTCTGCCAACACATAGTGTTTTTTAAATCATTATTTGTATACCTTTTTTTTTTGTTTGGAAGTCTGCTGACCATAATCCCTGCATTTATCTTCCTGAGGAAAGAAAGACCAACTTGTGGGAATACCCAATCACTACGATTCCTTTGGAGACTCCCGAGATGGCTTTTCTTGGTGACTTCTACTCTTGAATGCCAAAGTTTACAATCCACAGATATAGATAAAACTTGTAGACATGGAAATTAGAGACAAAACTAACAATAGAATGTAATAACCAAAGGACAAGATAAAAAACTTGTGCAGAATCACATGTTCTATATGACCCTCTTTGTTTCTTTTTAGCTTAACATATTGTCAATACAAATCTTATTAACAGGGATGGTAGAGTAGCAATAAAGATCAAGTTGTCAACATATGGTTTCTTATCTAGGTAGTTTGTCAGATTAATGGGCAGCTGCCCATGGTATATGCATTTGTCAGTGTCAGCTCACAGAAATGAAACGTCATGAGCAGAATTGGTGCTTTATTATTTAGTTTGTGACCTATTCTGTACTTAATTTGTGACCTATCCTGGGATGGAGCAGAGAATCGATGTCCTCTTATTAGTTTCTGTATTGTGTTTTATGAGTCTCTTTCCTGAAAAGTCTGGCCATGGAATATGTCATGCTGAATAGCTAGTAATCTGACATGGAAATATCTTTATAGGGATGAAAGAGCGACTGTCAGTGTGAAAGTAATTAAATATTGTATGGTGACCCCCTAGAGAAGCAGGTGAGACTGTGTTTCCACAATCTACCAGGGGAAAAAGTTGAAATTAAATCAAGCAAAGCAAAACAAAATTAAATAGAGGATAAAACAAAAAAGCTAACTTAGTTTTTTTTATTAATACGTTTTTTTATTGTGAAAATACCATACAGCAGGGTTACAATTACATGAGCAAGGATATGAGTATATTTCTTATCAAGCATTGTTGCCTCCTCCTTTGTTTCCCCTTAAAATTCCTGCCCTCCCATCTCCCCCCCGCACGCCCTGTCTGCGTCAAAGTTGTATTCATTTTTCGACATAATGTCTTGTACATCCCATTGTTACAATGAGTCCACCTGTATCCCTATTTAAACGATTTGTTTTTTCCCTTCCCCTCTACAAATTATACCAACATCAAATACAATGAAAACAGGGGTTATACCATGGGGGAGGGACATACTAAGCAACAAAGAATTATCTTATAAATATGTTAGAAACAATAGTAAGAAAGAAAAACCATTTGAATCCTTATCTTGGGGTTCATTTCACCTAACATCAACTGGTCTATGAATGGATCAAGAAAAAAAATGGTATTTATACACAATGACATTCTATGCCTCCATCAGAAAGAATGACATCGCCCCATTTGTTAGGAAATGGAAAGACTTGAAAAAAAATTATATTAAGTGAAGTAAGCCAGGCCCAAAGAAACATAGATCCTATGGCTTCCCTTATTTGAAATAACTAGTATATGTCTGAGACAAGCAGAAAGCTAACTTATTTTAAAGTGAAACGCCAATCAAAGGTTTCACGCAGGAAAAGTAGTTATATATACCAGTATAAATCTTTGCATGTTTCCTCCTTCTTTTCTTTCTCCTCAGTCCTGTTAGAAGGACAAAACTATATTAGAAACTAAACCATTTCTCGATAATAGACTGTATAAGGAGATTGTGGAAGGCAAGAACTATTTTAGTGATTAACACACAGGGACAATTTCTTCTACCTTTAAAGGCATGGCATAAACTGTTCAAGCTCCCCTTTACTCTTCTTGAGATCTCAGGTAGAATGGTCCCAGTGACAAGAGAAAAGCCTGTCATAGGATTGCCGTCTGCTACACACCTCTGTGCTTCAGAGAAGCACTTGTAACCTACAGGAGACCTACAGAACTTGCAAAAGGATAGCAATTTGGGGCTTAAACCTAAGTTTAGAATTCTTCAACATTACCCAGTGTTATAAACTTTGTCAAGAAATATAGAATTCCTCTGCATAACAACTGTCATACTTATGAAATTTGGATTCAAAATGGCTAAAATGACTCTTCAAAAAAATAACAATCCAGATAAATCTGGCTACCTGGGATTTTCTGATCATCAGGACTGAGGTTCAAGGCTAGTCTGGACAAAATTGATGATTCCACCTTAATTAGTAAAAACTTGGATATGTGCTGGTTTGCACCTGCCATTCCAGATATAGAAAACATACAAAATAAAATTGCTTTCCAGACCAGTACAATGAAAAAGAAAAACCTTATTAGACAAATAGCAAAAGCAAAAAAGCTGTGGGCATAACTCAAGTGGTAGAAGGCCTGCCTAAAAAGCCAAGTATTCTGAGTTCTAATTAGAGTATTACCAAACAAATAAAGTGACATAATGATAAGAATTAAAGGAAGCTTATAGGATGGCAAGTCTAGAAATACTTGTGCAAACAAAAACCAGGCTCTTTAGCTACTTTATTTAAAAACCAATGGTTTTGCTGCAACGGTTGTTGCAGTCTTCCACTAAGAAGTCAGCAACTTACATTATACAATTAAAATTTCAAATTGCTGCCAGGTACTGGTGGCTCATGCCTGTAATCCTAGCTACTCAGGAGGCTGAGATCTAAGCACCATGGTTCAAAGCCAGCCCAGGCAGGAAAGTCCCCAAGTCGCTTATCTCCAATTAACTACCAGAAAAATGGAATTAGCATTGTGGATCAAAGTGGTAGAGTGCTAGCCTTGAGCAAAAGAGCTCAGGGCCAGTTCCCAGCTCTGAGTTCAAACTCCGGGACTTATAAAAAAATCAAATTGCTTAAAATGTTAATTTAAAATAGTAGATATATATGAAGATTGATTTCTCAGTAAAAAAATAATAAGCATCAAACAGTCCAATATCTACAAAATTTAAAAATTTTGCATTATTAATGTAGAAAATGTTAAAATACTAATATTGTTCTTCAATTAGAGATTGTGACATTGAGCAAATCAATAAATTCTAAAACTTTATTTTTTCCTTTAAATCTGTAGTTTGTGGACATCTTTCCTGCATCCTCTTAGATAGTTGCTTATTCATTTGACATTGTGAATTCAACATTTATTGATGGGACAGCCAAGAGGGATTTTATAAGTAGCTTTGCTTAGTTGAGCAAAAGCCACTATTATAAGAGCAGAGACAAAAGCAGCTATCCTGATAAGAAATATACTCATTACCTTGCTCATGTAACTGTAACCCCTCCTCTGTGCAGTATTTTCACAATAAAAAACTTATTTTTTTTTAAAAGCAGGTATCCTCATGTTGCTATGGAGGTCAAAGAGAGTAAACAAGGGACCTCCAATGTTGTTCAAATACATATGATGATACTGGCTTCCTTACAAAGTGAATGTTGGCTTTTTAAGGTCAATCATGGTATCTTGCAAATATACTGATTGTGGGCACATTAAATCCTTCGTGACCATGATATAACATTTACAGTGATCACGAAAGAACAATTCAAATTCTACCTGAACAGGCTAACTAAAATTTCTCCAAGATCTTTTCAGGAGTCACACAAAAAGTATATTCTGTGTGTCATAGTTACCTTTAGATTTTCATTCCACCTGAACCAATTTGTATTCACCATTATAGAAACAAAACTGAACCAAATAATAATCATTTTTATTCTACTTTCATGCCCCAATTAAATAACAATGAGCAAAAGAGTATTTGCTTAGAATAATTGTGTGTTAAATGAGAAACAATAGATTACCTTTCAATTTAAAACAAATGAAAGAAAAAATAACCAAATGTTAGGGTCATTATTATTTTGTAGTTAAAAAATTAATGAGCAAAAAATATAACTGGTAATTTTAAAAGGCATTAACTATATATCAATACAGATATTGACATGCTCCAATTTCTTATACTACAATTTCTTATTCCTACAAAAAAGGATAGATACAGAAAAAGAAAAACTTTGAAAGAAAATCCTTTGAAATCATATCAGATTTCTTTATAAGAGGAAGCTTTGTACTTTTATTACTATCAAAAGAAACAAAAAGCAGTGATGTTGTGTCCTTCTTTTGGAATAGTATTATTTCAGAGAAACAAGATTTCATTACAGCCAAAATGTCAGATCACCTTTAAGCATCTCTAACAACCTAAAACCATCAATGGAAAAATATGCTATATTCTGACAACCTGATATATATTTATTATAACCATATCACATATTTAATTTACAGCTTCCACCAGGTGCTGGTGGCTCACGCCTGTAATCCTAGTTACTCAGGAGGCTGAAATCTGAGGATCGTGGCTCAAGCCAGCACAGGCTGGAAAATCTGTGAGATCCTTATATCCAATTAACCACCAAAGACCCAGAAGTGGCACTGTGGCTCAAGTAATAGAGCGCTCACCTTGAGCTGAAGAGCTGAGGAACAGCACTCAGGCCCAGAGTTCAAGCTTCATGATTGAAGTATATATATACATTTATATATATAAACAGTTTCCTTGTTTTAAGACATGTTTACATTTATCTATACATATATTTATATATATATATATATTATTGTGAAAATACCGTATAGAGGGATTACAATTATGTGGGCAAGATAATGAGTACATTTCTTTCTGTCTTTATTTTTTTTTATTGTGAAAATACTGTACAGAGAGGTTACAATTACATGGGCAAGATAATGAGTACATTTCTTATCAAGCATTGTTGCCTCCTCCTTTGTATCCCCTTCCCATCCCTTCCCATCTCCCCTCCCCACCCTCCACCCCCCACATTTAGATTTTAATACACACGCAGGTCTGGAATTTCATATGTATATATTCATATATAGGTATATTTATCTATTTAAATATAGACATCTATCTATATATCTTTATATAAATATAGAAATCTATATCAATCTATATAGCTCTCTATATAAATAGCTGTACATAGATCTCTCTATCTACTTATGTATACACCTATCTATATCAATTGGCTTTGACCTCTGGATCCTGGAGTACTGGGATTAAAAGCATATATCACCATTTGAGGCTTGCTAATTGATATTTTGATTGAACACTTTAATCAGTGTAATTTCAATTTGGGTTTGATTTTCTGTGAATTTATCTGTTCCTTTCCCAATCCTTTCAGTAATTTATCTTTATTTTGCTTATTGATATAAACATACACATTTATATAAACATCTCTCATGTAAAATGGGTACATATATTGAACAGCTGTCTTCATAAAAAAATAGAATGGGAAACATACAAGATGTTTCAGACCTCAAATTTAGGATGAAAATTAACCTTGAGAAAGAAGGAAAGCAAGTACTGAATTGGTAAATGTCCTAATATCAATGGTTTGACGTTTTATTCATAATATTTTCTGTCATAAATATGCAAAAATTGACCAGACTTCTTTAGCTCCTCTGAGAGTAGCTATACAATTAGGAGAAAATAAAAACTTATTTCTCTATTTTTTTGAGGGGTGGGGAGGGAATAAGGTCTGGTCCTGGGGATTAACTCAGAGCCTAGGTTCTGTTTCTGAATTTTCTTGCCCAAGGCCTCAACTCTAACCACTTGAACCACAGCTCCTCTACTTCTCAAAATTCATTTTCAAACCCCAAACTAGCTACAAGAGCTTGAGCTGAAACTTACTCTATTCACTTTCCTCTTTCCAAAATTTCCACAGACAAGAGAGCAATTGAAATCCTGAGGTTGCTTTTCCCAGATAGAGTAGGAAGCCTAAGAATGGAAGAATCTAGCATCTCAAGGGTAGATCTCAATTCATTCTATGCTTTGCCATCCAAATATTCTTTCAGGATAGAGGTGATCTATCATAGGGCTGCTGGGAAAGTTGCCTGTAGCCCACCGATGCTTGGCATTGTAGAAATTAGTCTTCCTCAAATGAAAATTTCTCATCTACCCTTAGACTCCTCCCTCAGAGCAGTTAGAAGCCGATCGCTAGACAATGTGTGAGAGCAACAAATTGAATCTATAGCCTTGATTTGTAACTCTTTGAAGGGCCTTCTGAGGTTTAAGACTCCCTGTGAGAAAAATCTAAAGCCATCATTTGCACTATGACCCACTTAATCTCATTAGGGGTTCCCAGTTTTAGTTCCCTTGGTACTTTGAATTTATTGGTATTGAGAGCATTTCTCCCCAAACAAATCCTGAATTCTTATCTTTTGGAAACTCTTTTGGAAACTCTACCTATGACACTGCACATAAAGGTGAATCTCAAGAGAAATCATATTTGGTTCACATTTAAGTTGTGAACCTATTCAATAGGTAGGAAATAAGGTAAGAATTCAGCAGTCTTTACATGAAAAGAATCAGTACATTGGAATGCAATGTGCTTATACTTTACTTCAGAAGAATTAGGGCAAAATAGCACAAAGAAAACTTCAGAGGCTTGGAGAGTGATGATTGTTTATACATTTATAAAGGGGGACTCATTTTTCACATATTCAGAATTAAAGCCATTTACTAGTTCCTCTTACATTTGTTCATTTACTCAAGACCTGTGAAACTATTCTTACGTTTACTCTCAAATAAGCTGCAAGTATTAAATGCAGAAAAGTTATACACTTCTAAAAATAAACATAATAAACAAAATGGACAATGTATTAGATGCGATAACAGCTGTGTACTCATCCTATATTAATGGATAGGAATATATATATAGGAATATATATATGAATATATGATGGGGTAGAATTAGTCCTGGAGCAAGTAAAGCTTAAGTGGACCACAGAAGACAAGGAGAGATTTTCCTGGAGGATAGGGACTTGTAAACAGTTTATTTAGAAGTGATGATTTGTTCTAAGACACCTGGAATTATAAATGGAATTTAACGTAGCTAGTACAAAAAGCACTGTAAAATCAAGTCTACAGAGATAGGTAGTTATCAGGTGGAGGTTTTCTTGGTTATCAAGGAAATAGGTTTAAATTTAATCCTGTGAAAGTTAGCATGGATTTTTTTGAGAAGTTAAAATAGAGGAATTACAATGTCAGCTTTTGGCTTTACAAGATAACTCTGGACTCAGGCCAGTTCTGTTGAAGCTCAGTGCATGTCTGCATGCCTTTGGTAGGGACAGAGCCCTTATAGAGTGTTTGTCTCCTTAACCTAAAAGGAGACTTTATTTGCAACCCAAAGATTTTCAGCCTCACTTGCTAGCCTCGTGTTTCACATAGCATCAAAGCAAGGGTAAATGCTTTGGGAGTGATGCTAGCTCTTTTCAGCATGCTTTGGTTCTTGCTGTTAAGATTACAGAAGATTCAACCTGAATTCAAGAGGAACTCGCTTGAGCTCCCTGGGTACTGCATTGTGCCATAACTCAGATGTTCATGCATTTGGGTTCTTTCGTGACTCCAACTCATCATCATGCTTTTAGACAAGAGCAATAATTCTTCCTGTTTTCTTTTCTTCCTAGCAGAATCCTTCTTTCTTACAAAGGCTGATCCTTAATGTACTCTCACAAATATAAGCTCACAATCAGAAATGGTTGCAGATCTGAAACACCTCGATTACCTGCTCTCATGAAGTAATTATAATTCACCTTGTCATCATCTTTCACTGTTCTCTGATGCTATTAAAATTTTGATGTCATTTTGTCATCTTCTAGCTCTTTTTCCCCAAGTTAGTCAATTGGCCTTCCTGACCTACTAAAATACAAATTTTAAGCGTCAAAAATTTTTAAAAAATTTAGCTTCTCAACATAATAATTTGACTCACTATACTCTTGCTTATAAAAATGGGTAATGAAGAAAGTTCCTATGTATTCATTAATGCCTTTAAATGAATTTAAATTCAATGTTACTAATTACACATTAATTTATAAATATTGAAAAATGATGTTATGGTTGGTCTATGTTAAACTTTCAGACTGAAGGAACAGTGGTGTAATATATAAATTCCCAAAACAATTACATGGCCACATCATAGAATTGTTTCAGGCTGGGCAGGAAGCAAGTAGATTTCTTCAATTTTAAATGAAGATCTCTAACTTTTACAACTTCCTTAATTGAATTTGCATTATGAGTGAATGAAATACTGCCAAGTATTTTGTGTTAGGAAGTTTCAAGTTAGAATTTTTTTTTTTGGCTTAGTGGTCTGTTTTTATCTAAGGTCAATCGTAAGTATGCTTTTTATGGCATTATGATTACTATTACATAATTTACACTTTAAAATTAGTGACTAATTTTATGTAAAACATTTTGAAGAATTGGTGTGCAGAGCACTGGTGGCTCACTCCTGTAATCCTAGCTACTCAGGAGGCTGAAATATGAGGATTGCAGTTCAAAGCCAACCCGGGCAGGAAAGTCTTTGAGACCCACATCTCCAATAAACCACTAGAAAACCAGAAGTGGCACTGTGGCTCAAGCGATAGAGTGCTCGCCTTGAGCTGAAGAGCACATGGACAGTGCCCAAGTCCAGAGTTCAAGCCCTATGACCAACCAAAAACAGACAAACAAACAAAAAGAATTGGTGTATTTTCTACCTGCTTCCAACAGGGAAGGGAAGTTCTTTGAGCATCCATGGTGGAAAGCTACCCTCAGATAATCTGTTGCCTAGGCTTTTCCATATCATTACCTAATTCCTGTAAGGGATAAATGCTGAAAAAACTGGATTTTAAGACTTGACAAATGGAATTAGGAGATAGGAATGAGAAGTATTGCTGTTAGTCTGGTGTCAGTAAAGCTAATCAAGGGATTAACTACAAGAAAAAAAAATCTTTTCCAAGAAAAAAAATATCTTTTGTCACAGACAAAGGATATTTAAGTGACAATCGGGGCTTAGAAAAGGAACATCACTGTAGATCCAATGAGTAGAAGCTTTTTTGCCAGCTCTTCCATATTTGGACAAGGATAGCAATGACATGAACAAGGTCAAATAAGTTTGGCTAGTCAGGTGAGTAGGACCTCCAGTTTAGACAAATTATAAAAATTGAAATTTTCGTCTTGAGACTTAAGCCAAATGGATATTTAACCAATCAAATAATTTGTGAATGGCACTATAAATGTTGATATGTCAATATTGAGTACAACTTCAACCATTTCAAAACTTGTTCTTAACCAAAAGTACTGCCTAGAACCAAAGCTTGAATCCTAAAGTTTAGGTAATCAACCCTAACGTAAGCCTTTTCAGTATTTTATGTGTGTCCATGCAGACAACAAATGTTACGGAATTGATTAAGCAGTAAAAGATGAAAACTACAGAAATTATTAGAGATATGTTCAGAATTGACCCAACAAAGAGCTACATGAGAGGAAAGTGGCTCAGGATGGCCTATGGAATAAGCAGGCAATATGAGACATGAATACTTTACTGAAGCAAAGACATGAGAGAAAGTTCATAAACCCTTCAAACCAGAAAATAACTTTATGACTCTCCCCACACCCAGATACTTCCTACTTAATACTGAATCCTTCCTCAAAATCTTGACATTTCCAAGCAAAATGGTAGTACCTGAAGAGTTAATATTCATAAAGAAATTCAAGTAAGAATTTCTCTTACAGAATCTATTTGCAAAAATATGTTTCACTGCAAAAATAAGGATTAATATATTAATCAGAGCTTTGCAAGTGCTCACATTAACTGGCTTTGTTATGCTAATTCACTTGTAAATGAAGAATAGAATGATTCTCCCATTATTGAATATCATTCTTAAGGGCTTGAGTTAGAAAAATAAGATGTGCTTTATACTTGCAAATTATTTTATGTCCTTGATCAGAAGTCTGATAAAGTCACCTTATTTTTTTTCAAGTTACCATAGAACTCTATACTCAACTGTATTTATCTTATGAATATAATAAATCTGCTCAGGAAAAGAAAAAAAAGTACCTGTAGATATTTATTACTTTACAATCACTCTTAAGAATGATGTATATCACCTCCATCTGGAAGACAGGTCAGAGCTGTCAATAATATAAACAAAGATGTATTGATTATAATAAAGGGTTTTGGTTGGTTTCTACAAATTTGAATACATGTAAGTATTTACTAATTGAGAAGCAACAAAATAAATACCTGTTTGTTAGATTATTGTAGAAGATTAGAAAATTGAGATTATTAAGGCAGCATTCACCCTAGGGAGCATTCATAAGGACATTTACCAATGCTTTTGCCACTAAGCTGACCATTATTCTAGGAAACATCAGATGCTAGGTACAATATATTACCATAGCCTATCCTCCTTTTCATTTAGCAGAAGTACAAAGAAAGATGCACTTTTATGATCTGTTTTTATCAAAAATGAGAAGATAAAAAGCTAAAAGATGACCTTTTTTAAGAAAAAAAATGTTGGTGAGTATTCTTTTGTATACATTATATTTCTATTTTCTTTTTTCTTTTTTTTTTCTTTTTGTTGCTTGTGGGGCTTGAACTCTGGGCCTGGGCGCTGTCCCTCAGCTCTTCAGCTCAAGGCTCATGCTCTACCACTTGAGCTACAATGCCACTTCTGGTTTTTTAGTGTTTTTTATTGGAGATAAGAGTCTCACAGACTTTCCTTGTTAGGCTGGCTTTGAACCATGATCCTCAGATCTCAGCCTCCTGAGTAGCTAGGATTACAGGTGTGAGCCACCGGCACCCGGCTTATATTTCTATTTTCTATGCTAAGTATAGTAAAGAGAACCATAACAAAATCTCCTACAAAATTGAGAGTGGTAAGCTGACAGTGTTGTTTGTAGATAAGAGTACTTTCTTAGCACGCTCAAAGCCTAGATTGATTCCAAGAACCATGAGACAGAGAGAGAGACACACATACACAGACAGAGACAGACAGAAACCAAGAGAGACAGAGAGAGAGACACAGAGACAGACAGAGACAGGAACAGAGATAGAGAGATAAAATTATGGTACCCAACAAAAAATTGGGCTATTACAAATTCCAATGAATTTGTAATAAAGAACATAATTTTTATTAAGGGTCATGTAAATACTTTTCTTTTGTGAATCAAATGATATTTTAAATTTAGTTATAAAAATAGAGATGAATCTTTTACAAATTTTTAATTAATTAGGGTTGAATGTAGCAGAATATAAATGTAGTTGGAATTAATAATTGTCATTTATTGGGAAAAAGACTATATTTTCACAAAAATTTCTGGAGTAGTTTCCCTAAATATATACACATATACACTCATACACATTTGACTAAAGCACATTTGACAGCAGCTGTTTCTCTTAATGAAATTATTATTCCAAGTAAAAAATTTAAGAATGAATTGTTCAACTTTGTCATTCAAGTAGTTGTGAAATAAAAACATCTTTCTAACAAAGGAAAACTGGTTAGGTCTCCAGTTCCAACTGAAAAATAAATTATAAAAGAAAAGAAATGATTAATTCTCTATTTTTGGTGTTTTGAATTTCAGATAGGCAATTTCAAAGTATGCATAAGTTTTTTCATCCTAATGCCCTATATTTTCAGAATAAGTAACAATAAGATTTGTAGCACCTGTAATTTTCCTTCCTGTTTGTATTATTGCCATATTCTTTTTAATATTAGAAACATGGTTATTTATAATAGCTTCAAGCCATTACAAGCATCTGAGTTTTCAGCTCTGATTCACACAAGAACTTTGCTACTCAAAGCACCAATTTTTGTTAGTGTGAGTGAATAAGTCAGTCTAAACCTATCCACAATTTACATTCATTTCCTATTTGATTATGGACCATATGCTACATGTATTTTGTTGGGCTTGGCTAATCATTCTTTTAATATATAAAGTTTACTTGCTAAAACTAACCATAAAAGTGAAAGACATGTTATTAACCTTCTATAAGAAATGTGAACACTGTCTAACTGTGTTTTCTTCAATTTCCCAGTTATAACCTTTGTGTAAGAGGCACTGAAGACAACCAACAGATGATTTATGAACTCCTGAAGGCTTAGCATCAATTTGGAGTATTCTAATGTCTTTGCCCCCAGCATCCAGGTTGCTGTGTGTCTGAGATGAATTCACTTGGACAGAGAGAACAAAGCTGAACTGCCTCACTCCTTGGCAAGTGAGGTTGCATGAGACAGCATGCTTATAGAATTATTTGAGCATCATCCAGTGGCACTTGCAATAGTTGCATCAAAATGTTAAGCTTGAGCACATCCTGGTAGTTAGCTTTACAACACTGGGCTCTGGTCTCACTCAAATAAAGGACAATTTGTTTTTTTTTTTTCGGGGGGGGGGAAGTACCACTCTTAAAAATGCCCCCAGGACAGTGCTGTTGCTGTGGAGGGACACTGACTCTGATGTCCTTCAAAAAGGGCAGGGATAGATAATGACTTGTCATGGCACAGGGTTGGGTCACATTCTGCCAGCCAAAGTGGATTCCGTAACACAAAAATTCATCACTATCTCCTGGGTATGTCTGTATATCTCCTTCCATGGAATATTGCCTGAGGATACAGAGTAAATGAATATAAATCTATACCTGAAGTGTTCAAGTGTGGAAAGGAGCACCCGTGCTGACTACCCCTAAGCCAGTTTCAGCAGTGGTGGCTAATGGTGGTCACACAGAATGGATGCAGCTCCACATGGTAGAGAGTGGACATCACAAAACAAGCTGAAAGTCGTGTCTGCCTCTCTAGGGGATTGGACATTGTTCTGAATAACTACTTCAATGTAAATGCCAAGGATGGATATACAATACAGGCCACAGATTTTTCTATTGACCTTGTTTCTAGACCAGGCCCATTTTCTGACACACAACACCATTCCTCCTCCCAAGATACCTACATATGAACTAATAGCTTCCATAGTCTTTGATTCTTGATAGGCATTTACTTCCAACTTGACAAAAAAAATACCAATTGGAAATATCCATTACAATATTACAGCAGCAATGAATAGGAATTTTTAATTCATCTCCAGCCATTGTATTAGGCCATTGGTGGGGGTTCTTTAGGAAACAACATTACAAATAGCATCTGAGTTAGAAAAGGTGTAAGCAATGGCAATGAGTAGAAAAGCACTAGGGGACTTGAAGGCCCTCTTCCTCTGAGTTATTAGTAATGCGTCTCCCTGAAGTTTCCCGAAACCAGCTAGGTTCATATGAGACTTGTAAATAGGCTGCTGCTATCTGCCTCCGAGAGAAGTGTTTCTGGGAATGAGCAGGTCTTCTGTGCTGCATGGTGATAGTTACTTTGGTTGAGATCAGCATTTGTGGTTTTGCAATTAAAAATCTTGGCTCCCTGGAAAATAATATTACTGGAGATGCTTTTGCAGTTTCGTTTGTGAACACTATCTGTCTTTGTTAATGTGATCAGACCCATGGGACCCTATGGGAAAGGAGATTCAGAAATGTTAGAAAAGACTGAGCATTTGAAAGTCACCTTCCATCCTTCAGGCTGTGTGTTATCTTCATAAAGAAATTTTAGAGGGAACTGAACACCATGCTCTATGTTGTATGAAATTGCAGAGAAACAGGACATCAATCCAGCAGGCTAACTCGCTTCAGATATTTCTGCATAGGCCAGATGGCACTGATTTCTCTGCTTGATAAACATCCTGACAACTGCAAAGTCAAAACTACACTATGGCAGAAGATTATCTCAAAGGGGTTAGGCATCAATTCTGACTACCTCAAGATTCTGAAAGGGCATACCCTCCAACTGAAATTCACCTTCTCCATTATATGTTCCACTGAATAACATCCAGTTATGCCATTATAGTCTAAAAGGGAAGCAAAGGGTTGGGTATGTCAGAGGATCAGTGATTACTAAGTAATTAAATTAATAGTAATTGTCAATTCCCTTAGTTAAATGTGCATTAACCAAAGGAACAGATAACCAGAGTTTGGAATATATGTTTCTAAATTTCACATTATTAGTATCTTTAATGGTACATATATTTTGAATTGATTATAAATTTCATTCATATAATTACTATAGAGCTTCATAAAATAACTAAACAAGAGTTCCTTTAGATGTCTATTTTATATTTACTTACTATTCCAGAATAAGGTAAATTCTGAATTATCAGGAGCATGAGCTTAAGTGAAAATACTCACCACTAAACTATATATAAATGAATAAATCAGAACTGACCAGAGCCATCCACTTCCACAGCAGCCCGAATATAACTAATCTTGGACTTACTCATATGAATATGTCATGTGTTCTTTATTCTTGGACCAGTGGATAGTCCAGGTATTCTACTTTTGAATCACCAGAAAAACAATAAATAAAATCCTTAAAATAAAATCCAGTTTCTACTGTCTACCTCTGCATTGCTGTTTAGTTAGAAGCAAAGTAAGTCACATGACTGAGTAAAGGGTAGAAATAACAGAGAAGTAAGAGCACACTAAAATTTATATAGCAAAGGTCATGCATTCAGGCAAGGAAAATTGACTGTGGCCATGCTGAATCTGTCATGTGATGTGTGTTTATAAAATGATATGAGATAATATGGGCAGGAAAAAAAATAAAACAAGTCTCAGACAATATTGCCAAGAGGTCTGTACTGGGTTATCACAGATAATGATACATATATTTTTTTTCTTTTTAATTGCATATATGTGTACATACACACACATATATGTAGTGGAACTCTATGCTTCCATCAGAAAGAATGATACTGCCCTATTTCTTAAGAAATGGAAAGATTAGGGAAAAATCATATTAAAGTGCAGTAAGAAATATTGATCCCATGGTTTCCCTTATTTGCAAGAATTAGTATACATCTAGGATAATCTTATCAGATGAGCAGATAAGCTCAAAAGCTAAGTACATATGACCATATAAGATGATGCTGAATGAAATGAACCCCAAGATATGGATACAAGAGGTTTTCATTTGTTGTTATTGTTGTTGTTGTTGTTAATGTCTTATGTGATTTTTTTGTTTCTTTTGTATGTTCTTCCCCCTATGGTACATAGCCTCTTAAACTGCATTTGATTTTTGTACCCTGCATCTTGTATATACATTTATCTAATTTGTGGAGAAGGGAGATAACAAAATGCTGAAACAAGGACACAGGATGACCCACTGCAACAAAGAGACTCACAAGACACTATGTTAGAAATTAACTTTACAAATTTAGGGGGAGAAAGGATGAGGTGGAGGAAGGAAGGGATGTAGGAGAAAAACAAAGGATGGGGGTAACAATGTTCTACAAGAAAGGTACTCATTATTCTACTCAGGTAACTCTAACCCTCTGTACAGCATCTTTACATTAAAATAAAACTTTTTTTTAAAAAAAGTATGCATTAAATAGGGCCTGCAGAGGTATGGGGATCATGGTAAGTGTGTATATACAGCACTGGGAATATAATTCTAAAATGTGTGGAGGAACAAATTATGACTTGTGTTTATGGAAGTTCAGGTAGATATCCCAAAATAGTCTCACTGAAAAACAGCAAGAAATGACATGTGCATTGTATTCAAACCCATTGCAAGTGGATACTTACATTTTAAATTTTATAGAATAAATCATCAGTTCAAAGCATCCATGGCTCACAGCTTGTAATTCGAGCTGCTCAAGGCTGAGATCTGAGGTTTGGGTTAGAAGCCAGCCTGGACAGGAAAGTGTGGACAATTCTAATCTCCAATTAATCACAGAAAAGCCAGGAGTAGCACTGTGGTTCAAATGGTAAAACAGTAGCCTTGAGCAAAAAGGAGCTCAAAAACAGCGCCCAAGTCCAGAGTTCAAGTCCCAGGACCAGCCAAAAATAAACAAACAAATAAAATAAATTTGGAAACAGACTAATAAGTATGCTATGACTTCGAAGAAGTCCTTTGGGAACTTTTCCAGGTGCATTCGGTTATAAAGAACTGAAATATGTCTTAATCTCAGTTAAGTGTAGTATTCTATGAAATTATGCAGTATTTTATGAGAGAATTGTGGCTATTGGCAGAAGCAAATTTTAAATCTCTTTAGAGCTTAAGCTTAATCATAATTCTACTTGACAAGGCCCTGGTGGCTCACACGTATAATCCTAGATACACAGTAAGCTGAGATCTGAGGATCATAGTTCAAATTCAGCCTGGGCAGAAAAATCCAATATTCTTTTTTTTTTTAATTGTGAAAATACCATACAGAGTAGTTATAATTACATGGGCAAGATAATGAGTACATTTCTTATCAAGCATTGTTGCCTCTTCCTTTGTTTCCCCTTCCTATCCCTTTTCATCCCCCTTTCCGCCCCCCCCCCCCCCCTGCCAAAGTTGTAAAGTTCATTTTTCGACATAACGACTTGTACATCTCATTGTTGCAATGGGTCCACCTGCATCCCTATTTAAGCGATTTGTTTTTTCCCTTCCCCTCCACAAATTATACCAACATCAAATGCAGGGGTTATACCGTGGGGGAGGGACATACAATTCAACAAAGAAATCATCATATACATAAGTTAAAATCTGATATTCTTATCTACAGTTAATCAGCAATAAGCCAGAAGTGGACATGTGACTTAACTGGTTAACACTAGCCTTCATTTAAAAGAACACATAAGCTCAAGTCTCAGTATCGATCACACACACACACACACACACACACACACACACACACACACACACACACACACACACACAGTCCATTGATAAAACATTCTAAATGCAAACTTGCAATACAAAGTTACAAATTCAGAAATTATAATAAAATAAGCCGCCATTAACAAAAATGGACAGTAAAATAAATCTGGATATTACCTTCACTTATTGAATGCTCAGCAATATAATTTTTAGACATAGATATATTAAAAATGTTAAGAATGACACAAAGGATAATTACAACAGAAGAGTAGAAAACTGGAAGACTATAAATTCATTTTAAAATGAAGAACTAAACCACATAATCACTGAAATTTTTAAAAATATCAACAGACCATATCTTGATCATTGAATTAAAAATAGAAATAGAGATTTGAGGGCAATTATATTCTACACAAAATATATTAAAGGCAATTATCGCTTTAAGTCACATTCTAGAAGAGCACAAAATTGATGAAATATATATACTTCCTATATGTACTTCTTACATAGAGATTTTAATAAAATATCCCTTTTAAATTTTGTTCCAGTCCTCTTCTCAGTAGGTCTTTGAACACAGTCACATGAAGACATATCATAGATTTATGAATTTAATAAAAATAATGCAGTTCCCAGATTTTGCCCATTTGCTATGTAAAGAATTACTTCCCTACATTTATGCCAGCCCTGGATTTGAATTTTTTCTCAATAGATATTTTAGCCTGTACAAATTCGGTCATGGAAGCCAACAATTTCCTTTTTTTTCATTGTAAAAATACTGTACAGAGGGGTTACAATTACATGGGCAAGACAATGAGTACATTTCTTATCAAGCATTGTAGCCTCCTCCTTTGTTTCCCTTTCCCATCCCTTCCCCTGTCCTCTCCTGCTCCCCCACCCTTTTCTCCCTGCCCCTGCAACAAAGTTGTAAAGTTCGTTTACGACATAACAACTTGTATATCTCATTGTTGCAATGGGTCCACCTGTATCCCTATTTAAACAATTTGTTTTTCCCCTTCCCCTCCACAAATTATACTGACATCAAATACAGTGAAAGCAGGGGTTACACTGTGGGGGAGGGACATACAAAGCAACAAAGAAATAATCTTATAAATGCGTTAGAAACATATGCATAAAAGAAAAAAAAACATTAAAATACATATCTAAGGGTTCATTTTCCTAACATCACATTATCTGACCTTTTTCCGCTTGACTCAGACATATACTAGATATTGCAAATAAGGGACAATTTTCTAGCTACACCCATATGTGCCTCAAATCCAACATTGAACAACAAAGTTTAATCTCATGTTTCCTTTCTTTTAATCTATAGAAAATGGTAAAATATTTATTTGTTTGAATGCTGAGTATTGTACTTTAGTCCTTCTTCAAGCTAAGTAAGAGCTCTACCATTGAGCCACATTCCCTTACTGACAATCTCCTACTTTTAGTTATTAAATATTTTAAACTTATTTTAGTTTTTAAATATCCAGGATAACTAGGCTAATTTGAACAGACTAAAACCTATTGGAATTTAAAGTTTGGTGTTCAGCAAATATTTGGTTGCAGGATTTCAATTCATCATAAAGCATTATTATTTTTAAAGTTATTCCTGGATATTTTAGTGCTATCTGTACAAATCTCACTGGTAAAACATCAAGAGTCATTAATGTAATGATGTCCTTCAGTTTTCCTTTATCACAGAAATGTTTTCTTGACTTTTTCATTGCTAAATCTGTCCAAAGAAAGTCCTGTTTTGTGAGAAAGAATACAGACCCAGGAGCCAGAATGTTTTTGGTTTGAATTTTATCACTTCAGGCAAATAATTTTATATCTTTTTGGCTTTGATTCTTTATTTGTAGAGAGGAAATGCTTGCTGTGTTAGACTTACATGGTTGCTGTCAGGATTAAATTAATTGATATGCATAAATTATTTTGAGCTAGTCAGACAAGCAGCAAAGTCACAGAAACATTAACTCTAACAAATATGAACAAAAGTTGACATTGATCAAGATGCATTGCATTCATAAACTGCTTTGTTGAATGACAACTCCTTTGTACAACTACTTAAAAATAATAATAAAAGTCAAGATTCCTGGTTATTACTACTTTCCATTACATATATATATATATATATATATATATATATATATCCATTTAATTTACTTAACCAGGAATTATCTCTCAATCTTAGTGACAGCATCTGTAACATATATGCATGATATGTTAACTGACCATAAAGGAAGTCATCCTCCACTCAGACATCCATTTGCCACAGATTTCTATTTTATTAATACATTAATTATTAAATGATCAATTTTTCTAGCTTCTTTGTGGATTGAAATGAGGTATATAGTTTGGGCAAGAATAAAACCATGGAAAGGAACAATTATATCTGATTTTCAATTAAGACCACAGTTAGCCTGCTTAAATTTACCTGGGGGAGTTCAAAAAGGCGTCTCAGAATACCTAATGCTTTAATTGAAACATGAAGTGTGAGCAAAATATATTAACCTGTTAAGGCACTAGGGGAAGGCATGTATAAAATAGTGAAGAAAACTCGGCAAACTGGCTACCACGCTAAACAGAAACATTCTACAATTTGATGCCTACAGTGCTCCAAAGGTAACCCTGGAAATAAGCCAACATCAAATGCAGCTGAATTCCTGACTAGATTAGCTTAAATCTCAGCATCAATGAAGAGCAGGGGGAAAAAAGAAGACATATCTAAACACAAAAATTACTTACATCAATCATTATTGAACAATACAATTTGACTTTCACTAAAAAACTATCAGGCATATTTGAACAGAAGAAAAAAGAAGAAATATACTATTAAGAAAGAAATCAATCAACAGAATGAGAGTTAAATGTGATACAGAACTTGAAGCTATCTATAAAGAGGTTTATAAATAACCCATATTAACAGTTCTAGTGGAAAAAGGTACACAACATAAAAGATCATATAAATGCTGGGCACCCCTAGCTCACACTTGGCTACACCGGAGAACAAGATCTGAAGATTGCTGTTCAAAACCAGTCTTGCTAAGAATGTCTGTGACAATCTAATCTCTGCTAAAACAACCCAAAAAATCAAAAGTGAAGCTATAGCTCAACTCATAGAGCACTTGTCTTGAGCACAAAAGCTCAGGGACAGAGCCTAGGCCCAGAGTTCAGGCCCCAGGAATGGCAAAAACAACAGCAACAACAACAACAACAACATACACACACACACACACACACACAAACCCAGATAAACATATAAAGTACAATACACACACATACACTCAAAAACACAATGTAAAATAAGCCAAGAGGGGAAGAAAAACTTTTAAATTTTCCAAATTATAAACAATAAGCTAGATGTGTAGAAACGGGAAGTAGTCTCATGGATAGTAGAGGCAGAAGAACTGGAGAGTAGGTGAAAAAACAGAACCTTAGAGCTGTGCTTGAGGAAGAGAACTGGTATACAGAATGAAAACTACAGGAAATAGCATTTTTTACTGAAGATTTGCAAAGTGTAGGTTGTGGGTGCTTTACCAAAAACAAACATAATTATAGACAGTGCAGATATGTTTATTTTCTGAAATATAGCAATGATCTTGGTGAATGGACAAAGCATAGGCTTCATCTATAAATTCAATTCCCACTTACTTTCATCAATGAAATCTTTGTTCCTATCTATGATAGGAAATACATTTTTTATTGATTTCTCTGGGAGAAATTTAATGCTGATTTTATAAAGTTTGGACTTAGCACTTTTAAGAAATCAGTGTTTACAATGAAAAACTAAACCTAATTTGTTGGAGAAGTATGTGAAAGCAATTGTATGTAAGTATTGGAAATTCAGAAGAGTTGGCAATTATATGCCAGCATTATACAGAAGATGGTATTTTAAAATGTGACTTACAAAGGATCATCAAAAATAGATAATCTTAATTTTCTTGTGTAATGTCTTTTCCTAATTTAAAACCTCAACTAAAAATGATCTCAATTTTAAATGTAGTTTTATAGTAACATGTTGAGTATCTTAAGTATGTACACTTACAGAATGGAATTAAAAAGACAAATCACAGATGGGGAAAACATTCTACGTTAATGAACTCATCAGATTGTGTCCAGAATGTATAAGGAGAAACACAGGGGATGTCCCCTAAGGACATTGAGGAACAAAATAGTCCTATGAAATGATCAAGGCTTGAGGAGAAATTAAACATAAGAAAATATACAAGTAGTTAAACAAATATATCATAACACTTTTCAATCATATGCCATTGCATAAACTAAATATGAAATAGATACAAGTATATCTTGTGTATAAAATTTTAAAACTTAGAAGCATGCTAAATGATTGGTATGCAAAGCAATTCTCATATTTTTCCTTGCAGGTGAATAATAGCTGAATCATTTTTGATAAAAACTCTGGCAATTAATAATAATGTTAAATGTCCATCTTCCTTGCAACATAGTAATTCCACTACTTTCGATCTTTAGAGCCCTGAGATGAATTTATTTACAGTCAACAAAAGGACATGTAGCAGTTTTTCATGGCATTTGAAATGAATGCAAATAGGTTGCAATGAAAAAATGGATAGTTAGACAAACACAGAACGTTAGACAGCAGAAAATTACACAGAGCCAAATAGAGACTACTGAGGAACAGATGGAAGGTTGCACATACATCTATAGTGAAATCTACTAACTGTGGGACATTACAACATCCTAATAGAGATTTGAAGGTATACATCTTCCTGTATACTTTTACAAGAACATAAGGTACTTCTTATAATTTTTGAGTCAGGGAAGTTAGGTATTTGGTAAATCATGTGACAATACCTATGGCAAAGACTTTTTAAAAACTGACACATTTGAGAGCTGAATATTGTCCCTCATGCCTATAATTCTAGCTCTTCAGGAAGATTGGGATGATCATGATTCAAAGCCAGCTCAGGCAAAAATTCCTGGAAATCCCATCTCCATGAATAACAAGCTGGGTCTGGTGACACCTGTTGGTATGCTTAGCTACCTGGAATATATAAATAGGGGGGCTGCAGGTTATGAAGGCTCCAGGAATGAAGGTGAGATTCTATTTGAAAAATAAAGCAAAAAATTCTAGGGCCATAGCTAAAGTGCCAGGCCTCCCAGTTGGCAAATGCAAAAAAAAAAAAAAAAAAAAAGTCCATTTGTATAATTTAACTCTGTATATTGAATTTTCCAAAAAAGTAAATCATGTAACCAACAAAAGAGTTAACATTATTTTCCTAGTGGTATTTTCTAGTTCAGGACACCACAACAACATTGAAGTGCTTTAAACTGAAATGCATCATCTCAAGATCAGTTTGCATCTCTAGACGTGTTGTGAATAAGCATTTTACATAAAAGGTCTATTGTCTTATTATTTCCTTGTGTTTTCTCCTTGTACTCATGTTTGTGCATTTTTTTTGTTTTTTGTGTGTTTTTTGAATATTTTTATTGTAAAGATAGAGTTGTTATTAGAGTTCTTGATTATAGTTATTCTAATGGGGGTGAGGTGGAATCTCAATTTTGTTTTGATTTGCATTTCTTTTATGGCTGGAGAGGTTGAGCATTCCTTCATGTCTATTGGATATTCATATTTCCTCTTCAGAGAAGTTTCTCTTTAAGTCTTTAGACCACTTATTTATTGGGCAGTTGTTTCTTTGAGGATTTGTTGTTGAGAGATTTAATTTTTTGAGTTCCAGGGTATATTTTAGATATGAGACCCTTGTCTATTGTATGGCTAGTGAAGATCTTCTCCCAATCCGTGGGCTTTCTATTGATCTCACTAGCTATGTCCTTTGCCATGCAGAAGCTCTCCAATTTCATGCAATCCTATTTGTCCAACCTTTCTTTAGTTTGTTGTGTTTCTGGGACTCTTTTAAGAAAATTTCAACCTGTGCCAAGGAGACCTAGTGTTTCTCCTATTTTGTCCTGTGATGTTTTCAAGGTGTCTGCTTTGACTCCAAGGTCTTTGACATATTTGTAGTTGATTCTGGTGCAGGGTGATAGATAAGGATCTAGCTTTAGTTTTCTACAAGTGATTAACCAATTTTGCCAGCACCATTTACAGAAGAGCCTATATACAATGGAATTCTATGCCTCCATCAGAAAGAATGGCATCTCTCCATTTGTTAGGAAATAGAAAGACTTGGAAAAAATTATATTAAATAAGCCAGGCCCAAAGAAACATAGGTCCCATGTATGTCTGGGACAAGTAGAAAAGGTCAAAAGCTATGTACATATGACCAGATTAGATGAAGTTAAGCTAAATGAACCCCAAGATAGGCACACAATTTTTTTTCTTCTTTACTATGGTTTCTAACATATTTATAATGTACCATGTGATATTTTTTGTTTTTGTATATTCCTCCCCCATGGTATTACCCCTGTTGTCACTGTATTTGATGTTGGTATAATTTGGAGAGAGGAAGGGAAAAACAAAATATTTAAATAGGGAAAGGTTGACCCATTGCCACAATGAGATGTAGAAGACACTATGTTGAAAAACTAACTTTACAATTTAGGTGGGGAGGGAGGGTGTAGTTGTGGAGGTGGGAGGGAAGTAATGGTAGGGGAAAAATAAAGGAAGAAGCAACAATGCTTGATAAGAAACATACTCATTATCTTGCTCATGTAACTGTAACCCCTCTGTACAGTATTTTCACAATAAAAACATTAAAAATTAAAAATAATGTACAGAGGGGTTACAGTTACATGAGCAAGGTAATGAGTACATTTTCTATGGAGCATTCCTACCCCCTCCTTTGTTTTTCCCCAACTATCCCTTCCCTTCCCACTTCCCCAACGCCTCCTCCTCCTCCCCCAGACATTTCACAGTATTTTTTTATTACAGCTTTATTCACTTAATATTTAGGGCTTTCTGATGATTTTCTAACAAAAATACAAAATATGTAGACTATTATCTATGTGTTTCACATATTTTACAACAGAAATGTTAATGTTAAAATACTTGTAATATAAGAAAAGTCTGCTATAATTTAGAGTTGCTGTTTTAGAAATTTATGAAATGAACAAGAATGTGATGATAAATAAGATATACTTCTACGTATTGTGCTTCCTTTTTTTTCCTTCCTCCCTTCCTCCTTTCCTTTCCTTTGCTTTCTTTTGCTTTGCTTTGCTTTCCTTTCTTTTCCTTTCCTTTCTTTTCCTTCCTTGATTCACTCCTTCCTTACTTATTTTCAGCTGATGATATAGTTTGAATTCAGGACCTTGTGTACTGTCTAGCATCATGTTTGACAGGGGTGGAACTTGAGCCACAGTTTTACTATGTATTTAAATTTTTTCAGTTGAATAAAGAAATTGGCAAGTGAGGAAATCTATGTGTATTTATGGAGCTTTAGGAAGGCATCAACAGAAAATGAGACTATATGGAATAACACCATGAGTAGTACTCATACCAAGTCTAAGTCTATTGACTTGGTATGATGGCTAGAAATTGAGTTTATCCATCAATATCTAACAAATATTTACACTTCCTCCTGTAGCTGTGATGACAAGGCACAAACCACCATACCCAGCTTTATTTGTTGAAATTAATCTCATGAGCTTTATATGTATATACATACATATGTACACATATATTCATATATACATTTACACGTATATATGATATTATAAAGCTGATATATAGGGTTTATAGTTATATAAATCAGGTAATGAACATGTTACTTTTAAAATTTATTTTTATTGTTAAGGTGGTGTTCAGAGGGGTTACAGTTACATAGGTCTAATAATGAATTCTCCTCAACTCAGCCTCCTAGGTAGGTAAAATTACAGGCAGGAGCCACAGTGCCTTTGTACTTTGACCACATCGATTGCCAAGCAGTTACTAACATGCTGGTACAGATGGAGTGCTCTCCTACTCAACTGTCTGGTTAAGTAAGGAGCCTGGCACAGAGGTGAGATACAGAGCAATATTAGGACAGAGAATGTCCTGCAGGAGGAAGAATGTGTAGCTACTTTTGTTACTAATGATATTCCTGTCTTCAATCTAGTTTTCTGTCCCTGAGTTTAAAACTTTAGGCAAGGGATATGAGTGTGTGCCAAGTAGAAAAACAGAAGACTCAATTTGACCCCTTTGGGGGGGTGGGGAGAAAACTAGTTTTAAGAAAGAGTTGTGAGTTGTGGGATGAATGGATTGGGGGCTCGAGGGCAACTACATTGTGTGCTTGATCAGCTTAACATTACTGTGTCCTATGAAAATACCTTACCATAGCTTGATTCTTCTCTGTAAAAAAGCTTTAGCGCTATTCTCTTTGATCCTAATGTTAACAGCAGGAAGTGCTTCTTATCTCCAGTTTTCAGATGAGGAAACTCAAGCAGGCGGTTATGTGACCAGGGTAAAGTCAGTCAAGAAATCAGCAGGTTGAAAGTAAATCTTAGATCTCCTAAGGTCAAAACTTGTATTCTAAAGACATGTTAAAAAAATCATGCAGAAATACAGTAATTGAAAGGAAATGTCTCTGAATTCATTCTTCCAGATTTGACCACTTAGGTTAAATGAAAGAGCAAACACTAAAGAAACTTATCAAAACCTGAACAGTATTTACTTTATAATAAACAAAACTTGTAGTAATTGAAAAGCAACTTTTCAATTGTGTGCAAATTCTTCATAGTATACTTACTGAAGTTGTTAAAAGGGAAATTCAATTTTTGCATTTAGTCCTCACTTGATATTATTTTAAGCATTTTGATTATCTAGCTTTCCCTCTCTTTCTGTACACATATATGCATATACATATTCATATCTGTGTGTGGTCTGCAAATGTATTTAAATGCATTTTTAAAGTATATTTTATAGAAACTTCCTGGAACCAGTTATGAGTCATCTGATATTCACCATGATTTTAAAGATAAATTAAAAAGTATAGAAGATAAGCAACCTCAGGAAAATAGATAATCACTTTCTATAATTTTATATTAAGTGCTATTTCTATAAAGGTAACATTCATATTAATTCTTTTATCATTATTGTCACTTTACCATCACCATCATCAATCCTCTCCATCATCATCGCTTACTCTGTTTTTCACACATCCTTATGTTTTTTTATTACACACAGTAATAGTAAGAGCTTGATTTCCAAAAATGACAAGCTCTATGAGAGAGGAGGTGTGTTCCTTTGCTTTTTCTCTTTTTATTTTATTTTAGTTTTGTTGGTTCTTGGGACCTGAACTCTGGGCCTGGGCACTGTCCCTCAAGCTCTTCAGCTCAAAGCTAGCACTCTACCACTTGAGCCACAGTGCCACTTCTGTTTTTTTCTGCTTATGTGGTGCTAAGGAATTGAACCTAGGGCCTCATGCATGCAAGACAAGCACTCTACCATGAAGCCACCTGCCCATCCCCTGCTTTTTCTCTTTTATGTCTTCTGTAATAAGAAAAATAAACCATGCCCTGGTGGCTCATGCCTGTAATCCTAGTTTTCAGGAGGCTGAGATCTGAGGATCACAGTTCAAAGCCAGCCTGGGCAGGAAAGTCCTTGAGACTCTTATCTCCAATTAACTACCAGAAAACTGGGAGTGGCACTGTCGTTGAAAAGCTGAGGGACAGCGCCCATCACCCCCTCCCCTCCCCAAAAAAACAAAGAAAAGAAAAGTGATTTATCTTGCTTCTCTTTTTCAAGAGATGTCTCATTAAATTGTTGGTTTCAGATCTCTCCAATTTGTTGATGTAGGAACTCAGAGCTATAAACTTGCGTCTGAGTACTGCCTTTGCTGTGTCCCAGAGGAGCTGGTAATTTGTGTGTTCATTTTTGTTGAATAACATGAACATTTGAATTTCCTTTCTAATCTCTTCCATGACCCACTTGTGATTCAGCAGTGTGTTGTTCAGCCTCCATGTGTTACAGGACTTCTTCAGTGGCTTTTGGTGTTGAGTTCTTATTTTATTCCCTTGTGGTCTGAGAGAATTCAGGACATAACTTCAATGTTTCTGAATGTGGGCAAGTTTTCTTTGTGACCTAAAAGGTGGTCTATTTTAGAAAATGTTCCAGGTGCTGCTGAGAAAAACGTGCATTCTGAAAGATGCTGGAGAGGATGTGGACAGAAGGGAACCTTACTGCATTGTTGGTAGGAGTGTAAACTTGTTCAACCACTTTGGAAAGCAGTATGGAGGTTCCTCAAAAGACTTCACATAGAGCTCACATATGACCCAGTAATCCCACTTTGGGGCATTTACCCAAATGATTACAAACAAGACCACACTAAAGCTACCAGCACAACTATGTTTATTGCAGCACTATTTACCATAGCTAAGATATGGAACCAACCTAGATGCCCCTCAGTAGATGAATGGATCAAGAAAATGTGGTATATATACACAATGGAATTCTATGCATCCATCAGAAAGAATGACATCGCCCCATTTTATAGGAAATGGAAAGACTTGGAAAAGATTATATTAAGTGAAGTAAGCCAGGCCCAATGAAACATTGGTCTCATGTTTTCCCTTATTTGCAATAACTAGTATATGTCTGAGTCAAGCAGAAAAGGTTTAGATAAGTTGATGTTAGGGGAATGAACCCCAAGATAAGTATTCAAATGTTTTTTTCTTTCATGTGATTGTTTCTAACATATTTATAAGATTATCTCTTTGTTGCTTTGTATGTCCCTCCCCCATGGTATAACCTCTGCTTTCACTATATTTGATGTTGGTATACTTTGTGGAGGGGAAGGGAAAAAACAAACTGTTTCAATAAGGATACAGGTGGACCCATTGCAACAATGAGATGTATAAGTTGTTATGTTGAAAACGAACTTTACAACTTTGGTGGGGGGGGGGGGGAGGTGGGAGGATTTGGTAGGGGGTTAGGGGGGATGGGAAAGGATGGGAAGGGGAAACAAAGGAGGAGGCTACAATGCTTGATAGGAAATGTACTCATTATCTTCCCATGTAATTGTAACCCCTTTGTACGAATTTTCACAATAAAAAAATGAAAAGTGATCTATACACAGTGTGATCTATATGAATATTGATTACATGAGAAGGATATAAGAGATCATGATTTAGTGAAAACATTTCTGAGTGTAGATTCTGTGGGGAAATCCATGTAAGATATGTCTTACATAGTGAAACTGAATGTTTTTACTTTCACTAGGCTTGGAAATTATGTCTGCTGAATTGATTAGTACAGTAGATATATGTGATATTATCTTGGTTCTATAGGTTCTACTGCAACTCTGTTATGAAACAAATAGCCAAGGCAACTTGTGACTGTGAAAATTTGTCTGCCTGACAGTAATCTCAAGTACTTGTTGAGGAATAAATGGGATTTTTAGTGGAATAAAAGTTAACTTCCTTTAAGAGAAGGAGCAGAAGAAAATAGAAAAATAAGTTCCCCACATAAATTTTGGAGTTAACATATTTAGACTTTTATCCCTATTTCATGTTTCAACAACTAGTTCATAAGTACATTAATATTTGGATACCATTACCCAATACAGAAAGCAGCATTTGAAGTCATCCCAGAATCTCTTTTCATAGAGATTCAACAATACATCTTTAATAAGGAAAGTCTATTATTTCATTTTCCCTGAAATCCCAGATTATATTTCAGCTATAGAACTGAATTCAATTCCTCCCTTGTATTGTTAAGGTCATATCCTAAGAGGAAGCACAGCATGAAGCTGCTAAGTGTACAATAAATCCTCCTTCCTACATAAATGAATTAGAAGAAACCAAATAAAAGATAGAGATTTTGCTCCATGTTATACATGGATGCAATTGTACTATTATATATCTTTTTATCTGCTCATGTGGCCGCATTGTCTTAATCCATACAGTTACTTTAATTGTAAGCATCAGTTATACCTAGTATGTTACATTCAAAGACTTAAAGCTTGCCACTCATTTATTTAGCCAATATTAGTTTTTCAGTAACCATAGATACATGGCATCACCTCTGCCTTCAAAGAGCTTTTAGGGTAAAAACACATTTTAAAATAGATAATTATCATGCAGATTGAGAAGCAATAAGTGAAAGCATTAAGTATATCAATATTATGGATACTCGACTTTTCCTTTTATAGTCAGTGTATTATTCAACATAAACTAGACTATGCATTAAAATAAACCCAAAGGTTATATACACTACATTTTTTCTCTAATGCAGCATCCATTTTAGTTCTATAGGGAGGGGTATTCCACATAGTTATTCAGACCACTTGCTGCTCTCACAAACACAGGAAGGCAGTGACTGACAGGCTATCTGAGATTGTCTTACTGCCTCCATCTGGTTGTGCTACATAGTCACAACTAACCACATTCCACTCACTGGAATTGTGGGGAGCTTAAGAAGTATGATTTCTTAAATACTCATGAAAGAAAAGAGAGTTCGATAATTTTCAAAATAGTAGTCTTTCCTGATTAAGACATTGCAAAGTAGAGAGCTCAAAGCTGAGTTAATACCCTATTAATTAGAGGGAGTTAGCTTTGTTCTTTCCCAAGGGCTCCCTTGACCTTCAATATAGAAATAAAAGAGGAAGTGGAGCCATAGCTCAAAGTGGTAGAGCACTAGCCTCAAGCATAAAAGCTCAAGGACAAGCCAGGGGCATGTGGCTCATGCCTGTAATCCTAGCTATACTCAGGAGGCTGAGATCTGAGGATCCCAGTTCAAAGCCGGCCAGGGCAGGAAAGGCTGTGAGACTCTTATCTCCAATTAACCATTCAGAAAACTGGAAGTGGAGCTGAGGCTGGAGTGGTACAGTGCTAGCTTTGAGCTGAAGAGTTGAGGGACAGCGCCCAGGCCCAGAGTTCAAGCCCCAAGCCCTACCAAAAAAAAAAAAAAAAAAGCTCAGAGATAGAGTCCAGGCCCTGAGTTCAAGCCTCACAACCAACAACAAAAAAAGAAAAGAAAGAAAGAAGACAGAAGGAAAAAAAGAAAGAAATTTCTATACTCTGAAGGTTGTGTCTCAGTAAAATTCATATATTAAAATAAAACCTCAATGTAAAGAGATTAAGAAGTTGACCTAGTATTAAGGGGTGGTTGGAGATCCGGGAAGATGGTGGAGGAGAAGCTGGAATCTGAACAAGCTCTCACATAGAAAGCAGTTTTAGAGTTCCATGAACAGTCCTAAGCCAGAGAATCAAACCAATTGTGCCATCACAGAATAGAGAGACAGGCCAGAGAGGGAAAATCCAGGCAAGGAGACAGATGTGAGCGCTTGCCAGCAGCTGCTGCCACAGAGGCAGCAATGGTGGTGGTGACCGCAGGGCATCATACCTGAGCCACAGAGAGTCTGGGACGAAGGAGCCAGACACAGGGGGAGAGCGGATTATACTCAACACCAGCAAGAACCGACAAGGAGTGGACATCATCCTGCAGTTTGCAGACCAGAGACGACCCAGGAACCAAGACTCAGCATGAGTAGAAGCCCGACGTCCTCACTCCTTCTCAGGGAGCAGAGGAGGGAAGGCCACCCCTCCCCCCCCCAGCACCGGTGATCTCCATCTTGGATACCAACAAAGCTGGGAGGAGCTGCTAGTTCCAACTCAGGCCTTGGTATAAAACAAGTCATTTATTAAGTCACAAGAACTTAATGGCGATGTGACCTGCCAGACTCAGCTCCATGCAGGGAAAAGTCACCCAGCTTGGGCGCCAGCCATAGGAGTGGCTTTCCTCACTGGGTAATCAGAGCCAGATGCTGCCCCTCCCTCTAGCAGCCTCACAATCAATTGAAAAACAGAAACCCAGAGAATGGCTCCAGGCTGGGCTCTGTGAGTTTTTCACAAAATAACCCCAGGGAAAAGCTACTGTTTGTTGAAAGGCCTCAAATCTACCCAGAACCTAGCCTCATCACTGCATACCCCCCTTTTGTGATTCTTAAAGCAGATCACCCTCCCATTAAACTAACCTGGGAGGGGGATCTCAGAATCTTGGGTAAAGCAGAGCATTTTTCTGCCTGTTCGAACAAACTGACTTAAGAAACCAATCCAGCCACAGGACCTCAAGCAGACCAGAGACTCCAACAAGAGGCTGGTTACAGACACAAGAGAGATACAGGACTTTTCCCACCCCTCCCAAAAAAAATTAAAAAAAAAATCAAAGAACTTTTTTTTTTCTTCTTCTTTTTCTTTTTTTTTGGTACCTTATATATAAAATTTTGTTTTCTTTTCTAAAACTTTTATTAATCTTTAATTTTTGCCTTTTTTGAAAAAAGTTGTTTTCCAGTAACTTTTTTTTTCCTCTTATAATTTTTAATTTTAGGGATACAAGAATGTGCGTTTTTCTTTCGCTTCTTGTCTTCTTTCTCTTATTTTTCTTTTTTAATTATCTTTTTTTTTAGCTCTACTGAACTTTTGATCTTTTTTCTCCCTTTCTTATCCTTTTCACATTTTCCTCTCTTTTGTTCTTCTTTATGTGACTTAACTCTTGTCCTGCACATCTTCAGATAAATCCATAGTTAACTAGTAAACCCTATCCCCTATTGTGTACACACTTAATCCACAAATTTATTACTCAATTCAAAACCTCTGAGACTTAAATTCCTTAACAGCAGTACTACCTCTTTATACCTATATAATATTTTAAGCATTTTTTTTAAGTTTTTCACATCTCCTCTATGTCCCCCCCTTCTCTCAATATATTCACCTTCCTCTCTAAATAGATTGTTTTTGGATCTCCATAATTTATTAATTTTTACTTTTCTATTTTTTCTAGTCTCTTTCCATTTCCCTTTCCCTTTCTTCTTTTTCTCTCTCTCTCTACTTGCATCCTACCCAACCTATTTCCTGCATTGAGATTAGGACATAGTTAACTCTCCCTGTGCTTCCCCACAACAATCTATTCCTATTTTTTACCCACATCTCTCCCTAACCCTAATAATTTCTGGTTTTCCAAATTCTTCTATGCGGTTTGAAGCCCATTAACATATAGTTGTTTGATGTTGAATAGATGTATCTGTTGAACTAGATTGTATCTGTAGACTATTGACTGTACAAATTCAGACTTTGGTTGATGGTTGCCTTAAGATAGTGTTCTAGCACAAAACTGGTGCTATTTTCATCTCAAATGGGCAGAGTAAGCAGGAAAAACACAAGAAAAATGGCAAATCCGGGTATCTCAATTCCCAATCTTGATAATCAGGGGACAGAACAGATAATGAGTAATCCAGAGGAGAGTTCCCAAAGAGCTCTACAAACACTGCTGGCAAACATGATAAATGAAAAGTCTGAAAACATACAAAGGACTCTGTATGAGCATGATAGGGAGAGAGAGGAGGCAATCCAAAACTTTATACAGTAATATCATAAGTGTGAGGAAGCTACTCAAAAACTGATACAGGATTTGAGTGAGCAGCTTGAGAATACTCAACGAGAAAGGCAGGAATGGCATGAGCAGGCTGAGAACATTCAAAGAGAACTGAAGGAATCACACGAACTTGAGGAAGCTAATCAAAGAGTAATACAGGAATTGAGAGAGCAGGAAGAGAATACACAAATATCACTAAAGGCATTCATGGAATCCATTAACAAAGAGCTGAAGGAAGTCAGGGAGAACACAAAGGGAATGCTGAATGGAACCCAACAGAAGGAATGGGAGTCCAAAGAAACCATAACCAATCAACTAAGTGATTTAAGAATAAACAGTGAACACCAAATTAAGGAAGTAAAGAAATTCATACAAGACCTAAAACAGAGCTTCAACAAAGAATTTGAAGCCATCAAAGCTGACCAATTAGAAGGAAAAGAGATAAAAAGCAAAGTAGAGAGTCTTGACAGCAGGTTAGACCAAGCAGAAGATCGAATCTCAGGGATTGAAGACAGCCTAGATATTATAGAGAAAGAACATACAACCATCCAAGACAAGTCCAAGAAATATGATAGATCAATCCAACACTTGGAAGACACCATCAAATATTGACATGCCAAAACTAAACCAAGATGAGTTGAACCAGCTTAACAGGCCCATATTAAGCACTGAAATAGAAACAGCAATAAGAGACCTCACAGCTAATAAAAGTCCAGGACCAGATGGTTTTACAGCGGAATTCTACAAGGCCTTCAAAGTAGAGCTCAAACCAATACTCCTCCAACTCTTCAATGAAATTGAAAGAGAAAGTTCACCACCGAACACATTCTATGAAGCCATCATAACCCTCATCCCAAAACCAGGCAGGGACTCATCAAAAAAAGAGAACTATAGACCCATTTCTTTGATCAACATTGATGCAAAACTTCTCAACAAAATTTTGGCCAATCGACTTCAACAATTCATCCAAAAAATCATACACCACGATCAAACAGGATTCATTTCAGGGATGCAAAGCTGGTTCAATATATGCAAATCAATTGATATTATTCATCACATCAACAGAGCAAGAATAAGAACCACATGGTTATCTCAATAGATGCAGAAAAAGCATTCGACAAGATCCAACACCCTTTTATGATGAAGGTTTGGAAAAATTAGGAATCCATGGAACATTCCTCAATACAATAAAGGCTGTATATGACAAACCTACAGCCAGCATTATACTTAATGGTGAAAAACTAAAGCCATTTCCTCTTAACTCAGGAACAAGACAAGGATGTCCACTCTCTCCACTTCTCTTCAATCTAGTATTAGAATGCCTAGCTACAGAAATAAGACAAGATGCAGATATAAAGGGGATCCAAATAGGGAAAGAAGAAATAAAACTCTCCCTCTTTGCAGACGACATGATCTTGTATTTAAAGAATCCCATATACTCCACTCCCAAATTACTCAACCTGATTCAAAACTTAGGCAAAGTAGCAGGGTATAAAATTAACCCCCAAAAATCAATGGGTTTTCTGTATGCCAACAATGAGAAAAGTGTGATTGAAATTAGGAAAGCAACTCCATTTGTAATAGCCTCACAAAAAATAAAATACCTAGGAATTAACTTAACCAAAGAAGTGAAGGACCTCTATGATGAAAACTTTAAAATCTTGAAAAAGGACATCAACACAGAACTTAAAAAACGGCAAAACTTCCCATGCTCCTGGATTGGAAAGATTAACATCGTGAAAATGGCAATACTTCCCAAGGCTATCTACAAATTCAAGGCGATACCTATCAAAATTCCAACATCATTCTTTGAGGAAATAGAAGAGGCAATCTAAAAATTCATATGGAACAATAAAAGACCCCGAATAGCAAAAACGCTCCTCAATGGAAAGAACACTACTGGAGGAATATCAATACCAAATTTCAAACTCTACTATAAAGCCATAGTAATCAAAACAGCTTGGTATTGGCATAAGAACAGACCCCAGGACCAATGGAATAGAATTGAAAACTCAGAAATGAACCTACAGACCTATAGCCATCTAATCTTTGATAAGGGAGCTAAAACAATAGAATGGAAGAAAGTCAGCCTCTTCAATAAATGGTGCTGGCAAAATTGGTTAACTACTTGTAGAAAACTAAAGCTAGATCCTTATATATCACCCTGCACCAGGATCAACTCCAAATGGATCAAAGACCTCGAAGTCAAAGCAGACACTCTGAAAACATTACAGGATGGAATAGGAGAAGCCCTAGGTCTCCTTGGCTCAGGCCAAAATTTTCTGATTAGAGACCCGGAAACACAACAAGTCAAAGAAAAGTTGGACAAATGGGATTGCATGAAGTTGCAGCGCTTCTGCATGGCAAAGGACATAGCTAGCAAGATCAATAGAAAGCCCATGGATTGGGAGAAGATCTTTACTAGCCATACAACAGGCAAGGGTCTCATATCTAAAATATACTTGGAGCTCAAAAAATTAAATCCCCCAACAACAAATCCTCAAAGAAACAACTGCCCAATAAGTAAGTGGGTGAAAGACTTAAAGAGAAACTTCTCTCAAGAAGAAAGAAGGATGGCCAATAGACACATGAAGAAATGTTCAACATCCCTAGCCATAAAAGAAATGCAAATCAAAACAACATTGAGAGATCACCTCACTCCAGTTAGAACAGCAAAAATCAAGAACTCTAACAACAGATGCTGGAGGGGATGTGGACAGAAGGGAACTTTACTTCATTGTTGGTGGGAATGTAAACTTGTCCAACCACTTTGGAAAGCAATATGGAGGTTCCTCAAAAGACTTTACATAGAGCTCCCCTATGACCAGCAATCCCACTTTTGGGCATTTACCCAAATGTTTACAAACAAGACCACACTAAAGCTACCAACACAACTGTGTTTATTGCAGCATTATTTACTATAGCTAAGATATGGAACCAACCCAGATGCCCTTCAGTAGATGAATGGATCAAGAAAATGTGGTATATATACACAATGGAATTCTATGCCTCCATCAGAAAGAATGACATTGCCCCATTTGTTAGGAAATGGAAAAACTTGGAAAAAAATTATATTAAGTGAAGTAAGCCAGGCCCAAAGAAACATAGGTCCCATGGTCTCCCTCATTTGTAATATCTAGTATATATATGAGTCAAGTGGAAAAGTTCAGATAATGTGATGTTAGGAAAATGAACCTGCTGTCAAGACTCTCTACTTTGTTTTTTATCTCTTTTCCTTCTAATTGGCCAGCTTTGATGGCTTCAAATTCTTTGTTGAAGCTCTGTTTTAGGTCTTGTATGAATTTCTTTACTTCCTTAATTTGGTGTTCACTGTTTATTCTTAAATCACTTAGTTGATTGGTTATGGTTTCTTTGGACTCCCATTCCTTCTGTTGGGTTCCATTCAGCATTCCCTTTGTGTTCTCCCTGACTTCCTTCAGCTCTTTGTTAATGGATTCCATGAATGCCTTTAGTGATATTTGTGTATTCTCTTCCTGCTCTCTCAATTCCTGTATTACTCTTTGATTAGCTTCCTCAAGTTCGTGTGATTCCTGCAGTTCTCTTTGAATGTTCTCAGCCTGCTCATGCCATTCCTGCCTTTCTCGTTGAGTATTCTCAAGCTGCTCACTCAAATCCTGTATCAGTTTTTGAGTAGCTTCCTCACTCTTATGGTATTACTTTATAGCTTGTTTTTGTCATGAAAGCGGGGATTATACTGTGGGGGAGGGACATACAATGCAACAAAGAAATAATCTTATAAATGCTTTAGAAACACATGCTTTACAATGTCGGTTAGGGGGGAGGAGGGGGAAGGATTGGTTTGGGGCCTGGGAAGGGAGGTGAATGGTAAACAAAGGAGGAGGCTGCAATGCTTGGTAAGGAATGTGTGCATTATCCTGCCCATGTAATTGTAACCCCTCTGTACAATATGTTCACAAATAAAATAAAATTTTTAAAAAAGGGTGGTTAGTTATGAGAGAGTATCCCAATGACTCGGGTTAGATTGTGACCTTATAAACATGTTCCAAAGATTTGCCTTGCTCCTACTAACATGTGAGAACACTTGTAGAAGAAACAATTTGAAAATCAGAAAGGGAGTCCTCACTAGATATCAAATTAGTTGCCAGATATTTCTTGGATATTTCAACTTCCATAACTGTGAGAAATATTTTTTTAAGACTCACAGTTTATAAGAGTTTGTTTTGGTAGCCTAATATATGGGTTTCAACTTGGGGTGAAAGTGCTGACAGTCCATTTGAGTTGATGGAATAACTTGATCAGGTACTGAAAATAAATTAATAACAATTCAGTTAGTTTACCAGAGATTAAGCTAATAAGACACATAGACATCAAGAAGAAAATCAGTTTTTATGGAAAAAAATGTTAGAAATATGGATGATTTTGAAATCAAATTGTTAAGTAAGTTTAAATCCAGGCTAAGCTGGGCATTAATGGCTCATGCCTGTATTCCCCGCTATTAAGGAGGCTGAGATCTGAGCACCACAGTTCAAAGCCAGCTGGGGCAGGAAAGCCTGTGAGATTCTTATTTTCAATTAACCAACCACCAAAGAACAGGAAGTGGCACTGGGGCTCAAGTGGTAGAGCACTAGCCTTGAGCTGAAGAGCTCAGAGATAGCTCCCAAGCCCAGAGTTTAAGCCCCACGACTAACAAAACAAATCGAAATCAAAAACCAAAAATAACAGTCTAGGTTGAAAGTTTGTAATAATGAATACAGGCACAAGCTTTTAATTATGTGAGACAGGACACAAGAGGAGTAAGAAACTCATGAGGACCTCAGAAATCTTACAACTGATCGTCTTTAAGTGTTCATCTGAGGACTGCTTCAAGCAGATGTAGGAGACAGAATTCTGAAGCCAGGAGAGTGTGACATCACCAGCACTGCTGACATGTATATCTCATGCTCACATAGTACTGGACATGGTTTCTTTCCCCATTATTGGCAAAACATTGTGACTGAAGTGAAGGACAGCAGAATTCCAAAAAAAATTGCAAAATTGTGAAGGCTTATCAGTCCTGCGCTACTCTTGTCCAGTTTAACAACCTTTGAAACAAAAGACAAGAGGATTAAATTGTTTTTAAGTAACTCAACTAGGGGGTCTGGGTAAAGATCACTGGAGGAGACTATTTGCTTTTAGTAATGCTGGCTCTATGCTCCATTCCTAATGTCCAACCCTTAAAAAATATAACTAACCTATATCATGTGAAGCAACTATGTACAGTGATTTAAGCTTGATAAGAAATGTACCCATTATCTTGACCATGTAATTATAACCCTTTTGTACAGCATTTTCACAATAAAAATTAAAAAAAGACTTTCATTGAGGTAACATACACACTGAGATGCATTCTGGGAAAAATTACAATCCATGAAAATATATAGGGAAACAAAGGCCAATAATGTGAATGACAATCAATAAAAATCCAGTACTGACTTGATAAAAAAAAATACTTATTTAATTCAGTTTACTGGTTTTGAAAATTTAAGAGTATATGAGTATATATATATATATATATATATATATATATATATATATAGAGAGAGAGAGAGAGAGAGAGAGAGAGAGAGAGAGAGAGAGAGAGAGAGAGAGAGAGAGAGAGAGAGAGAGTTGGAGAAAAATTTGACCCTCTTGGCACAGGCAGAAACTTTCTGAGTAAGTTCCAAGGGCTCTGCAATTCAAACAGATAACTGACAAATGGAATAACATCAAACTAGGAAGTTTGTGCAAAGCAAAAGCACAGTTAACAAACTAAAAGATAGCAACAGAAAGGGAGATCTTTGCCAGTTATACGTCAGACAATGGCCTAATATATAGAATGCACAAAGAACTCAAGAAATTGAACTCTCAAAGAACCCATAACCCAGAAATAAATTGGGGAAAAAGTTAAATAGAGACATCTCAGAAGAAGGGAAAAGTGGCCAATAAATACATGAGGAAATGTGCAACATCTTTGGCAATAAAGCAACACAATCAAAACACTGATATTCCTCTAACCCCAGTTAGAATGGCCATCATCAAAGATATAAATAATAACAGATGCTGGTGCAGATTTCATGCGGAAAGGCACCCTTATGCACGGTTGGTGGGGATGTAAACTTGTTCAACCATTCTGGAAAAGTTTTGGAGATTCCTGAAGGCTAAACACAGAACTATCCTGTGATCCAGTAATACCAATCTTAAAAAGCCTCTTGCACAGCCATGTTCATTACTGTACTAGCCACCAAAACCAAGACATGGAAACAGCCCAGATGTTTTTCAATGGACAAATGAATCAAGTATAGGTACACGATGGAGTTTTACTCATCCATTTAGAAAGATGGTATTATCATTTCTAAAGAAATGTCTAGGGCTGGGAAAAAATAGGTCAAGTGAAGTAAGTCAGGTGCAGAGATACAATAATGCATGTTTTCTCTCATAGGTGGAAGCAATGAATTTATAAATAATACAATAAACACATATGGGGTAGGTGCAAGTGCACACAGTTTTATTAACTGAAATATGGAGTCTGCATGAGAGAATACAAAAGGTGTAATTCTTTAGACAAAATGAATTTCATGAAATTACTTGAAATATGTGGAAAAGGCTTAACAGCAGGGTGCAGACAATGGAGAATGGAAGGAGAATTTATTCATAAAATTCAATGTCTATCCTGTACAACTAAGAGTGTTGAAGGGAGGGGTAGGATTGGGCCTGATGGGGAAAATGATCAAAGAAGTAATATTGATCAAAATGAGGTTCGCTTACAAACTGAATTGTTGAATGGTAATCCCTTCTGTATAACTACTTAAAGATAATAAAAATATAATTACAACAGACAAACAAAAGATCTAAATCAAACATCTAATAACAAAAGCTAAAGTATCTGCTATAAAAATAATTCAATTAAATCAGCAATAGATTGCACATTTTGGAAGAAGTCAGTAGAACTGAAGGCACAATGAGAAAATCAATCCATTAAGCACCAAAAAAAAAAAAAAAGTCAAACAATATAACAGGAGAGAATTTGACCAAAATGAACAGAGCATTGGTAAGAAGATAATTATAAGCTAGTTAGTCATGTCCAAAGAATATTTAACAATGATTTGTGAAAGAGAGCACAATATGTTTAAAGAAATTATATAGGGATATTTTCAAAGTTATGGAAAATTAGCACTCACAGTTATATTATTCTCAAAAATTCTAAGCCAGGAAATAGAATAGAACAAAATTTAGCCTATCTCTTCATAATGAAATTTCTCAAAATCAATGATAAAAAAAAAACCTTGCTATAGCCACAGGCACAAATTCTTCAATGGTAGTGGATTTATTGTTAACCCAAATACAAACAAGATGTTACAGGGAAATCATTAAAATAATGAAAAATCATCTCCTACTGTAAGTGATCTTTCAGATTAAGAGCTGGTCTTAGGCACTAATTTCTGTCACATCTGTCACATCTGAAATCAGAATGCAATGGAACACTGTCTTCATGTCTACATAGAAAATGATTTCTACCTTGAATTCTGGATGGGAAGGGGAAACAAAGGATGAGGCTACAATGCTTGATAAGAAATATACTCATTATCTTGCCCATGTAATTGTAACCCCTCTGTACAGTATTTTCACAATAAAAAAAAAGAAAATAATTTCTACCTTGAATTCTTTACCCAAATGATCACTTACTTTGAAAAGAGGAGAAAAGACATTTTCAGCCAGGAAACACCTCAGAACATTTACCTCCCATGTTTCCATTTTGAAGAAATGTTTGTACTATAATAAAAAAAAGACAAAGCAAAGAAAAAGGTTACTCAGGAAACAAATAATTCAATGTGGAAGGAAAAAAAAGAATTCTAGAATATTGACAGATAATCTTAGGGCATATGTATCATGAGTCTGTAAATATGTAAATCTAAGTTTCAATGACAAGAAAAGTACTAATTTCCTTGTAAGGTCACGATATTGATATTGGAATTTTAGTTTAATTATTAATTCCTAAACATTATATTTGGAATTTGAAAGTTTTTTTCTTTTTCTTTTTCTTTTCTTTTCTTTTCTTTCTTTCTTTCTTTTTTTTTTTTTTTTTTTTTTTTGGTTGTTGGTTCTTGGGCTTGAACTCTGGGTCTGGACACTATCCCTGAGCTCTTCAGCTCAAGGCAAGTGCTCTACCACTTGAGCCAATTAACCACTGGTGGTTAATTGGAGATAAGAGTCTCATTGACTTTCCTGCCTGGGCTGGCTTTCAACTAGGATCCTCAGATCTGAGCCTCTTGAGTACTCAGCTAGGATTACAGCTGTGAGTCACTGGTACCTGCTTTAAGTTATCATTTAAGTAATTGCATTCCATGGAAAACAAACAAAATTCATACTGAGATTTTCTTTTTCTTCACATTAAATAAAATAAAAATAGAACACCAGAGTATATTAAGGGACCACAGAAGAACTTTCTCTTTTAGTAGCTGTAATGGTATTGTTTGTAGTTTCCATATTTTTATTCTGAATTGGATTCCACTTATAATAAAGATAGCTGGCACTCCTTTGAGGACCAAGAATTGATGGATATAAAGAATAGAGGAAAGGAGAACTTTTGATTGCATAAAATCCTGGTGCTTCTTTTTTTTTTTTTGCCATTCTTGGGGCTTGAACTTCTGAGTTTTTTTTTTCTCAATGATAGCACTCTAGCATTTGAGTCACAGCATCACTTCCAGCCTTTTTTCCATTTACGTGATACTGAGGAATCGAACCCAGGTCTTCATGCATGCTAGGCAAGCACTCTACCACTAAGCCACATTCCCAGGCCCTTAGTGGCTTTTAAAGATGAAAAACATATAATTCTTGAATGGAAACAAAAATTTCTATGTGAACAATAGCAATGCATACGTTTATTCTGAGAAAGAAAGAACTTGTGTCACCGAAGTATGTGGAAATGCATGATAATGTAGTTATAGCAAGTTTTAAATATTAGAATATCTTAACCAAGCCAGAACATCAGGGGTGTGGGTACAGTATAAAACAGAATAGAAAGTCACAATGCAAGGTGCAGTACACATGGACATGATTCTGGTAGTGACAGAGAGACACCACTGATCAGTTATTAAACAAGTCAGATTTGAAAGCAGACTCAAATATATAGGAGTGACAGAGATGGTACAGGCACAGCTACACTTCTGTTACACAGTTTTTAATGGTGCTAAGAATGGAAGCCTATGCTGTCCACATGAAAGCCAATATTAGACTACTGAGCTACAACCCTAGTCTATTAGCTGTACTCTTTTTTTTATAAGATAGGTCCTCTGTCATAATTGTAATATGTCCTAATGATTGGAAATTGGAGTATTTATACTTTAGAAACCAAAGGAATATTAGTGTAATAGGATTTATTCTAATTTGATAGAAGAGTGTTTATTAATGTGTTCACATTTTAACACAACTCTTCAAAAGATGTTATCGGTTTTTAAAAAGAATTTTAAGAAATAATTCTCTTTATGAGTAATTATTTTTGCTTATCTCACATAGTACACTGTTTTATTTGAAAAAAATAAAACAGCATAGGGACTACTGTAGTGGGTCACACATGTAATTTTAGCAGGTTAAGGAAAGCAACCTGAGGAAAGCAGGTTGGAGAAAATGTGATTTTGGAGACAACCTAGGCTGCATAGTGAAATCTTTCCTTAAAAAACTGCACTATTATTAGAGTTCTTGATTATAGCCATTCTAACTGGGGTGAGGTGGTATCTCAATGTTGTTTTGATTTGCATTTCTTTTATGGCTAGAGAGGTTGAGCATTTCTTCATGTGTCTATTGGCAATCCTTCTTTCCCCTTCAGAGAAGTTTCTCTGTAAGTCTTTAGCCCACTTATTTATTGGGCAGTTGTTTCTTTGAAGATTTGTTGTTGGGGGATTTAATTTTTTTGAGTTCCAGGTATATTTTAGATATGAGATCCTTGTAACATTATATGGCTAGTGAAGATCTTCTCCCAATCCGTGGGCTTTCTATTAAGCTGGCTAGCTATGTCCTTTGCCATGCAGAATCTCTGCAATTTCATGCAGTCCCATTTGTCCAACCTTTCTTAGATTTGTTGTGTTTCTGGGTCTCTATTAAGAAAATTTGGGCCTGTGCCAAGGAGACCTAGGGTTTTTCCTATTCCATCCTGTAATGTATTCAGAGTGTCTGCTTTGACTCCAAGCAATAAAGGTCAGATAAGTTAATGTTAGGTGAAATAAACCCCAAGATAAGGACTGAAATGGTTTTTCTTTCTTGCTATTGTTTCTAACATATTTATAAGATATTTCCTTGTTGCTTTGTATGTCCCTCTCCCATGGTATAACCCCTGTTTTCACTGTATTTGATGTTGATATAATTTGTGGAGAGGAAGGATAAAAACAAATTGTTTAAAAAGGGATAGAGGTGGACCTATTGCAACAATGAGATGTACAAGACATTATGTTGAAAAACTAACTTTACAACTTTACAACTTCGGCGCGGGGGGGCTGGGGAGGTGGGAGAGTGGGGGGGAGGGGGAGATGGGAAGGGATGAGAAGGAGAAACAAAGGAGGAGGCTACAATGCTTGATACGAAATGTACTCATTCTCTTGCCCATGTAATTGTAACCCCTCTGTACAGTATTTTCACAATTAAAAAATGCACTCTTATGTACTTGAGATCTTCTACAGGAAATGGATTTATTTCATTGTGATAATGTCCTTGTATCTTACCAGTTTGATTCTTGCAAATGTGATGTGGGAAGGTCTAGGTAAAGTTATTTAACGCTACTGAGTAAATCATTCAGAGGTGGATGACTTCAGTGTCTAACAATGACAAATAACTCCTTAGACTATCCTTAGCAAGGATAGATTTTCCTTAAGGGAATCAGGGAGTGGAGAAAACCTTCCAGAATACACCACAAAACAGAAAAAAATATGCAAATATTCCTCATATGCCCTCAGAGACATACCAAGAAAAATGTATTGAAAATTGTTAAAGGATTGTTACAATTTGAAAGCATGAAAATTGTATAAGCTGCAAACAGAAAATGGAAGAGATAAATCACAAATTTGCAGATTTTCCATCTTTTAATAACTGACAAAAAGTCTTTGATCAAGTGGCTTGCATTGGCAGAGACTTTTTTTGTAGCAGATGGAAGCTCTTATCTGAAAGCTATGAGACAGAAGAACTGTTCATAAAGATGGTTTCAGATATTAGCTTCCCTGCATTATGCAAGTTTAGGGATTTGAAACCCACAAAACTGTGTGAGATAAAAGAGACAATGCAATATGTACTCATGCACATGGAAATGCATTGCCATTATTATTAAATAGTGCAATTTTGTAGCAAACATTGCATTCCCTTCAGAAGTTAAACTAACTGGCTTGCATTTTTTTCTAATAAAAACTTATTTTTCACAGTATGAATTTCTCTTAGAACATTAACATAGACACAGTTTAATCTGGGATTTTTTTTACCTGTTAATGCCATCATAGTTCTTGAAAATCACATGCATATGTTCCAAAACAAGTAGTCTAGCTGAGAAAAGGAAAGAAGACAATTATGTGGGGAAGAAAATAATAATAGACCTCGGGCAAAAATGTCACTACTTTGAGAAAAATCCCACATCCTTAGGAAAATTTAATTTTACATGATTTTAACCAGATTTTTCACAGGAGGTTTGGCTTTGTATTCATTAACTTAACTGGCACAGTAGAAGCTGAAAAGGGCCTTTCACCTTTGGGTATGCTTAGGGTTACAACTTAGCATGGTATCGGCCTTTCTAAAACAGTAAAGCAAATTAAAGCAAGATCTTTCTATCTGCTGTCTTCAAGAGACACACCTTGCCCACAAAAACAAACAAATCCTGAAAGTGAAAGGCTGGAATAAAATCTATCAAGCAAATGGTCCCCATAAACAGGCGAGAGTTGCAATCCTAATTCAATGAGAACTGATAAAGAAGGTCACTACATACTAATTAAGGGATATCTCCTTCAGGAGGATATTACTATTCTAAAAATCTACTCACCAACAGCACCCAAATTTATCCAAGAAACACTACTTTCCCTCAAATCTCACATAGATCCAGACATTAATTGTTGGGGACTTTAACACACCACTATCCCCACTAGATAGATCAAACTCAGCAAAAACTCAACAGAGAAACCTCGCATCTTAAAATTTGCATACATCAACTAGACTTAACAAACATTTACCAACTATTTCACTCAGCAGCATCAGATTACACCTTCTTCTCAGAAGCACATGGAACATTCTCCAAAATATACCAAATTCTAGGCCACAAAGCAAATCTGTCCAAATTCAGAAACATTGAAATTATGCCTTGCATTCTCTCAGACCACAAGGGAATAAAATTAGAATTCAACTCCACAAGCCACCAAAGAAAATACTGTAACACACAGAGGCTGAACAATACACTCTTGAACCACCAGTGAGTCATGGAAGAGATTAGAAAGGAAATTCAAATGTTCATGCTATTTAACAAAAATGAACACACAAACTCTCAGCGCCTCTGGGAAAGAGCAAAGGCAGTACTCAGAGGCAAGTTTATAGCTCTGAGTTCCCACATTAACAAATTGGAAAGATCTTAAACAACAATTCAATGAGGCATCTAAAGCTCCTTGAAAAAGAACAAGCTAAACGCCAATCCAGTAGATGGAAACAAATAATTAAAATTAAATCTGAATTAAATGAATTAGAGTCCAAAATAACTATAGAAAGAATTAACAAAACAAGGAGTTGGTTCTTTGAAAAAAAATTAATAAAATTGACAGAACCTTAGCAAATCTTATCAGAAAAAAAGAGAACACACCCAAATAAACAAACTCAGAAATGAATGGAAACACCACTACAGAACAGCCAAGATTCAGAATATAATAAGGGGATGCTTCTCAAACTTTTATGCTAATAAGTTTGAGAACCTGGAAGATAAGGACAAATTTCTAGATAATATTGACATGCCCAAACTAAACCAAGGTAATTTAAACCAACTTAACAGATCCATATCAAGCATCACAATAGAAGCAGCAATAAAAGTCCTCCCACCCAAGAAAAGCCCAGGACCGGATGGATTTACAGCAGAATTCTCCAAGGCCTTCAAAGCAGAACTCACACCAATACTCCTCCATCTCTTCAATGAAATTGAAAGGAAACATTCACTAACACACTCTTTTTATGAAGCCAGCATAACCCTCATCCCAAAATCAGGCAGGGACTCATAAAAGAAAGAGAACTATAGACCCATTTTTTTTGATAAATATCGACACAAAACTTCTCAAAAAAATCTTGTCCAATCGACTTCAACAACTCATCAAAAAATCATATACCATAATCTAACAGGATTCATTTCAGGGATGCAATGCTGGTTCAATATACACAAAACAATTAATATAATTCATCACAGCAACAAGAGCATGGATAAGAACCACATGTTTATCTCAATAGGTGCAGAAAAAGCATTTGACAAGATCCAACACCCCTCTATAATGAAAGCTCTGGAAAAACTAGGAATCCATGGAACATTCCTCAGTATAATAAAGGCTGTTTTTCTTTTCTTCCAAGGAAATACAAAAGTATCTCTGTAAAGAGACCTTTGCAATTTAGCTAAGGGGAGATTTTATAACCAAGTAGACTTGTCCCTTCTTTATTCAAGAGTTCAGAAGATGTCAGATTCAATGGATAGCATTAACAACTATACAGTGCTTTGTCAATAATTTTTTCTTTCTTCTTTCTTTCTTTCTTTCTTTCTTTCTTTTTCTTTCTTTCTTTCTTTCTTTCTTTCTTTCTTTCCTTCCTTTCTTTCTTTCTTTCCTTATTTCCTTCCTCCTTCCTTCCCTTCTTCCTTCCGTCCTTCCTTCCTTCTTTCCTTCTATTTTCCTTCCTTCTTTTCTCCCTCCCTCTATCCCTTTCTCTCTCCCTCTCTTTCTCTCTCCCTCTCTTTCTTTCTTTCTTTCTTTCTTTCTTTCTTTCTTTCTTTCTTTCTTTCTTTCTTTCTTTCTTTCTTTCTTTCTTTCCTTCTCCCTTCCTTCTTTCCTTCCTCCCTCTATTCTTTTCTCTCTCCCTCTTTCCCTTTTTCTTTCCTTCTTTCTTTTTTCCTTCTTCCTTCCTTTTCTTTCTTCCTTCCTTCCCTCCTTCCCTCCTCCCTCCTTCCCTCCTTCCTTCCTACTTTTCTTTCTTTCTTTTCTTTCTTTCTTTCTTCTTTCTTTCTTTCTTTCTTTCTTTCTCTCTCTCATTCTTTCCTTCCTTCTTTCTTTCCTTCGCTACTTACTTCTTTCTTACTTTCTTTCCTTCCTTCTTTCTTTTCTTCCCTCCCTCCTTCTTTCTTTCCCTTCCTTTCTTCTTTACTTCCTTCCTTCTTTCTTTCTTTCTTTCTTTCTTTCTTTCTTTCTTTCTTTCTTTCTTTCTTTCTTTCTTTCTTTCTTTCTTTCTTTCTTTCTTTCTTTCTTTCTTTCTTTCCTCCTTCCTTCTTCCTTTCCCTTCCTTCCTTCTTTCTTTCCTTCTTTCTTTCTCTTTCTTTCTTTCTTTCTTTCTTTCTTCCTTTCTTCCTTTCTTTCTTCGATGTTATGCTCATTTTGATCTGAGAATCTTACGTTTATTTACTGAACAGAAACTCTCCATTTTGAGCCTAACCCCAGCCCTTTCAGTGTTATTATTTCTCAGATAAGTTCTCATGTTTTGGTCCAGGCAAGTCCTGGGATCAGGGCCCTCCTATTTATTTCTTCTTTTAGCTAACATCACACTACTATGCCCAGCTTATTTGTTAAGAGAGAGTTCTTGCAAATTTTTTTCCTGAGCTAGTCTCATATTATAAACACATTGATCTCTGCTTCCTGAGTAGTTAGAGTTGCAGACATATGCCACCTTATCTATCTAGCCTTTATGCTAATGTCTGGTTGATATGTTAGGCACAAGAAAGGATCAACAATAGTAGGGAATAATCAGATAACAGGCTGCTATATGGTTAATGATAGTCACTGAATGGATAAGCAAGGAAGCTGGACATGCTAGGTGAAGTAAACTAGGTGGCATCTGTCAGAAAAGAACATACATCTCAAACTCAGATGCTTATTTCTGAATTTTTCATTATTATTATATTTCTTAGAATGTGACTAACCATAGATAACTGGGCCACTGAAAGAGAAATCACAAATAAAGGAGACTACTATAGTAAATATTGTACCATTAATTGCTCTGTGACAGAGTCTGATTAGCAATCAGTGGCAAGGATAATTTTGGAAAGTAAATCCTACAGTAGGATAATTTTCTTCTGCTCTGATCTGTTTAGCACAAGCCTTAATAACACTTGCTGAAAAAAGAAGGTAAGGGAAAATGGCTATTCTCATCATTATCCTTCAAGATTAATATTTAAGCTTTTTTCAGAAAAATCCAATTAAAATGAACAGTAATACATTATATAAGATAATATATGTATATGAATATTTAAATTTTCATTGTTTGTGAAAATATTTGGGCTTTCTAATGCTATGTTTAACTATTAACCAACCATGGACATTTCTCAGAAAAAAAAGAAGTATTTAAAAAATGCAAGGCCCTGAAGGTTATCATAGCTCTGCTAGCAGCAGAGTGGGGAGTAGCGAGGGTTGAAAATATAGATGTACTGGGTAACCTGTATCTGTCTTTTATCTCTGTCACCTGGAAGTCTCTGTGGACTATCTTGAGATCTTTAATCTCTTTATATTCTTCTCTGGTCCATAGGTCTTTCTCTCATCCACTCAGAAAAATTTAGTGGTGGAGTTGATTGATGTTTAAGAAAAGCTACTTGGAAGTAGAGGTAACATAGGCAGGGAAGGATTCCAGTGGTGTAACTCCTTTGAACAACTAACTTACAGTGCAACAGAATGAATACCAGGGAGCTGGAATGTGTTTTATTAGGGGCAAAAGGTCAAGGAGGGGCTGTCAGATGAATGAGAAAAGAATGATGGGTGCATATCATCATAATATTCAGTGTATGTGTGTGAAAATGGAGCCTGAGTAACTTCAGGGGATGGATGGTGTTGGGAGAGATGAGGGAGAATGATGGAAGGGTGACATGGAGCCAGCTGCATTGTGCTGATATATTGAATCGAAATCCCTTGGTAGAATGACTTAAACATAATTAATAATTAAAATATTAGAAAGGAAAGACACAGGAGGAAAGAAAGAAAGAAAGAAAGGAAAGAAAGAAAGAAAGGAAAGAAAGAAAGGAAAGAAAGAAAGGAAAGAAAGAAAGGAAAGAAAGAAAGAAAGAAAGAAAGAAAGAAAGAAAGAAGGAAGGAAGGAAGGAAGGAAAGAAGGAAAGAAGGAAAGAAAAGAGAGAGTGAGTGAGTGAGGGAGAGAAGAAGAGCAGGAAGGAAGGAAGCTATTCTTTGTCAGATAACAGCTTCCAGGGAACTAGTAATCCAGAGAGGAGTAATGGTACAAATGATACAAATTATTTGGCTGGAGACAATGAGTGGCAAACCATGGCCCAGGTTTTGCAGGTAATCTGGAATAGTAAAAGGTATCCGGCCTGCTTGTCCCCATCTCTTCCTTCTCTCCACCCTCAGCTTCATTTCTTGGCTTTAAATCTTGCATCTTTCAAGCTTGCATTTCTCCTTAAGCCTATGATTACATCTTTTATCAAAAGCCATTTATTTTACTTTAGGTGATGGATGACTTCTGGAGAATATTTGAACTGCATTAATATGTCCACTGTTTCCTGCATTGGGAGAATCTTGTATCTACAACAAAATGTCACAAATATTCAAGAAATGTAGTATCTTCTGAAAAGACAGTTCTTAAAACTCTCAGAAAAGACATTAAGAAACCAATATTTGATTTACTGAGAATCTCAGAAAAGTATGGAAATATCTTCATATAGGTTTGCTTTTATTAATATAGAGACATTTCTTTATTTGAGTCAGCATTGTATTTTCTTTTTATAAGTGTTAGATTTTTTAGAAAGAGGATGGGCCCAAGGTGATGGTTTAACACCTGCAATCCAAGCTAATCAAGAGACAGGGATTAGAAGAATTACAGTTTAATGCTAGGAAGGGTATATAGGACAACTAGGAGGCACGGATATTCAGGGTTTCTCAAGTTATGGTCTGTCCTCTTCTCTCTCTCCTTCCCTGCCCTCTCTCTGTCACCCGTATGCCCCCACATGCACAAAACAACAATACTTATATCATGTTTGGTGATTGAGATAATGTTTGAAAATGATGGTTAAGAAAGTACAGAATTCTTGAGGCACTGTGGTTCACACCTGTAATCTTAGCTACTCAGGAGACTGAGACCTGAGAATCACAGTTCAAAGCCGACCCACTCAGGAAAGTCCTCAAGACTCTTTTCTCCAAGTAACCAATTCTCTACTGAGAAAACGGAAGTGACACTGTGACTCAAGTTGTAGAGCACTAGCCTTGAGCTAAAGAGCTGAGGGACAGCGCCCAGGTTCTTCTCATCATTCTGCCTACCCAGTAAAGAAGTCAGCAGCTTCCTCCGCCAAGTGTCCTAACTATGATGTAGTACTTTACCATTGACCCAAAGGTAACACCTCAAGTAGCTGTAAAGTGAAACCTCAACCATGTTGAGTTAATCTCAATCTTTCCCCCTTTTCAGTTATCTCAGGTACATATTCTGGTAATGGAAAACTGAACAATCCAATATGAATTCTAGTAAACTCTTCTTCAAGTCAGTTAAGAAAACATGAATGGATCAAGACAATGTAGTATATATACACAAAGGAATTCCATCAGAAAGAATAACATTGCCCCATTTGTTAGGAAATGGAAAGACTTGGAAAAATTATATTAAGTGAAGTAAGCCAGGCCCAAAGAAACATAGGTCCCATGGTTTCCCTTATTTGCAATAACTAGTATATGTCTGAGACAAGCAGAAAAGGTCAGATAAGTTGATGTTAGGGGAATGAACCCCCAGATAAGTATTCAAATGTTTTTTTTCTCTTTCATGCAATTGTTTCTAACATATTTATAAGATTATTTCTATGTTGCTTTGTATGTCCCTCCCCCACGGTATAAACCCTGCTTTCACTGTATTTGATATTGGTATAATTTGTGGAGGGGAAGGGAAAAATCGTTTAAATAGGGATACAGGGGGACCCATTGTAACAAGGAGACGTACAAGTCCTTATGTTGAAAAACGAACTTTACAACTTTGGGTGTGGGGGGGAGTATGGGAAGGGATGGGAAGGGGATACAAAGAGGAGGCAACAATTCTTGATAAGAAATGTACTCGTTATCTTGCCCATGTAATTGCAATGGTATTTTCACAATAAATTAAGAAAAAGAAAAAAATGTCAGTTAATATTTATCAACTAGATATACTAATTTGTTCGTGTTTGCCAGCTGTCATTCAAACAGTAGATTAGTTGATCTTCCACCATACCATTACATGTTTGCTTTTGAAGGCATTTTAACAAGTAGTTTAAATTTTAAAGTAAACAAAATTGTCTGATGATCTGAAAATGGAAGAATTGCAAAGGGAAAAATCTTAAACTAATTGAATTTCAGATTACAAGGGCAAAAACCATAAATCAGCAAAAATAAAGACATCCAATTAAAAAAATAGATGTTAGTGCACTTAACCCAGCAGGGCTCATAAGTGCTCAGAAAGAATTTGTATATACTGGCTCATGCATGATAATTACTAAATAGATAAGGCTTTCATATTATTCTCTCTGTTTCATGTCAAAATAAGTCTCCTGTTTTGGAACTAATTTAGAGTCATTTACAATTTTCATATAACAGCTTATGGGGTCTTTTGACACTAAAATACAAACTCAGTGGGGGGAAGTCAGCAAAGCTGCACTGAAAATGTAAAAGTGTAAGAGAAATTCATCTTGATATTCATAGATACCGGAAAACATTTAATAACATTGCTACCAAGGACTAAAAAAGAAAACTCTGGCACATATCTCTTCATCATGATGTTTTCAAACTAACTTAAGTAAAGATTGTCTTTTGAAAGCCTAGAGAAATAAAACATGGCACAAAAATGCTATGATATTTTGAATAGAAAATTGGAATTGAGTAGGAAATGAACTTGTGGCTTCTTTAAGTCCAGCCCTTGTGCCCAGTTTTGGGAGAGCTTTATAATCATTCATATCTCCTTTTCAGGATAATTTAAAATAAGCCCATCTTGAAAGTGCATGAATCATCAAGTACCACAAACCCAAAGATAAGGTGCTAAGCAACCAGGAGGCCATGTACTGTGTTTTGGTCAGCTAATCTCACTACATCTCAGGAGTCCTGGGAAAGTGATAGCTTCTTCTCATCAAGAAGAATTCTTCTCTATACAGCCTGTTTACAATAAAATTTAAGAAAAATAAAGGATTTTATGCAACAGAAAAAAAAGAATTCCCTTTTTCCTTTTTTTTTTGATATTGTGAGATTTACATTGTGCTCTCATAATAGAAGATAGGGAGCAGTATATAATCTGTAAAGAAAGCCTTCATACAATGAACCTGATGAAAATAACACCTTAAAACAAACAAGCAGACAAAAAACACAAAATTACCACAATAAACCAGAAAACGGGATGACCATACTAATTTGATTTTCTCATCTACAACACTCAGCAAAGAATCTAGACCATAGCTCGGCAGCAGTGACTCATACCTACAATCCTAACAATTATGGATACCTTTGATTGGAAAGATTGCAGTTCCATGACCATTCAGACAGAAAACCATGTAAGACATTATTATCTCTATAGAGAACACTTAGACACATTGCCATGTGCCTGTGATCACAGCAATGGTAGGAAACCTAAAAATAGTTCATGGCAAAAATATTCTTCAGCCTCAAAAATAATAACATATTTCACCACTGTGCTACTGAAGATTAAAGACAGTTTATTTATATTTGAATTTAATCATCTATTTGAAACTTGTCCATCTTGGAAAATACTTAGAAAAATAAGTGGATTATGCAGTGTAGGAAAGTATAACTGTTATATTAGATGTGAAACAGTTTGAGCAAGCATATTGTGGGACTCATAGGGGACAGGGAGTTAGGATGGAGAGAAATGTTTTGATTCATCTTTGCAGAAATGTTTCTGAAACCACTACAAGAATTCAAATTACAATTTCAATATACAAATGCATAAAACAAAATGAATTTAAGGAGTGCTGAGCAACATCAACATAATATGCTTCAAACAAAATAAAATAAGAAAAACTTAAAAGTCACTTAATAAAACAGATTATATACAAGGGAGCAAACAAAAAACCACAAAAATATGTCAGGTGACTTCAGTAGAACAATAAAAGCCAGAATACAGTCTAATGACCATTTATATTTTTTTTATTGTGAAAATACTGTACAGAGGGGTTACAATTACATGGGCAACATATTGAGTACATTTCTTATCAAGCATTGTAGCCTCCTCCTTTGTTTCACCTTCCCATCCCTTCCCATCTTCCCCATCTTCCCACCTCCTCCTTCCCCTCTACTTCCCCCTCCCCCCTCCAAAGTTGTAAAGTTCGTTTTTCGACATTAGGATTTGTACATCTCATTGTTGCAATAAATAGAAATGGAATAAGATATAGTGATAAAATAGAATCCAGCTAAATAAGAATGGTTGAAATCTACAATTAAAGTTGAAGATCATCTAATTAGAAAAAATAAAGAGTAGAAATTAAATTTGGATCTCAGGATATAACTTTATAAAATAAAGACTGAACATTGAAAAGGTTAGAATAGAAAAATAATACCATAGAAACATTACTTGAAAGAAATCTGCATATTTAAAATAATACTGAACTAATGATAAAATAAACTTACAGCAAGATATTTTGTAAAATTGTGTTTTTTAAAATAAAATGACCATTAAAACAAGAAAGCATAATAATTCTAAATTGTATGTACATCAAAAATATCCTCAAATATGATTTTTCCAAGTCTTTCCAGTTCCTTACAAATGGAGCAATATGTAACTGTAACCCGGATGAATTCTTTATGGTATTATATCCTTCGTTGTCCCCTTTTGAGAACCTGCTTCTTGGAGTTTCATTTCACTGAACTTGAGTTTGCCTTCCCAAAGAATTACATTTTTTGAGTTCTACCTTGAATCTACCTGATTTCTGTTAATACATGTATATACATTTGCATATCACCCAGCAGAATTCACGTATAAGTTCATACGCTAAATTTAGCTTTCATGTATATGGAATCAAGAATTCAGCTGGTCGCCAGTGGCTCTGCTTATAATCCTGGATACTCAGGAGGCTGAGATCTGAGGATCATGGTTCAAAGCCAGCCCAGGCAGGAAAGTCCATGAGACTCTTACCTCCAATTAACCACACGTAAATTGGATGTGGCATTGTGGCTCAAGCTGTAGAGCACTTGCCTTGAGCTGAAGAGCTCTGGGACAGCGCCCAGACCCAGAGTTAAGGACCCAGGACTCCCCCCCAAAAATCCAATGTACATCCTACATCCTTCAAAATTAAGAGGAGTGAAGGATGGGGTGAGTTAGGGAAGGGACTGGATGAAATATTGAAAATGATGACATTGATCAAGATACATTATGTTCATAAACTGCTTTGTTAAATGGTAACTCCTTTATATAACAACTTTAATAAAACAAAATCTGAAAAAACTCTAATTTTCATTATGAAATTTTATTTTAGCTAAGTATGCTAGAGCATAAATTCTCAGAAAGTTTTTGTTTCTTTGGGCCTGACCTATTTAACTTACCATATTATTTTCTAACTTTTTCTTTCTTTACACACAGTACAATATCATTCTTTCTATTGGATGAGTAAAATTTTATTACATATTTTTATTTGAGATTTTTGTAGAATCCAATGTGCCCATTACATCTGTGTACTTGACATCATGGACATTGAAATGATGTCAAAAATAAAAGCAAATAAATATGGAATAAATCCAAAGGATAGAAACAAAAGTTTAGTGTTTATGAACATAATGACTTCCTCCCAACGAGGACAATGTGGGAAGGGGAAATAGAGTGTAATGTTCCATCCAAAATAAAGCAAATCATAGTTCTGCTAAGATAGTCAAGGTTAGTTTCTGTATTCTTAAATCATAGATACTGTGCATCCTCAATAAAACTGATCAAACTGTAATTTTTTGTCTGTTTGTCTTTCTCTGTAAACCCCATAAATTTATCCTAATCATTAGGAAACTATCAAACAAATTCCAAAAGATATCTACAAAATAACTTTCTCACAACTACTGAGTTATCCAACTCTAGGAAACCTAGAGAGACAAGATTATTTAACACAATTTACTCAAGATTAAAATCTAGAAAAAGTAAAATATATCCTGCACTAGCTGAAGAAATCCTATGCATTCTGGATTTAATAATAATATATTGGTTCATTATTGGTAACAAAGATAACAAATATAATAAAGTAAGATACATATAGTAGGAAACACTGTCTGAGGACATACAAAAGCCCTCATAATTGTTTTATGGATTTTTAATAAATCTAAATTTAAACAAATAAATGAATAATATATAGTGTATATATTTACAATATGATATAATATATATTACACATGTATTTATATAACATATATAACATGAATTTTCTTTCTAAAAGAAAGGGTATTTCTTCCAAAATAAGTGTAATTTATTGATCCAGGGGTAAATATAATGTTCATACATGTGAAGATACATATACCTTAATCACTGCTGAGTTAGCCTTGTTCAGTATAAATGCTATATCACACACACACACACACACACAAATCCTGCTTTTAGAACAAAGTAGAATTAATGCTAGTTCACAATTTGGATTGTTACAATTCAGTCTTTAGTTGAAACAAAAACATTCATATCAACTTATAAGAGCTGGATTTGACAAAAAAAAATGGGTTGCTGTAACAGATTTCATTGTTCATCCTCTGGGAGTCTATTTATAACATTATTTATATGTCAATTTGATAGTGTTCTTTCCTCATAAAAGCTTACCTAATTTAAAGTTAATTAGGTTATAAAACAAAATATAAAACTAATGGAAAATCTTGTTATATTTAAGGGTAACTTTTTTCTAGCAGGTGTTGGTAGAGAAATTTGTTGGCTATAGAAAACCGAAGAACAAATTGAAACAAGACCTTTTTGTGACATTTATAAAGCATAAATGTTACATAACTACAATGAAAAGTTGATGAAGACATGCAGAATTGCCTCAAAGATTAACAAACTTACATTAGTTTGAAGAATGAATAATACCTATGATCCTTTCTCAGTGTTGAGCATGTTACTCTGTGTTTCTTAATTTTTAATTTTTATTCATTCCAATTTAAAAATGACATGCCAACAGCTGCCTATTATGTATACATACCTCCAACAACCTGTATTTTTCCTACATAAAAATACAGATTAACATACATATTAGCATCTTAAGACAAAATACAATTAACTGCCAAGTATATTAGGAAATAAAATCTCATGGGCCTTTACAATATTTTTGAACTTTGTATATTTCTTTCTACAGTGGGAAATTTTTGAGGAGCTATGTTGTTTTGCTTGGATCCCCTTACATAAAAGTGAGTTATCTATCATTAACTAAAGTTTATTAGCTGCATACTTTATATCTCCACACCTACTTCCACACTTTCTTTTCAAAAGGACCCTGCAATTTCCAACCCTGATATTGAGATGTGAATTTTCAAATTCTTAAAGTTATTTATTATGGCTTAACTGAAATATGTTTCTATACCTGTTTCAGGGGTTTTGGTTGAAAGCTGAGCACGGTAATTAGATCTAGGTAATAGTGTCTTCTCATCACAGTGGCTATAAAATCGTGTTCTCTGAGAACAAGACAGTTATGTAAAATATCTGCAGTTGTATGATTTCTTTCATCTCTATCTAAATCTTTCTCCCTCTATTAGTTCTCTCTTCTGTTCTGTATTCTCAAGTACAAATGAGGAATCAGATAGCTTCCAAATAGCTTCCAGATAGCTTCAGCTTTTGTTGAAGACCATGATATTATAGAAAGAGATCGTCTTGCAGTAATAGAACCAGCACAACTAATAAGGTAGGTAAGGAAATATTCTTAGTAATATTTTAAACCTATGGAATTGGACTATCCCTGAATTCCTGAACTCATAGTCATATAAGTTGAGAAAACCACACATACTCAAGTCAGGACAAGGTGGTTCACATTCATCTAAGGAATTAAGAATCTGTCTTTCTACAGGCATCCTATTTCAGGTGACAATTACTCCTCCTCACAGATATCATACTACATTTCTCTCTTGTCTGCCAAGGACTTAAGCAGAGATGGCTCTGCACTGTCTATACTTGTGTAGGAATACAACATATACAGGCTCCCTTCAGTGAGAAAAATGCCTGACTAGTTCTCTATTCTCTATATATTTCATAACAAATTTATTTGTGATATAATGAGCTAAGCAAGTTAATGTGTATCCTTTACAAACAATGCCAGGCACAGAGAGATGCCTAGTTGAAGAATTCTTGAAAATCACTTTCAATTTTGAATAAAAATGTGTATATTTGTTGGGCTCTGGTAGCTCACACCTGTAACCCTAGTTACATAGGAGGCTGAGATCTGATGATCGTGGTTCAAAGCTAGCCCAGACAGGAAACTCCATGAGACTCTATCTCCAGTTAACCACCAGAAAACCAGAAGTTGTGCTGTGGCTCAAATGGTAGAGCACCAGCCTTGAGCTGAAGAGCTGAGGGACAGCATCCAGGCCCAGAGTTCAAGCCCCACTACTGACAAAAAAGTGTACGTTTTACTAGATACAGCATGGTCTTTTGATGTATAACTGAATTGAGCAATATTTAAACCAAACTGATTAATATATCCACCACCTCATGTGTTTATTTTCTGTTGTAAGAAGATTTATAGTCTACTCTCCTAGAAATTGTCATTATGCATTATATTAATTAATTTATCCATCTTATACAGTAGATCTTTAGATCCTCTATCTCATAAATAATTGCTGTTCTCTTTGGCTTTGCTCTTAATGGGATTGCTGAATCACATGTTTTGGGAAATGCCCATATATTTCCATAGCAATTAGGTTAACTTTCATTTCCACCAACAGAGTGCAAGATTTCCCTTTTCTCTGCATCCTTGTCCACACTTGTTATCTTTTATCTTTTTGCTAAGAGATAACCTTTTACACAAAGAGTTGGGTATCTCAGGAACAAATGCCAAGTAAGGTTAAAAGTGTAAGTCTCAAATTTAATCTTCAGATCCAACCCACATTCTTAGATACAGTTTTATCACTCTCCTTTTCTTTAATCATTAAAATCACCTCCTATGCCTTTATTAATGGATGCCATGATTCCAATTTGCTCATCTTTTCAATTTGTATAATTTTCCGTAATTTGATCCTGAAGTGGAAAAGTGATCAATATACATAGTATGTAGTATATGTAGTATATAGTGGATTGTTTTTTACGTCTGCAACTTATCTACTATGCAAGCTCAAATAATTAACAAGTAGCAAACTGTAGGTTGTGGAATTTACAGGGGGTGAGCTAGTTGTCACAGAACAGATATGAGAGGCCAATTAGATTTCTGGGAAATATTGCTCTAGGGAATATTTTCCTCTAGGTAGAATAATAGAGAACAGATAAACAAGCAGCACCTCCAAAGTATTTATCTTGTGTCACCAATTAGGCAAACATCGTTCCTTAGACTATGAATACTTATCTTCACAACTATTGCAGATTTGATCAAAGAGATCAAAGCAGGTTGTTCTGAGCAATGGGAGTGCTTGTAAATTCTTCCTTTCCTGACCAGTCTGGATTTTTTAAGACAATCTTGACAAAACATAAGAGATATTTTACTTTCTGCTAACTCATTCCTGTTCCCCAAAACACTATCAGCAAGACTCTAGGAAAGCCTTTATTTTATTAAATTCACTACAACTACTCGTGTTACAACTCTTCTCATCTCTCACCTGAATTGCTATTATAACTACCTCAATGTTTTCATGGGTTTATAGACTCCTACTTCAGTTCCTTCTACTTGTGCCTTGTCTATCTTGGGACACATCATAAAACTTTTATGAGTGATTTTTTTCACAGATATAAATCATATATCACACTTCCAATATAGAATTAGGGCTAGAATTATATGTGTTAGGATGCAAAGAGTGAGAAACACAATGGTCGGGTGTTAATATTATTTTGATTTCTACAATGTTCTTTATAAAAGATCTCTGGCGTCTAACTATTGAGGCTTATATGACACCATATACTTTATTGAATCTACATGACCTACAAAATAAACCTGCAATGATTTAGAGTCTTAGATCTTTCAGATTTGCTTCCAACTGAAACTTCACTAAATACTCATGGTTTCCTGATCATAATCTGTACTTCCGTAATTTCACACTCAGATTTGCTCTTAAATCTTCCTGGAAACTAGTTGTCCTCTTTCTGTAAAAAGAAAAAGCCATAATCCTTTTCCTTTTGCTGTACTTTAAAGCCTTTCCCAATATTTTCCTTATAGCTCAACAACATTCTACTATATATATATATATATGAACATATATATGTGTAATAATATATATGTGTGTAATAATTTGTGTAATAATTCTTCTTCTGTCCATTACTTGAAAAGCAGCACCTAATCTGTTTTCACAGCACAGAACCATAGTACCAAAACAGCACAAAAATATAGGCACATAGACCAAAAGAATAGAACAATAAACCCAGAAATAAGTTTATACAATTATAGCTTATTTTCTTTAAGAAAATGTTCCAAAACCATGCTTGAAGAAATGACACCCTGTTCAGCAAATGGTGTTGTGAAAAATAGGTATCCCTACAAAGAAAAATGAAACTAAATCTTTGTCTCTTATTCTAAGATAAAAATTAATTAATCATTAATCAAAGACACTAATGTAAGACCTGAAATTTTCAAATTAATACAGGCAAACATAGCGCAAACAATAGAAGTAAGCAATAGAAGCAGGCAACCTCCTGAATAGGAGATTACCAATAGCTCCACAAATAAAAGCAAAGGCTGCAACTGAGATTCCATTAAACTATAAAGTTTTTGTAAGGCAAAAGGAATTGTCACCAGATTAAGAACAACGGTTTACATAACAAATAAAAGTATTTACCAGCTATATATCTGACCAAAGATTAATAATCAGAATATATAAGAACACAAAAAATACTAAACTGAAAGAACCAATTCTATTAATAAAAGGATGAATGTTCTTAATAGATAGTTTTTTGTCAGTTGTGGGGCCTGAACTCTGGGCCTAGGTACTGTCCCTCAGCCCTTCAGCTCAAAGCAAGCGTTCTACCACTTGAGCCACAGTGCCATGTTCAGCTTTTTCTGCTTATGTGGTGCTGAGGAATCGAACCCAGGGCCTCATGCATGCAAGGAAAGCACTCTACCACTGAGCCACCTTAGCAGCCCCAATAGATAGTTATTGAAGGAAGAAATGCAAATGGACAATAAATAAATGAAGAAATATTCAAGATCTCTAATCATATAGGAAATGAAAGCTGACATGATATTGAATGTCTATTTCACTCCAGTCAGAATCCCTAGCATCAAGAATGGCTACCACAAGCACAATAAAATACTAATAAGGGGTGATGGAATGTGGGAAGATGTTGGTGGAAATATAATTTAGCTCAGCTATTATGGAAATCAGGATGACAGTTCTTCAATGTAAAGAAAAGTAGAACTCCTTTGTGGTCAAGAGTTACATTTCTGAAGGAATAGGTCAGTATATAATAGAGACACACTCTGAATCACAATTGTTGCAGCACTATATTCAATCATCAGTCTTCAAACTGCTGCAATGTACCTACTTGATCTGATATACATTGCTCTTCAGCACTTGCTTTTTGGGAAGTAAATAGCTGTACTGTGGTATTGTGGTATATTCATTTCCTTGTTGGAGTGCTGCTAGGTAAATAAAAGAAAGAGAGTAACCCAGGTTATCACCTTGCCAATGAGACATTTAGATTAATTGTTGAATGATATATTTGCAGAAGAGACTTGATCTATTGGATGTCTTTACCAGGTATTCCTAACTAAAATATTAATTAGAACAAAGAGCTGTAGAACATATTTCCTTGCCAAATGTCAGGTAACCTACATAACTCTCTGGGATTAAATGGATATTTCTCATAATTTAAGTGATCTCTGTTATAGCAGATGAGCACATAAGGCTATTTAAAAACCTCATTTTATTTGGGGCCAGAGGTACAAATCCCAGGCACAAATAATATTTCACCAATGTGTTAGATTGTTTTCTGAAGGAGAAATGTTACAACATTTAGGCTGGCATATTGTTGGGAATGAAAATCTTAAAATTCATATTTTTATTCAGAAGCACAGCAATGTGTTGAATTAGAAATTGCACATCTGGAATGGAAGCAATTTTAAATGGCTGATTAATGATCGCTAATTACAGGAATAAAACATGGGTTGGATTCATCTGCAAATCACATTTAGGACCATTTCCATGAGCTTTTATTGTGTATTCCATAGTCACCTATTTTTCATGAAAGCATTCAAAATTTCTTTTTATGCCCATATAAAATATTTTTTTGGAGCCACACTGTATTTTATCACTTAAGTATGGAAAATGTCACCTATGGTCATCAGCATTTCTGCTAAATAAAACATTTGGCTTAGCTAATTTTCTTTACTTAACATAAATAAATGACTCTAAGGAAAAAATCTATTATAACAATGAAAATATAATTTTCCTAAAATATTCATGTTCCTATATGTACATATATATGAACTATAGATGATAATGATTCTCTAATTTACTTCAAGTTTTCCCACACCAATTATCACATTCTAATGAATCTACCCACTTAGAGAAAAGATAAATTAGTGCTTTCAGAAAAGACATATATCAAGCCACTTGAATTAGACATATTTTATGTAACTCCAGATTTCTTTAAATACTTAATTTAAACTGGCATGGGGGAAGAATTAGCTCAATATAGGTTGGAAGCAGGAAAATAAAAGTCTATGTGTCTTCAAGTACTAAGAGGAGAACAGGTGAAATAGGTAAATTGCGTAGTCTGCATCAGCAGAACCTCATGCTTTCATGAGCACAGAATCATGTACATGGAGTATCTTACTTCAGTGGTGGGGAAGAATATGACTCAGATTCTAAATTATGTCTTTTTATTTGAAAGAGATCACATTGTCTAACCATTGGAAAGTAAGCTCTCAAAGACACAATCTCTGGAAATGGCCACTTGGGTATGGTGGGGGTTATAGGCGAGGGTTGATAATGGATGCGAGAAGAAAGGGCTGAACGCAAAGCAGATTCTATGGAGCTAGAAAATATGAGGGGAGGTTAAAGTTGGGAGGGATGGGGAAATGATGAAAGAGAAGACACTGATCAAGATGCATTGTACTTATAAACTGATTTGTTGGCAAACCCTTTGTACAACTACTTAAGGATCATAAAAATATAATTAAAAGGAATTCAATTTGAGCTGTGTTGACAGGAAACAAAGCCATCATTTTGCTCATGTTTCCAAATCTGAAGAAGCCAATCTCCAATGGGGAAGCCTCTATTTCATAGTACAATTAAATCCCCAAACGATCCTTGTGTGGAATCTGAATTCAAATGTTCTATTATTCAGCCCTTGAATATATTTTCAAAAAGTTGTTATGCCATTTTAAGTGCTCTATAAAGTATGCTGGTAGCATTTTTTTTAAAGTCAATTGCATGAGGACAGCATGTTTTAGGATTGACAATCACAGAATGTAAAAAGCAGAATATATTTCTGCTTTTGTTTCTGTAGAAGTAGGAGTAGAAGGAACCCACCTACTTGAAACAACTAAGGAAACAACACAAAATATATAAAATAATAAAATGTTTCTAAGACATTGATCTGGAGACAGTATCCCTGAGAAACTGGAAGCAAGTGAAGGCAGCCTTCTGATGGTGTTCTCTGCTTATCATGCTTTATTCAAAGCAGAGTCTAATGAGCACTCAGATTACTAAACAGGAGAAAGTTTCTGAGAAAGATATTAGGGATATATGCAAGGAAATAATCAGAAGCTGGGAAGTATTCATCTGAATGGATGAAGAGTAGTAGTATCTGGTTGGAGAGAACTGAGAATGTTTCATTCTTGCCAGTCAGATTAGAACAATTCAGATTCCATTGGGCACTAGAGATAGCAGACATATGGCCCTACTTTTATAGTGGAAGAGAAATAACCATAGACAAAGATTGATCAGGTATTAATTGATTGGAAATCATTAAACCTTATACATATAAATGCAGAAGTCTTTAACAAAATATTACCAAATGTAATCCAGCAAGAAATAAAACAGAATTACATTATGCAGTTATTTGAGAAAATGACATCACACCAACTTTTGAAATGTTAATCTCTATAATTCAGCATATTAACTGACTCAAGAAGAAAAACATGTTCAAAATCAACTCAACAGATATAGATCTATTTGATAAAATCCAACACCAAGTTTTGATTAAAATGTGTTATAAAGGGGATCCACATGGTTTTTATTCTATATTAGATAAACTGCATTGACAAAGACTCTACAATTAGAATGTCAAAAGTTCCTGTGAAGATGGGGAACAGAGATGTTTGTTTACATCCTTCTGTATTCCATATCAATATATGCCATAATGGTATAAGACACAAAAATTAAGTGCTACTTAGATTTGAATGGATAGAATATGATTGGTATTATCCACACATCACCTAAGGGTTCAAGTTCACAAACTGAGAAATAGACCAGACACAGTTGGAAAAGTCAATGTTAAATAAAAATCCATTGTTTCTATGTATGCATTTTAAGGATTCAAAATGTTCTTGTGAAGAAAAAGTAAACAAAGCAGGCTTTTTTTATTTTTTAAATTTTTGTTTGTTTTGTTTTTGTTTTTTTGTAGATAGTGGGGCTTGAACTCTGGGGTTGGGCGCTGTCCCTCAACTCTTCAGCTCAAGGCGAGCGCTCTACTGCTTGAGCCACAGCGACACTTCCAGTTTTCTAATGGTTTATTGGAGATAAAAGTTTCACGGACTTTCCTGCGTGGGCTGGCTTTAAACCATGATCCTCAGATCTCAGCCTCCTGAATAGCTAGGATTACAGATGTGAGCCATCAGCACCCGGCATAGCAGGCTTTTATCTTTTGAAAGATTTGCTTCCAGAGATAGCCTCTTCTGTGTGGTTATGAGGAAGCTGAATCTCTAGGCATGTTCTCTTCCATACCAGGTAACAATAGATCATAGGACTAAAACTGTCCATTCCAGTTAAGTAGTTTTTGATTTTTCGCATACACTAGAGATAGATGCCTACATAACCAGCCTTCAAGAAATATTTTGGTTATTTTGTTTCTAGGGACCTACACTGGAAGATATTCCATACATACCATCATGCATGGAACGTCTTAAGTATTTTCTGTGTGATTCCATCAGAAGGGAACTCTGGAAATGTCATGGGTTTTTTTGGGTGGATTTTAATCTATGTAACCATTTCTTTGGCTGTTTATTTACAGCAGCACTAACATTAAAGACATTTAGAAATATATATAACTGAACATGTATGCACATTTGTTTGATGAAATTTCAAAAATATTTGATGAAAAAAATTAAATAATAAATATAGAGAGACATATTATGGTCAGAAATAGGGAAAAACATTATTTTAAGATGGAAATTCTCCCTTAATTGATTGCAAATCTAGCAGTCATTTTGGTCATAATTGAAAATTTGATTCTAAAATTTCAGAGTATGGGATCATTTAAGAAAATTTTAACATAATAGAAAAATTAGAATGGTACATTATTAGAAAAAGAATACTCATATGGACAAAAAAGCAGATAGAATACAGACCTGTAGGTCTGTATACATAATTATAATCAATTATTTTTCAAAAATTAGGTCTAGAAAATGCAACAAGGAAAAGAAGATCATAAGCACATAATCTTTATATGGAAGAAACAGAGACTTCCAATTCTGTCTCTTAACAAACAGAAGAAATAATCAAAAGAACCCAGGAACCTAAATGAAATCTGTAAAATACAAAACTACACAAGGAATATAGAGAAAGATAGATGAGAATAACTTAGAGTGTACAAAAATACCTTGGACAATACAAGAAAAGCATACTTATAAAAGGGAAAATGGATTTGACTTTCTAAATTTAAAACTTTCTGGCAATAGGCATGATAAAAACAAAATAGGATAGTTTTTTTTAAATCTGTATCTATCTACTTACTTATTATGTAAGTCTAGGGGCTTAAACTCAGGGCTTGGGCATTCTCCCTGAGGATTTTTTGTCATTGTTGTATGTCCACCTATGGATTTTTTTAAATTGTATAGGTGATGCACAGAAGGGTTACAGTTACACAAGTAATGAAATGAGTACAATTGTGAACATTGTTACCCCTTCCCTTAAGTCTCCTGCTATTCCCCCACCCCCCAGCTCTTTCATTTCCATGTTGTAAAGTTGATTTCCAATATAGTATCTTGTGAGTATCATTGTTGCATTGGTTCACCCTTTGTCCTTAGTCTCACCATTTCTGGGATTCTCCTTCCCTTCTCCAAATCAGATAAACTTATATACAATACAAAGGGTACTGAAACCAACCAACAAACAAAAGACCAGTGATAAACAAAAGAAAAAAGAAAAGAAAAAGTAATAACTGCATACAATACAAATAAGTCAGTTCTTTCACATTTTTTGGTTTTTTGTGATTGTCAGTTGTGAGGCTTGAACTCAGGTCCTGGATGCTGTCCCTGAGCTGTTTTTGCTCATGGCTAGTGCTTTACCACTTTGAGCCATGGCTCTACTTTTCCTTTTTCCTTTTAGTATTTTGCTCGAGGGCCGGGCTCAGCCACAGCTCCTCATCTGGCTTTGGTAGTTTACTGGAAACAAGATTCTTAGGGCTTTATCTTCCCTGGCTAGCTTTCAGCTGGGATCCTCAAATCTTAGAGAAGTTCACAGGAGAAAAATTTACAGAGAATGTCTTCGATATTTTGTTTTCAGAGAAAGTATTTCCTTTCTAGGAAAGTATATCCTATAAAAGTACTTGCATCTAGAATTTGGAATACTGACAAATTGCCTGAAAAGGTCTCCATGTTATAAAGTAGAACAAGGTTTTCTATCAAATAGTCATGATATTTAAGGTTTACATATATATTCTAGTCCAATATATCCAAAAGAACCTAGCATATACTTCCCACTTAATTTTATACTTCCTCATTAATTTGCACCAAGATAATGGTATTAAAATTTGTATTGTCGGCAAATAAGTTACATATGTATTGTCTCCTAATAACATAGTATGAATCCTGAAGTATTCAATTTCTTTATTAGCATAATAACACTTTGATACTACTTGTAATTTTCCTATAATTGCCACATAATCATCAAATACTCTAAATTCAGAATATGAACCTCTCTTATGTAATAAGATGATAAAAGTTAAAAAACCCATTAATACACAGAACTGATTCCAGAATCTTCTATAGTAACATTTTTCTGTGGAATGCTATTATGTCTTGCAAGTTAAATTGTGCTTGAAATGTTTACTTTAGAAAAAAATGATTTTAATCATGAATAAAGTACAAATTTTATACATTGAGAACAAAATTACAATATTACAGAAAATCTTCTAATAAGATAAAACCCATAGGAAGTTTTCTTTTATTATATAAATTCATTTTCACTATGTTATTTACATAATCAAAAGGAAATTGAAAATATGGAGCTCAGATTTTTTCTGCAAAATCCACATTTTCTAATATATATCTATCAATTGACATGCTATCATAAGCGTGAAGTATAGATTATTTTAAGTTTTTCTATAATTTCTAAAAGATGCTGGTATGAAAAGCAAGACAAACAGCCAATGGAATATGGAAATAATAGTCCAAAACATTTGATGTATTCTATAGAACATAAGAGCTCTTGCCAGCAATTTCTGTGCTGACAAGAATATCGGTTCTTGGTGGTGCAATTTCCGCTTTGATCTTTAATTATCACTATCATACATATTCTTCTGAAATTATAAACAAAAAGGCATGTGAGAACCTGTTTATCAATATCATGGCACTGTTGATTTTATTTTCTTTTGTCTCAAAAGCCTACCCAAAATATAGTCCCACAGTCCTATGAGCCTAGAAAACACATGGATATTGTGAGGTTTTGCTGCACTATTTAATTTTGTTTTCACAAAATCAATGTGAAGATTTGTCTTTTGTTGCTCATACTACATACTTCCTTCATTTTATCATTTGCTCCAAACACTTATGGAGACCTCAACATTTGTGGCTCATGCAAAGTCCTAGATATTCAGAAGGCTAAAATCTTAAGAATCATAATTTGAAACAAGGCAGGGCAGGAAAAATCATCAAGATTCCATTTGCAAAACTAGCAAAGACAAGAGCTGAAAGAACAGCTAAGTAAAAGAATACCAGCAAGCAACAAGGTGAGTGTAAGGTTTAAGTTCAAACCCCAGTATTACCAAAATTTAATTAATTAATAATTAGTTAATTAAAATGATAGCTGTGCAATCACCAAATACTAGTGGGCACAACAGACCACTTCAATAAAAGTAATGTTTTTTTTTTCTAAAATTGTGTGCTGGATATATTGTAATCCTAATGGCCATATCATTGTATGGTAAAAATTATGATGACTCTACCTCTTATTTCTTCACTGTTTAATTACTGAAAGTTCTCAGGTTGTCATTTAAAAACAAAAAAACAACCTCTCCTTTAACAATACCTGCAAATAGATAAAACTCATTGTATGCCCTTTGACAGTAGTGCATTATATAGGTCATGGGTACAGGATGACCTTTCCTGATGTACTTTATTGTGTTTCACACAGCCAAATAAAATAAAATAAAATAAAAAGTCTAAATATCCATTTTCTGCTTTGTCTCTTATGTTAGAGAAAACTCTATTTTCTGTAAGTTTCACTACTCCCTATTGTTGGAGAGTAAAGCACAATTCAACAGAAACAGAAACTATTTACACAAATGCTTTCATTTGTTTTTAATGAAAATGCAGCCACAGAAAATCAGCAATGGATGCTTCATAACAGTGGGCTGATACCTTTCATTATTATTTATTTTTGATTATCATAAAACCTTTTGCAGTTTGACTTAGAAAATGTATGATCGAAAATTAAACTTAAAAAATATTGAATTTCTTTGTGCCAGAGTTTAGCTAGGTTGCGAAACACTGTTAGGTCATCTTGTCAGACATGTAAATTTGAAAAAAAAAAAAAAGTCATTACAACTACCTCTGCTAACATGTACACATATTAAGAATAGTTTGATGTGTTTCGAGGAATGTATACAGGCATTTAGCCAATACCTGATCAATAGAGTGAAATCTGTTATCACTATTAAGCTCTCTCTCTTTCCTTCTAATTATCACCCACTTTCCTTCCCCACACCCAGTGGTTATCTTGGTTTCTTTCCCCTGAAAATTAGTTTTGTCTGTTTTGTAATCATGTAAGCAGAATCTTCCAGTACGCACTATTTTTCCTTCTGATTTTTTGGGAGGGCTTGCCATATTTTTGAGATCATCACGTATCTGGGTGACTTCCTTGTTGTATAGCAAGCCTGACTTTGTGAAAATGCACTACATTGTGTTTATCCGATCTGAATTCCTGTAGTTTCTTATTTGGTTTCTGTCTCTGTCTCGCTAAGTTCTCTTTGTATCTGCTCTGAATAAAGTTTTATTGAACAACTCTGCAAGGCATTTTTTCCGAAGGAATTTAAGTAACTGGGAATGTGTGTGGCTATTGAGGGGTAGCCTTTCAAGTTATAATTAACCAATTGAGAACTTGCTCTCTAGGTCATTCAAATATTACGTCTTGTCAATAGAGGGCGCCAGAGATACGCTTCGGGAAAAAGAGTGGGTTGTTTGCGGGTGTCGTGACTCTACAGAGCATTGGCAGTGTGGACTTCTCCAGGCTCAGTGACCAACACCTTCCCTTGGAAGTCCAGGTTCGTGGCAGAACGCTTTCACAGAGATAGCTCCCCATGAACAGGTTTCCCCAACAATTGTGGGGCCAGATTGTACATAAGCTCCAGGAGGGGAATTATCAGCAAGTCACCCACACAACTCCAGTGCAGGCTCTATGATCCACTGAGCCGGGTCTGAGCTTTGTCCTGAGTTTGGCTCTAAATCTCAGCCTTGAGGGGAAGGGCTGCTTCATAAATTTGCCTGTCCCACACTGGTTCAAGTGCTCTCTATTCTCTAGCTGCTAAAATCTTGCTACATGTGCTCATTTTAAAATGTATCCACTCAAATTTGCTCATAGGAGCGTTCTCATTTCTTACTGAATCAAAACTGCAAACTATGTAGGGCTACTGGATCTCACTCTCGAAGATTATAATTTATTAGGAACTGCCAAGCAGTTTCCAAATACTCCCACAACATACAAGAGATTGTTTTTTTTTCCCCCCTAGATATTTCTTATGGTTGACTTTTTCCTGGGGCTCATGGGAAATTTCGAATGAATTCAGGATACTGGTCCACTGTCAGTCATCATTTGAGTGAGTGCATGTGACAATGGAACTGGATAGCTGGAAGGGATGAATGAGGCTGCGAAAGATCCCAAAGAACTATGAAATGCGCAACATTGATCACGATCACTTGCATCATAAATGGAAATAAAACACCTCATTACTACTCCTCAAAGGTAATAAGAAAATATATTAAAAATAAAAAAATAAAAGTAAGAGAAGGAATTTCCTATCTTTAATGGACAAAGTACCTTTTGAGAAAATCTTCTGCTGAAGAAACATTGACTATGTTTAGCTATTCTATTTTTAATTTAATTTAATTTTATTGTAAAGGTGATGTACAGAGGGGTTACAGTTACATAAGTAGGGTAGTGAGTACATTTCTTGTCAAACAGTATTACCCCCTCCCTTGTTTTCTCCCACTTTCCCTCCCTCCTGACTCCTCTCCCCACCAAGTTGTAAAGTTCATTTCCAACATAGCGTCTTGTGAGTATCACTGCTGCATTGGTTCACCTTTTATCTATTGTCTCATCATTTTGTTATTCTCCTTCTCTAAATTAGATAAACCTATATACAAGACACAGAGTACCAAAAAAAAGTGACAACAGGGGATAAACTAAAGGGGGGGAAAATGAAAGAAAAAAGAAATAACATCACCTAGTACACTAACAACACTAACAACAAACAAACCATTCCATATCTTGGAGTTGATTAGTATCATTTTATATGCTCATATGCTCATAGCTATTATGACCTCTGCTAGGACTATCCTAGCCATATACTAATTATTACAAATGAGGGAAACCATGGAACATCTATAGTACTTTCCAGAGTGGTGGAACAAGTTTATATGCCCATCCAAGGGAAGTTTCATTCCCTTTGGCAACATCCCTGCCAGTATCTGTTATTATTACCTGGGATGAGTTGGAATCTCAATGTTGCTTTGATTTGCATTTCTTTTATGACCAGGAGATGTTGAAAATTTCTCCATGTGTCTAGTGGCTATTCTTGTTTCTTCTTCAGAGAAGTCTCTTTTTAAGTCTTTAGCCCATTTATTCATTGAGTTGTTGTTTCTTTGAAGATTTGTTTTGGGGAGATTTAATTTTTTGAGCTTGAAATATATTTTAGATATGAGGCCTTTGTTTGATACATAGCCAGTAATGATCTTCTCTTATTCTGTGGGCTTTCTATTTATCTTGCTAGCTATAGCCTTTGCCATGCAAAAACACTTCATTTTGATGCAGTCCTATTTACATCATCTTTCTTTGATTTGTTGGAATTCTGGATTTTTGCCTAGGAAGTTTTGACCGATGCTTAGGAGCCATAGTGTTTCCTCTATCCCTTCCCATAGTATTTTCAGAGTATCTGGTCTTCAAATGAGAGAAATTGATTCTAGTGCAGGGCGATGTATATATATATATATATATATATATATATATATATATATATATATATATATATATATATATATATATACATGGAATTTTATATATATTTATAGATACAGACATATCTATAGATATATATCTTGCAAGACTCAACAGCTATGTGCATAAGAGAGGTTAACTTCAAGAGTTTTTTAAAATACTTTTCTTTTTTCTTTTCCTTTTTTCTTTGATTTATTCCCTATTGTGTCTGTTTTTTATTTCTATTCCCTTTGTCTGGTTTGTAAGATTATCTGATTTGGGGAGGAGAAGCAGAAGCACAGAAAGGGTGGTATGAAGGGTGAAACAATTCATCAGTGATACTCACTAGACCCTATGTTGGGAATTAAGTATCCAACTTCCGAGGGTGAGGAGGGAAGTCAGGAGGGGAAAATCTGGGAGAGAATGTTGGACAGGATGACACTGTTCAAAAGAAACTGTGCCTTTACCTGGCTCATGTAACTGTAACCCCTCTGTACATCACCTGTAAAACAAAATTTAAAAGAAAAAGAAAGGAGCATTGACTCTATTTGTTTGTTTGTTTGTTTTTGCTTGGTAGTGGGGTTGAACTCTGGGCTTGGACGCTGTCCCTGCGTTCTTCAGCTTACAGCAAGCGCTCTACCGCTTGAGCCACAGCTCCACTTCTGGTTTTCTAGTGGTTTATTGGAGATAAGAGTCTCAAGGGCTTCCCTGCTTGGGCTGGCTTTGAGCCGAGATCCTCAGATCTCAGCCTCTTGAGTAGCTAGGATTACAGGCATGAGCCACCAGCGCCCGGCTTCTATTTGTTTTATTTACTGTTAGTGTCCGAATTTAGGTATGACCGTAATCACAATGGGATGGCAATCTCTGGGAAGACAGGATTACATCAGAGTATTTATTTAAATCATGGATGACAAATCTTTTCTATCATGAGAACTGAACAGCACTAATTCATGAGTATGTGAGATTAATATTTGAAATGTCTCTGAAACTTTCTCCTGATTCTCAAGCATTCCTCTCCAAAAGCAAATCTCATCACATTACTATGTTAACTCCCTCAATTTTATATTTCTACCTGGAGGTGGCACAGAACAGAGCACAGACCAGTGTGACCAAGTCAGGGCATTTATACCAGCACCATCAACATCAACTGGCACAGATGCTGCTATGGGATGTAGATGCTCAGACCTACCCATATGTGAACAGAAACTCTGGGGCTGGATCCCAGCAGCCTGGATATTTACAAGATCCACGAGGAATTCTCATTTATCCTAACACTTGACAACTGTTGAGATTCTTAATAAGAAACAAGATCTTTGGATTCAGCTAAATCTGATTTCAATTCTCACTCTTGTCAAGTGTAAACAAAGACCCGTCAGTTGTGTCATTCACAACTTCAAATCCAGTTTCCATGAGCAAGGCAATGGGAACTAGTAGGAGGCCGTGTCGTGAGAATCCAGACATGATAAGTAAAACTATTTATCCAAAAGGCTGATACATTGTGTAAATGTCTGTCTCTTACTTTATGTATAATGTGTTGTTCTGATGGAATTGTCCTTTCCTAGAGCAGACTGGAAGTTGAAGCATGGGTGATGGGAATTTATGCGGCTGAGCCCTCACCATTACCCAGTGGGTACTGAGAACCAAAGTGGCTGAGAGCTGACCTGCACGTGGGTGTCTTCCTCCATATTTCCATCCAGTGTCTTCCTAAATTGGAACCAAAGCCCTATCGAATGTTTAGGATCCCTTCAGTTACATTCCTGACCCCAAAATGAGTTCATTAATTACAAAACAAAAAGTCTCTAGAGAGAGTCCTGGATTTTCTTTTCAAAACCTTAAATCCTTTTTCATTTTTTTTTTAAATTACAGGGGAATATAAAGCATACACTGGTGAATGCTTTAATAGACAAATTTTAAATAAGGAAGATTTCTCATATTAGGAGCATATAAAAACAGGAAGCTTGTTGGCCCTGTAAATGCTTTTTTATCATCTGTCAGGAAGGGAAAGATAAAAGGATCAATCACAGGGAAAAGCATGCACTTTTTTTTCTGAGCTTTGTCTCCTATTGTTCAGCTTTAGCAAGGGTATTAAAAAGGCTTCCTATAAACAGTTCTTATTCATACAGCTCACACTCTCCTAGAGTTTTGCCCCCATCCTCTATCCTTAAATGCAAGGTCAGCTCTACACCATTATGAAGAAAATTGTTTGGAAATCACACCTCCCCCTTCTTTTCACACCTCAAATATATATCTCAGAGGCTTGTTCTTGAATTGACATACATTGCAAAGCAAGTCAGTCATGGATTGATCAGCTGATGCGGTGACACACACACATTGCCTTGCTCTCACAATTGTTTCCTTGTGTTGCTAGTGGGCCTTTGTTTGAATCTTGCAGCATCAGCTCTGACTGCAATAATTGATTGACTGAGCTAGGCCACAGGGTCGAAAATAACAAAGGAAGAAAAAATATGAATAGTTTGTGAAAGAAGCCCCAGGAAAAGACATAAATGTATTGTACCCAAATATTGCAGTGTAAGTGGAATCTTAACCAGGGCAAAATAAACAAGATGACTCTGGCCTCATTTTAATATTTGGTAGGTCGATTTAAGGAGAGACATTGTGTTCTATGCATTATTTTAAGCCTTCAAATAATCATTTCCTGAAATCTAGGGACAGACACAATCCCAAACAGAAAATTTTGACCCTAACTGACCTCCCTTTACACTTCGAGCTCTTTAGATAATATGGCAATGATAATTTTAGAGAAGTCTACATAAATAATAGTTATCAAATCGATAAGTACAACCTGGCTCCATCACTACTCAGATTTGCATTTACATCTATTTCAATGAAATATTCTGATCTCGGTACTTAGCTATTGCCATGAATATGCATAGAATTTACTCCTTACATTCCTTAAGCTTTCTGTGAGTAAATCACAGCCTTTGACATACTCAGGATAGAAAAGAACCTTCAAGGTCAGGACATCCAGGGAAAGTATCTTGCAACAAATTGTTTATGAAAAGCACCATTATTGAGGTTGCTTGTTGCAAACTCTCACACAGTTTACTATTTGGACAGAAGCTTACCATCTGTGCTAATTGAGGACAAATGACATAACAAGTTTTAGACAAAGTTATGTAATCATTGAAAAATTTAAATTGGGGATAGGTGCCTTTTAGAACAAATAATAACATTTATATTCTATTAAGTAGAGAAATTTCTTCATCACGTTTTAAACCTAAGTATATTGCTTTCATAAGGCCTCCTTCTCTTCTATCCTGCCTTTTCCTCCTTTGATCCTTCTAGAAAATAAAATGAATGAGAAGCTAAGTAGAGAGTCCATGTAGAGATTTTTAAAGTAAACCTATTTAGTGAAAAATATAATGCTGCAAAGAGAGCAAGCTGGGCTACACTGTTCTGTCAGAAATGAACAGAATTCTGAGTCTACAGTCAAATGGAAAGAGAAGCAATTGGTCTAAAATATATTCCCATTTCCTATGATGGATTTTTGGAGCTTAGAATGAATTGCGTACTTTCATGTTTTAAATTTCAATCTTTTAAATGTTTACCCCGCCCTCCTACCATGTAACTTTCCATTTTCTGGAAATTATGAAGAATGTTTATATTATATTATTCTAAGTGTGATTGAATAATAAAAATAAAACATCTATACTTCAATTCTGAATTGACACAGTACGGAGAGAAAAATATTACAGGTAAAGAAAAATGGCTGGGATCATAAAGAGAAATTAGTAGTTAAATGTAGGTCCTTTATTAAGAAGAGAGTTAATTGTTTTCCTTATATCCTTAAAAAAGAAAATAGAAAAAAAATTGAAGTCACTTCCCTAAAGGTAATGAATAATGTGAAAGAACTCCAAATCAAGAAAGTGATATATAAAAACAAACATTTGTAAACAGAAAAGAGGAATGAAAAGACAGGACATTTGTTAAGTAAACACCTTTCAAGTAAAATGGCTAAGTATATTCTGACATCAAATAATATCATGCATATGAGCTTTTGACACATGATATGCCTTAAAGAAACTGACAGGATGGATGACTGGATCAGCATTCAGACAACCCTCAGCAACAAGTACTCTACTACTGAACTCCACCTTTAGGTTTTTCTTTTTTTAAATTATTAATAAGTTTTTATTGTGAAAATACCATACAGAGAGGTTAAAATTACATGTGCAAGATAATGAGTACATTTCATATCAAGCATTGTTGCCTCCTCCTTTGTTTCCTCTTACCATCCCTCCATCCTCCCCCGCCCACCCTTCCAAAGTTGTAAAGTTCATTGTCGACATAACGTCTTGTACATTTCATTGTTGCAATGGGTTCACCTGTATCCCTATTTAAACAATTTCTTATATACGTTTTTATATATGGTTGTGGAGTGAGCTCTACTGCTCTTACAGGATTCATACTGGGAACAGTAGTTTAATGACTGACTATAATCTTCTAATTCTAATTCTGACTATAGTGTTGATGCACGGGAAGAAATGATAATAAACTTAAATACACTTTACTTAATCATATGAATCCAAAGACTTTAGTTGTAGACTATGCTGCTTCTCCAATTTCCAGTCCATGCAATTCTAAATAAATAGATCCTAATCATGAGTGTGTCAAACTGTTTTCTTCCTAGAAAAATAATTCTGTGCTTTAAATACTACATTGTTAATTGTAGGGAGAATATGAGAATTATAAGGTGTTCATCTACTTGAAACCCATAATGCTCTGAAATGCCTCAATAAATCAATGCCAAAATTTACCATAGATAGGTTGTACTTTCACTACCTTTCATTATATTCTTATGTACTAAAAATACTGACTTAAATTAGTACAGATTTATTCTCTATCCTAAAGGAATGTAAATAATTTAAGAATCTTCTCAATAAAGGTCAATAAAAATGACTCAACTTTAAAAAAACTTATTAGATGTAAAATAAATGATGCATTCCTATGCAAATAAATGACATTTGAAAAACAGTGTATGATATTCCATATGTTCAACAATCTAGAGGATATGTGGAATGTGTGAAATTGATCTGTGGAAATATAAATGTGCCCCAAGTATTATTTCTAGAAATAAGAGTCCCACTGTTGGAGATAAGAAACAGCCATTGGTTCAGAATAGTGGTATATTATAAATTGCAGGATAAAGAATTGGTAACTTGAAGACAGTAGTAGAAATAATTCAAAATGAAATATATATGCATAAAAAGTACACAACTGGGGACTAGTGGCTCATGCCTGTAATCCTAGCTACTCTGGACACTGAGAGCTTAAGATTATGGTTCAAAGCCGGGAATGTCCATGAGACTTTTATATCCAAGCCTTGAGCAAAAGATCTCAGGCATAGTTCCCAAGATCTGAATCAAGCCCCATGACTGAAAAGAAGGAAAGAAAGAGAAAGGAAGGAAGGAAGGAAGAAAAGAAGGAAGAAAGGAAGGAAGGAAGGAAGGAAGAAAGAAAGAAAGAAAGAAAGAAAGAAAGAAAGAAAGAAAGAAAGAAAGAAAGAAAGAAAGAACAAAAAGCAGACAGTGCATCAATGTTCTGTGATATTCCATTACATTCAAATATTAATGAAATCTTGGGACGGAAGGCAGAAAAATCATTTGAAGGTATAATAGTATGTAACGTTTTAACTTTGATGAAATCTGCATAGCCATGAAATTTTATATCAGGTTCCTAGTTAACTGTAAGGGACAGCAAAAGCTTGACATGTTTATATCCATTTTACATCTGTCTTTGTTCTAAGCAGTCAACTTGTAGACACCTAGAATAGACTGAGGACAGAAATGATTGGTAACATTGGGGTTCAAAATTATCCTGCATTCTGTATTATTTTCATTTTGACCAGGACCTACGTGACTATTTCTGGAATGATGAACAAGCAGCTGCAGTCCTGACCCAGTACTGACCCAACATCCTGGGAGCAGGACTGTTTAGTAATTTTGCATACTTCTTGTGCACTGCCTGAGGCTCAGGTCTGTATCCCAAAGACAGACTGAAATGCTTACTGAATTTCTTTCTGAGTCATGCTTTACTGAATGATAAGACTTCTTTCTTTGTCCTTCACAGCTCTCTGTTTATTTTCCATTTTGGTGCAAATGGCAGGATTTGAGATGGAATTTCTGGAACTGAACAGCAGATCTAGAGCTCCAGTCACAGTTCAATGAACTCTTAGTTTAGGAGCAGTAAGACAAACAGAAGAGTCACACCATCCTCCAGTTTCTTAAAACTAATTGTGAAAAAGATAAAAAGCAAATCTCTAGAAATAATTTTGAAAAAAGACCAGATAAATCGGAATAGAGATAGAATGACAACAGCTTTTGTTGTTGTTCTTGTTATTAACAATACAAATGAGAATTGGGTCTCAGTATTTGAAGAACTGAAAAAAAATGCACAGTATGCATAGAACACTCTCTCATCAGAAGTACAGGCTTTTTCAAAAATAAAAACCTAAAATAATTTGTCGTGACATATTGATAAGAAATTTAAAGAGACCCCTTTCAACATAAGGGAAACGGAGTGGCATATATACTAAAACAAGGAGCATTAGCTGTAACCACAAAGGTAAGTATAGATCTATGTTTCTTATTATTTCTTTTAAAATAAAACCTTTGTAGATTTCCAACAAAATAAGTGCAGTGTTTTGTAGAAGTTACAACATACATGGAAATGTGAGAGGATAAAAATGTTGGTATAATTCTACAAAATATTTATATCTATGTGAAGTAACATTTCACTTCAATATACATTCATGTAAGTTACAGGTGTATACAATAAATCCAATAGTAACTAACATATACTCATTAAAACTATATTTCACAAGCCAGCAATGTTGATAAAGTTGAGTATTAAAATACACAATCCATAAAAAGGAAGGCATGGAGAAATAAAAAGTAGATGAGAAAAGAAAGTGAATAGAAATGTTTCAGTTATAGAAGTTAATTTTTAAGTGTGCTGTTACTCAATGTAATTCCTAGAGCTGATGAGTTCCTCTTGCAAACTTCATTTTCTTTAAGGTATATTATCATGTAAAGTGTCTTACTACCAAAAGGCAGTGGAGAATGTCACAGGGAATATTTGGAAATGCAAGAGTTAGCTTGACTGTAGTGATGTTTTTATGAATATATGTATTCATTCAAGCTTCTTGAAGTATATGAACAAAATATGTAAAGCTTCTTTGGATATCGATCATAGTTCAGTTAGATGTTCAAAAACTATGTTTTGACAACATGCCAGTGGTTCACACCTTTAATCCTTGCTATTAAAGTTTGAAATCTGGAGGATCACAATTTGAAGACAGATCACCTGCAAAGTTGCCAGTAAAAAGCCTATCTAGAGATAGTAGAGCAAGCGGAACACCAGCTGATAAAGCTCTCCTGAGATCTGGGTTCAAAACCTGAGTATTATCAAGAAAGGAATAATTGGGATGAAAGTAGGGGTCCTGTCTAATAAATGCAAGGACATGACATTCAGATCCCAGTTTTGAATATATAATTAAATAAATAAACAACTTCCTCCTGAAGCGATTATAAATAACTTGCTTCCTCTAAAAGCAATTCAGTAGGTTGACTCAAAATGAGGTAGAGCAGTGATGGAGAGCTTTGGCTTCCTGACAACCTGATATATTATGATCCTCTTAACCATAATCTATATTTCATGGAGATGGCGTTTAGGTATTTAGGAAGGAGACATCTTTTCATCTTGGTCATTTTTCAGAAAAAAAAACTGAAGAAATTTAATGTTCATACTGAAGGAGAGAGGAATAAAACAGGAAAAGTGAAAAAAAACAGTTTACTGTCATGTGTGAGAACAGTCTCTCTGATTTTTTTTTTATTATTTTCTTGATTTGATGTAATCATAGCATCTTCAGGAATATAATCAATAAAAGTTTTGAAGAAATTTTTATCTTTCCCCTTAATACAGGACTGCTCCTTTAGTTAATGTCAGTACCAATATCTGCCTTTTAAAACTGATATTTTGATATTCTAAATGCACTTAAATAATCTAAAGAATATATACTATAGGAAGTGGGGCTGTGGCTCAAGTGGTAGAGTGATAGCCTTGAGCTGAAGAGCTTAGGGACAGCGCCCAGGCCAGAGTTCAAATCCCACAACCATAAATAAATAAATAAATAATGTAAAAAGAGCTTTTAAAAATAAAAAAAAAAGAATATATACTATATATTGTCCTTCAATAGTTTTTTTGCTATTAATTTCTTTGAAATTAGACTGTTTACTTTATTAACTTTCAGTTTATGAAAGTTAATATTGGAAATAAAAGTAACTTTAGAACTATTTCAAGGTAGCCTTTGGCTGGAGGTGGTTAATTATCATGGGGATGTTCTTTTTACTTAAGTTATAGTAAGAGAAATAAAATTGATCAGAAAAGTTAATCAGGATATAATCACAATGCATATTTTTTTAAAGAAGGAACAATGTTTATCATATTCACATATTCACTGGGAATAATTGACTTTCTCAATCTGTTTCTTTCATAAATATGTTCATTATAATGTATGTATAAGGTATACAATATAAATATATTAATGTGTGTCTACATATGCGCTCATATGTATAGTGTATACATGTTCAAACTCTACAAAATATAACCACAAATTGATGTGAATGTAAACTTTTATTTATGTAATTGCATATAATACAATTAGATGTGAATGTAAACTTTCATTTATGTAATTTGATATAATACAATTAAATACAAATTCTGATATGTTATAGATCATATTTACATATTCATATATGCCATAATATGTTAATATCTTGTGCATACTAAATTAGAACAAGATTTTCAATGTATTAGGTAGTCAGATAGACTATATGAATATTCTTTTGTTATGAGGGAAACTAGAGAAGTTAAAATTGCTTGGGTAGTATATAAGAGATAAATAAGAATTGTTACCTGTGGATTTGGTCAATGCAAATTGTGCAAGTTGCACATAAATTTTGTAGTCATAATTTTAAAAAAAAAAACCATTTTCCAGGTTGTTTGTGTCTCATGTGGAAATCTAAATGGGATCTCACAGGAAACAGATTAAAGAATTTAGCTGTTGTCAAACATTGCTGGCCTCTGCTTTTTAATTTGTTTTTTTTCCAAAGGATTCTCCTGTACTTAATATGCACTTAGACTTAGTAGGCCAAAAGGATAACTTTTTGGCTAAATTTAATTTTACTTTCTATTTTGCAAAGGAAGTACTCTTTTATGCTTACATGGTTATTTGAGTTTTTCCATAGAATGCTGTGCACTGCAAGTTTGCTTTGAAATAAATGATCTTTGTTTCAAGGTCAACAGTTGCCCAGTTTTGTTGTGCATCATTAGGAATCATCTTGCTGCTGAGATCTGGAAGACATTCTTTTTGTTTTTGTTTTTAAATTACTGTTATGACCAACTAGCTGTGATAGAACTATTTGGTCATCAATCTTTCCTTTTTTTTCTTTTTCTTTCCTTCTTCTTTTTGTACTGGTTTTGCTGTGGAACAACTCTCAATGACATGCCAGGATATGAATGGTTGGTACTAGTCATAGTGGAAGCAAGTTAACCTTTGTTAGAAAAGTGGTCTGTTTCTCTGACGTCACATAGGCATCTTAGGAAGAATGGCTGATTAAATGATTGTTTCAAAAATCATACTTATCTGCCGGGCGCTGGTGGCTCACGCCTGTAATCCTAGCTACTCAGGAGGCTGAGATCTGAGGATTGCGGTTCAAAGCCAGCCCGGGCAGGAGAGACCGTGAGACTCCTATCTCCAATAAACCACCAGAAAACCGGAAGTGGCGCTGTAGCTCAAGTGGTAGAGCGCTCGCCTTGAGCTGAAGAGCTGAGGGACAGCGCCCAGGCCCAGAGTTCAAGCCCCACGGCCGACAAAAAAAAAAAAAAAAAAAAAAAAAAATCATACTTATCTGACCATGTACTTTTTCTTGAGTGTCTGTAGGATTTGGACTGCTTTTCCCTTTTCATATCAGAGGGTATTAGACACAATATCTACCTGCATGGGCAGTGTACGATTCTCCTGGGAGCTGGTTCCATAGGAAGTATTCTTTCCAGTTCTTCTTATTCTTTCCAGTTCTTCTATGTTTATTTTTCAGAAGGAAAATTTAATTGTTTTTGGTGTTTAAGTAACATAGATAATAACTGATTGTGAATTGTAAAAAAGGCTAGAATTTCACCTTGTTGTTTGCACTATTCCTTCCAGAAAACCAGTTTCTTTGTGCTAGAACTGGGTGAGAGATTTGGGGAGAAATTGGTGTGAACCCACCAAAAAATGATAAAACAATGTGATGTTCCATAGTGTCTGGAGTAATTTACTGCTTTTCCTGCAACTGGCTTTAATTGAGGGCTTTGAACTTGCTATATAAACTTTGTGAAACCCGAATGCCACAGGCTGAGTTTCTTTTTACTTTAGCTTATTTCTCAGATAGGTTCTTGTACTTTTGCAGGGCCAGTTTTGAATATTGACCCTCCTCTGTCTTTCCAAGTATCTTAAGATTACTGCAGTACATCATTATACTGGGCCCATACTAGAACTACATTAGGATTAGATTTAAGAATAAAAGCAATTTCAGTAACAATAGTTTTTCTCAATTACCAGAGCACCTAAAATAATAATAGTATTCTCCAAATAACAGAGACATCCAAAATAATTTTTATTGGAGGAAACTTACAGGTTAAGGCAGGAAAAAATGACTTCTAAATCGTAAATACTATAAAAAAGAAAGGTTACTTTTTTCTATTTAAGTGAATGCTTTGGAAATAATCATTTTGTTTAATTATTAAGCTCTTATGTATACTTGTCTGTGTTACATTTCATGGGCCATAAAATATAGGTTTCTGTACATGCCTTTAGAAATTGCTCAGAATGCAATATAAGTAAATAAAATATACGTACATACATACATATATGCATGCATACACACACTAAATAGAATATTCTTTAAAATGGAGAAAATTTTACATGCACATGGCAATGACTTAGAATGGTTCAATGTTTTTTTTTTATTTAATAATGGCACAGATAAAGCATTTATTCCATAAATATTGTTCTTTTAATTTTAAGTTTTATTGTATTTTGTTTTGGCTGTTGTATGCAATGCAAAACTCATATGATACTAGACAGTGCTGAGTCTGTAGCTCTTAGTCAATAATGCAATCATAAAGATAAACAGTGCTCTGTTTTGTCCAGCTATGATGCCCATCAAATATATCCATTAAATATATATTTTAACTTGGGTATTTTCAATTTACAATGTTATTATCAGGATGTACTCCATTACAAGGGGAGGGGTATTTGTGATTTTATAATATTTGAATTAGTGTGAATAGTGTAGAAAAATAAGCACACAAGGCATTTATATAAAGATTTTCCGAATTTTTGTTGGTGGGGTCCATCAAAAAGAATCTCAAAGACATTTCATGGCCAAATTTGGGAATAAAATATGTAAAAAAAAAAAAAAAAAGGACATACTGGGAGAACAGCATTGCTATTTTATTATTCATAAGCTGATGATTTGAAAATTTTTAGTCTTTAAAATAAGAAGATATATCACATGTCAGATGGGTAGCTGTAATAGGATTATCTAGCTATATTTCTTTTATTCTTGATGATTAGGTTTTAAAGCTAGTCCAGGCAGAAAATTTGACTACATCTCCAATTACACAGGAAAATAACAAGCTGAAATGGTAGTTCAAGTGATAGTTCAAGAGTAGCAGCCATGAGCAAGCTGCATAAAAGAAGCTGGAACTGATTTTAAACTCTAGAAATGGCCATATATATATGATATATAATGTGTATATACATATACATGTATGTATATATACATATATACACACTATATACACACACATTAAAATGTTTGTATTTTTGTATCTTGTATTGTTTGATTCTGTGGTTATGGGAATAAACCCAGAGTCTTATACTTGCTAGGCAAGCATTAATCGCTGAGCTACAAGTCCAGCAACATTCTATTTTCTATCCTCTATGCTTACCATACTCTTCAAGCAGATATACAAACTTTTTATGCGCAATGCCTGCCTATCTATCTATCTATCTATCTATCTATCTATCTATCTATCTATCTATCTATCTATCTATCTATGGCTTGATAACAGCAAACTGGCCTATTGCCAAAGACAAATTTTTGTGAAGATAAAATATATTCTGCTTCTTGCCAAACTATTTTCATTTATTTGTCTTGTACAGATGACTGTAATATTCTTTTAGACAAATGTTTTCTGTCAAAATGGCAATTTTTTACCTTTGTGAAATATTTGCTTTGAAATAAAAAGGTATATTTTTCTTTAGTTTTGAAGCAAAGTATTTCATCTTATTTATTTTTTGTGGGGGAGGTTTTTTTTAAATTAAGTAGCTGTACAAAGGAGTTGCCATTTAACAAAGCAGTTTATGAATACAATATATCTCATCCGTTTCTTATTTGGTGTTCTCCAGCAGTCCTTTTGGTATTTTACCTGTTTGTTAGATAATATATTTTGCATGTAATTCCTGATCATTTAGCTTTCTGTCATGCCTCCATTATTAGTTTCTTTCAATCATATCTATATCTACAGAGCATCAAATGACAATTTTAGTAAACAGTTTTCAATGATGTTTTGCAAATGACAAGAGTGCTAAAAGTTTTATGAAATAAAACTGAATAGTTCCTATCCCTGATTTTAGCAATACCTAATTTATAAGAAGTTTTTATAAACCAAAAGCATCATCTTATCATACTGAAATAATTAGAAAAAAATCTCCTTTCCTTTCCTTTCCTTTCCTCTCCTCTCCTCTCCTCTCCTCTCCTCTCCTCTCTTCTCCTCTGCACTGCACTTCTTTTCTTTTCTTACAAAGTCTTGCTAGGTAGCCCTAGCCTTGAACTCTGTATTTATGATAAATGACAGGCACACACCACCATGTTTGGCTTTTTTCTGTTGAGATAGGGTTTCATAAATTTTTCTTTTCTTAGAATTGAACTATAATCTTCTCATTCTCTACCATCCAAGTACTTCTTTTCTAATAGTATGGGACCACTGTTGCAAAGATTTTTCCCCATCCATCCCATCCCATCCCACCCCACCCCATCCCATCTATTTTTACTAGATTGGTTGTTTCTTCTACATTGCTAATAGATTTTCTATTTGAAACCGGGCCAGCTGTCTATTTTGGTTGTGGTGTCCAATACATTTGAAGTCAAATCTGAGAAATCATCATTCCATGTTACAAAGATTTTCTCCAGGAATTTTAGTTTCAGGTGAAATGGTGAAATTTTTAATCTAGTGTGAACTATTTACTTGTCTTTAGTTAAGGATCCAATTACATTATTCATAGGAGAATCTCCAGTTTGTCTAATACCTTTTGTTTAGGGACTATTCATTTTCAATTCTGTCTGCTCACCATCCCTTTTGAAGATGGGTTGACTATTCATAAGGAGATCTATTATCTCTCCCTTTTTCTTTCTTTCCTTCCCTCCTTCCCTCCTCTCCCTCGCTCCCTCCCTCTCTCCTTCCTTCCTATCTTCCTTCCTTCCTTCCTTCCTTTCTTCCCTCCCTCCCTCCCTCCCTCCCTCTTCCCTCCCTCCCTCCCTCCCTTCCTTCCTTCCTTCCTTCCTTCCTTCCTTCCTTCCTTCCTTCCTTCCTTCCTTCCTTCCATTCTTCCCTCCCTCCCTCCCTCCCTCCCTCCCTCCTTCCTTCCTTCCTTCCTTCCTTCCTTCCTTCCTTCCTTCCTTATTTCTTGTTTCTTTTTTGATACTAGTCCAAGGGCTTGAACTCAAGACTTGGGCATGATCCTTGAGCTTCTTTTGCTCAAGGCTAGCACTCTACCATAGGTCCACTTCCAGCTTTTTCTATGTAGTTTATTGAAGTTAAGAGTCTTGTATATACATTTTTCCAATTTGGGGAGGGGAAAGGAAATAACAAAATACTGAAATAAGGATACAGTTTGACCCATTTAGTAACAATGAGATATACAAGACACTGTGTTGAAAAAGAACTTTATAACTTCAAGGTAGTGGGGAGGGAGGAGTTGGGGAGATGGGAAGGGAAGGGATGGTAAGGGAAAAACAAAGGAGGGGGTAACAATGCTCCATGGGATATGTACTCATTGCCTTACTAATGTAACTGTAACCCCTCTGTACAGTATTTTTACAATAAAATATATACAAAAAATTTATAAATATAGACATACACCTATAAAACATAAAAAGAATATATATGCTTACAAAACTTAAAAATAAAAATATTTACCTACCAAAAAAAAGAGTCTTATGGAATTTTCTACCTGGGCTGGCTTTGAACCAAGGTCTCAGATCTCAGCTTCCTGAGTAGGAAGGCTTACAGAAGTGACCTTCCAGTGCCTGGCTCAAGTAGCCTTATTTCTTTGAATATACTGAATATACTTGAATATATTTAGCCTATAAATCCTACTGTGGTATAAATGCCCACAGTGTTCAGTAAAGTAGTATATTAAGCAGGTTTGTAGCCTAGGAGTGACAGGCTTCACCATATTAGCTAGATGGATAGTAGGCTTACATCATTTAGGTTTGTGCAAGTATTTTCTTGGACATCTTACAATGAAACAACCATATGACCTTATTGTTGTCAATATACTGTATCTAGTACATTCTTCTTATTTTATTTCACTTTTCATTTTACATTGGTTTATTCCTGGCAATCACTGTCTTTGATTCTGGTACCCTCCATCTTGTATATACATTTATCTGATTTGGGGAAGGGAAGAGGGAATAACACAATGCTGAAAGAAGGACAAAGGGTGTCCAATTTCTGCAATGATACTCACAACACACTATGTCAGAAATGAACTTTACAACTGTGGGAGGGGAGCAGTAAATGGGGGAAGGTGTAAGTTGGAGAACAACAAAGGAGCGGGTAACAATGTTTAACAAGAAATGTACTCATTACCTTACTGATGTAACGGTAACTCCTTTGTACAACATCTTTACAATGAAATAAAAAATAAATAAAAAAGCAACCACATCACAAAAAAACACATTTCTCAGAATGTATTCCATACTAAAATGACACATGAATGCAGTTAACAATAAAGTGTTAGGGTGGGATTCAAAACTTTTCAGTAAGTAGATATCATTTTACACTTTCTTATCATAATGTATATACAGATATTCAATTCGATTAGTATGAAAATAACTTGAGAGAAATATTGAGATTCAATTGTAAACTTAATATTGTTTCTCAATGTGAGGTGATAGTTTACAAGTAATTATCACCAAATAATCATAATCATAAATGAAAGGTTTAAAGATTTTAAAAATAAAAGTTTTAGACAAGATTTAATGAAGAACTAAGGAAATAATAAGTTATATATCATTTAGTGCTCTGAATTTTAAAATTCTCGACTAATTAAGACAAGAAAATATAAGAACTGAAAGTGGAAAAGAGTGGATTTAAAGTATTATTAATTAAAAAATATTATTTTCTGTATCAAAGTTTCAAGAGAATTAAAATATTTACATTAATACAATAACTTAAATAAATGACAGTTTTCATGATACAGAAGATTTAATGTCATTCCTACTTAATAACAACAATGTCATAATTATTTAGCTTTTACAGCAGGCCAGTGTTTTGTGTCCTATTTTATATAGATATCTCACCGTGGCATGACAATCACTAGCAGTTATGACTATTAATTTCATTTTATAAATCTGGAAATTAAGGCATATAGGGTGTGAGTCCAAAGTCACACAAAAAAATAACATAATTATGTTGCACACTGGGTGCCGGTGGCTCAGGCCGGTAATCCTCACTACTCAGGAGGCTAGATCTGAGGATCGCAGTTCAATGCCAGCCCGGGCAGGAAAGTCCATGAAACTCTTATCTCCAATAAATCACTAGAAAACCAGAATTGGCACTGAAGCTCGAGTGGTAGAGCACTTGTCTTGAACTGAAGAGCTGAGGGACACGCCCAGGCCCAGAGTTCAAGCCACACGACTGACCCTCCAAAAAACAAAAACAAAACAAAACAACAACAAAAACATATTGCTCTAAAATTCAGATTCATAATGTGAGATTAAGCTTACTGGAAAATTGATATTAATCACAACATTCAAAGGCTAAAGGAAGGAGATCAAAACCAAGGTGGCTAGTCAGGAGATATGCACAGCTCTTCCTAGAGGAGTCTTCCAATGCTTTGTCCAGTTGGCCTTTCTGTCATTACTTATAAATTCTGAAAAGAAGTGTAGATTTATTCAGTGTGGGGGCCAATATCAAGTCCTGTGATAGTAACTGGGATAGAAGTCTATTGATTTTAGAATGCTTGTTGCAAATACATGGCTTGGATAAAAGGAGTTATGCAAGTACAGAACTCAAGGACTCATAAATTATGTGTCTATTTAAGTCTTGGACTCTAGAGAGGATGAGAAAGATAGGCAACTGCAGGCAGTGAAAATCTCCAACCACAGTAACGAAGAGATTGATTTGTTGCTGGAACCTGAACATATTCCCGGCTCTCAAGATTACTTGAGGGCACACTGAAGAGTCTTATGTTGGTAACATTCTATCTAGGATTCATCCTAAGTGGCTTTTACTCTTTTTATCTTGAATCAAATCAGAAAGATGACCCTGCTTACAAGTATACTCCAGAGACTTGAAAGGATTCAAATATTTTTTTCTTTGTTAAAATAGCATCTTTTGAAAGTATATCTCTTATGTTAGTCATTGTCGAAAGATTTAGATTTAAATAAACAGAAAGCGATGCTTAATTAAGCTGCTGCCTGCTTAATGTTTTTTTGTTTTTCATTTGTTTGTTTCATAATGATGGGGCACATTTGATTGGGACCATTTCTTATTATAGGAGGATTTATTCAAACAAATCTAAAAGACTTAGGCCTAAATGAAAGTATTTAATGTTTAAAGAATGTTTGCATATACTGGGTTAGAAACCTACCAGTGATTCTTACTCTAATGAGATAATGGCCAGAGCTTGTCTCATGAGGCAGAATGTGAAGGGAGCAGGATGCCGCAGAGGGATAAAAATAAACTAGAGCAGTGTCTCAGAGGGAGACTAGCTTTAGGTTCCCCAAGAATTTCCACATTTCTGGACAAGGATAGCCCACAAATGAACCACTTTTCAGAATTTTGCCAGTCATTCATTAGTTAATATGCAGAATAAGGGAAAGTCCTCTGAGATTCTCTCCAACTGAGTGCAATTCCCTGGATGAGAGGTGTCTGGTTTGCCAGCCAACTGAACAGCAGCTACAGGACCAGTGAGATGAACCTGGTAGCATCACCAACACCCTGTGGAGCAAAGAGTACAATCACTTCATTGGATGTTTCCAGATGCAGTGTCCCACTTTAACCATCATAGATGCAGGAAATGTGATCTGGCTGCACAGTCTCATGATAGGGGCACCTTGAATACATTAATCATCTGTTATCACATTCTTTCTGTCAGTTTCAGGGAAATATTTTAGACATAGTCAGAGCTGATTGTTTACAACTTACAGATAACATCACTCACTTCCAGAGGGGTTACAGTTACATAAGCAAAGTAGTGAGTAAATTTCTTGTCGAACTTGTTATCCCCTTCATCTTTTTTCTCCCTCTTCCCTCTCCTTCAGCCCTCTACCCACCGAAGTTGTACAGATCATTTCCAATATATTGTTTTGTGAGTATCACTGTTGCATTGGTTCCCATTGTGTCCTTTGTCTCATCATTTTGTTGTTGTTTTTCCCTTCCCTATTTCAGGTAAACATTTATACAATACTCAGTGTACCAAAATAAAATACAGAGACAACAAGGGGATAAACCAAAGGGAGAAAACACACACACACACACACACACACACACACACACACACACACACACACACACAAATAAAATAAATCATATAGTACATTAAAAATAACTTAGAAGAAAAAAACTCTTGTGTCCATTTCTTGGAGTTCATTTTGCTTAGCATCATTATTAATGGTATTCATATGTATAGCTATATAACTATTCTGCTCATAAGGAATAACAAAGGCCAATAGACAATGAAGAAATGCACAACATCTCTGGCCATTAAAAGAAATGCAAATCAAAACAACATTGAGATTCCACTTCACCCCAGTTAGAATGGCCATTATCAAGAAACTTAATAACAACAGATGCTGGAAGGGATGTGCCCTAAAGAGAACTCTACTGCACTGTTGGTGGGAGTGTAAACTTGTTCAACCACTCTGGAAAGCAGTATGGAGGTTCCTCAAAAGACTCCACATATTGCTCCCCTAGGACTCAGCAATCCCACTTCTGGGCATTTACCCAAATGACAACAAACAGGCCATACAGAAGCTACCAGCATAACTATGTTTATTGCAGCATTATTTACCATAGCTAAGGTATGGAACCAACCCAGATGCCCCTCAGTAGATAAATAGATCAATAAAATGTGGCATATATAGTATATGTGTGTGTGTGTATATATATGTATATATATATATATATATATATATATATATATATATATACACTATGCTTCCATAAGAAAGCATAACACTGCTCTATTTGTAAGGAAATGGAAAGACTTGGAAAAAAAGAAACATAGTAGGTCCCATGATTTCCCTCATTTGTAATAAAATTAGTATATATCTATAATACTCCTAGCCAAAGGTGGGATTTTAATGGGGCAAAATCCTTCTCCCTTGTATAAGCTGAGAAAACAGAAATTCCTCAAATGAACAAGTGATTCATAGAGCTTACATATTCATTTATTCAAAAAGCATTTATTGATGGCCTTTTAGATATTAAATAATGCTATATAAGTTTGAATATAAAAACAGAATTCAGAGTTCTTATTCTAGCTGAGAGAGGAAGAAAACAAATCAAAATACACTATTTGTGGGGTTTTTTTCTTTCCTTTTTTTCTTTGGTTTAGTCCCCTCTGTTGCTTTTTTTTTTTTTTTTTTGTCGGTCGTGGGGCTTGAACTCTGGGCCTGGGCGCTGTCCTTCAGCTCTTCAGCTCAAGGCGAGCGCTCTACCACTTGAGCTACAGCGCCACTTCCGGTTTTCTGGTGGTTTATTGGAGATAGGAGTCTCACGGTCTCTCCTGCCCGGGCTGGCTTTGAACCGCGATCCTCAGATCTCAGCCTCCTGAGTAGCTAGGATTACAGGCGAGAGCCACCAGCGCCCGGCAATTCTTTTTTTTTTTTTTTTTTTTTTTTTTTTTTTTTTTTTTTTTTGGGTCCGGTCGTGGGGCCTGAACTCAGGGCCTGGGCACTGTCCCTCAGCTCTTCAGCTCAAGGCTAGCGCTCTACCACTTGAGCCACAGCGCCACTTCCGGCTTTTTTCTTTTTGCTTATGTGGTGCTGAGGAATCGAACCCAGGGCCTCGAGCATGCAAGGCAAGCGCTCTACCACTGAGCCACCTTCCCAGTCCCTGTTGCTATTTTTGATTGATTTACCCTTTTGTCTTGTCTGTAAGGCTATCTGATTTAAGTATGGGAAAGGGAAGCACAGAAATGGTGGACAAAGGGTTAACCAAGTCAGCAGTAAAAACCACTAGACATTGTGTTGGAAATTAACTGTATGACTTGAAGGAGAGCGAAGCCTGGGAGGGAATCAGAGACGGTATGACACTGTTCAAAAGGAAATGTACACATTACCTGACTTATGTAACTGTAACCTGTCTGTACATCACCTTTACAATAAAATTAAAAAAATACTACAATAGCTTAACAGAAAATACATAGTAAAGATTTGAATATGGTTGAGAATAGGATGTTGGTGGAGATGAGTATGACTAGGTACTGTTTAAAATCACATGGCAATGGAATGGCCAGTGATAAAATGACAATCAAGAAGAGATGCATGACTTGAGAGCAAGCATTACAGAAACAGAATTTCCTGACTTACAGGTGTTTGCTGTCAACATGTCACAATAAAGGCTTCCTTAATACTGCTAAGAGTTTTGTGTTCTCCCATGTTAAGATATGGACAAGATTTATTGGAAGCAGGATAGCATAGAACTTATTGTTCCCTGACACTGCTTGAAGGTCCGTCCATGAGGCATATTCTCTGAGTTATACACCAGACAGGGCATCAATAGGGATTTGGTATCTTATTTGCAAAACAAAGATTATCGTTTGTGTGATTACAAACAACAACAACAAAGAAATCACTAACAACATGCATTGGGGAATTAATTTCTTCAAAGACTAATGCATTATTGACATTATAAAATCCCAGTATTTTATCATACATTTTAGGTGTAATTTTATTGTAATTTTTTTAAGGCAGAGCGGTATAAAAGGCTCTGTTGATTTTAACAAGCTTCACTTAGGTGAGCACAAATGGTCTGATTTGGGAATCAGAAAACAACATAATTGTCTTTTATGGTTAAGCCAAGGGATGAAGAATGAAGCCTAATGAAACTGTCTATAATATCTCACAAAATGATTTGGTAGAGATTTTAGATTAAATTTTGAGCAAGGTACTGAGTATCACTGCAATTTATTAACTATGTTGTGACTGAAATTCTAAAACAGGTGCCACGATTCTATCAATTACCTTCTTGACAGTTATAGCATTTAGGGCATCCTGAGGGAAAAAGATGTGGGATGCTATTTATATACAACTTTAATATGGATAGATTTCAACTACTTTGAGTAGCTTTAAAAAACAATGCAGTAACTTCAAAAATAACTCTAGCTTTTGATGTAAAGCTAAGAATGATTTTTTTCCTTATTCATATTACACCTGCAATAATCAGCTCTAGAATATTCTTTATCCAATGGAATAAACTGCACATGCGAAAATTAAGGGATTATTGGGAATGTTGGCTATTTAGCAAAGCACTTAGTTTGGTGTAATTTGAAGAAAACTATTCAATAGCTGTAATCTATTACAGGAAACTAAAGCCAAGATCCCATTAAAATGTTCTTTGTCAAAATTTCAGTCACGTTCATTCTTTACTATCAGATTTCTGAGTGGAATAATTGTCCTTGGGAATAAATGGAAATATTTAATTTCTAATAATATCTTTTTCCTGAGTCAATTATTAAGTGTTTTGAACAGATGGTTTAATCAGAGAAATAAAGCAAAAAGACACATTCTTCTCCTTTATCACTGATGGAACATGGCTTTACATCTCTAAAGAGATCCTTTAAGTTTGATTTATGAACTCAAAATTGTATGCTGCTGAAATTATACTGAATTTGGAAAAGCCAAGTTCTGTGTATGATATATGTGTGTGTGTATGTGTGTCTTTTCAGATTGTACTTCAAATGTATGTATGTTAAAATGATAAAGAGAGATCATGCTACCTGAATAATTTTTAGGATATAAAATATTTCTCTAAACTTTAGGAAACCTTGTTTACTAATGAATACTGTATATCAGTATTTCTAGAAAAGATAGGTCCAAATTCATTGTCAATTATACCTAATATAAAACATAAAAAATAAGACAACATATCTTATTGGAATGGATAATATTAACAACTTGAGAACTCCATGTTTATATGTTAAAGTCATACATATATGTACATATATATACACACAGATATATGTGTGTGTATCTTCATATATATGTATATATACACACACACACACATACATATATATATATATATATTCAAATGAAAATCTTTATGCCAGAGTTCAGAAAATATTTTATTCTATTTACTACAAACATGACATACCAAAAAACAAAACATTCTAGCATCAATTTTTGGCAGTAGAAATTAAGAATTATACTATATACTTACTTTCCTAAAAAATGATTTTAAAAAGCAATAACAATGGATTTTTCATGGCTATACTTTAGATAGTGATTTCTTATTTTTCCCAATGTATTCATATTTCCTGGAGTTAAGTTATTGGTCATTTAAACATGACTTAGAACCTACACCCTTTGAGTAAATAAGAACATGATTTCACATTTGTGAACCCATATATGATAACTGAAAATCAAGTTAAATAAAATAAATTAATGAGCAGAAAACTAAGCATAATTTCTAAGTCCTTCTTTCTAAATAATCAAAATAAAATGTAGTCCACATGTTTAGGTTCACCAACCTAATACATTTAATGTGTCATTTGTATATGTAATTTAATTATATATAATATTACAGTTTATATGGTATGTACATAGACTGAGTCAAATTATAAAGAATCTGTCTGAATCTATTGTATAATATTCACTGTATCATCAAGTGATAGTCACTTTCCTGGAGAAATATTGAATTTAAATTTATGCATAAACATTCAACATGAATTCCCTATTCATAAGGCAAACATAACCTCAGTAAAGTTGACTTTAGCATGTAAGTTGAGAATCACATAAGACTTGGCAAGAAATTTGTAAATGATTCTGGAGGGTCATACATTAATATTCAGAAGTTTTGTGTTCTTCACTGTTTCCAAAAAAGGAGAAGAAAATTTGAAGTTCAGAAACTTTAAACCACATTGATCTCTGAAGTAATAAACTTTTAAAAGATAGAAAAATACAAAACAGGAATTAAGTCAAAAGTATGGCCAGAAGGTATGCCAAGCATAAGTTATGTTGATCCTCTTTCCAGTGAATATCCTTTTATGAATATTTACATAGTAAGAAGTAATTGGAGAGAATCATATACAAAACAGAAAAGGTCAACATCACAGGATAATTTTCTCTCATTGGATAAAGACTTAGGGCCCATCACATAATCTTTCTCTTTGATATTTTAACCTTGATTTTATTGGGCTCAAAAAACGTGAAAGGACAAAAATCCAAAATTTTAATGAAGTCAGACCCCATAGTTTTGTATTGCACTAACTGGTGGTTAGTATTTAACACTAATACTAGGATTTACACAATCTAGGAAAACATCAGTTATTCACTATTTGTTAAGGATTTTTCATCTCCTTTATATTCAGAGTTCTAGATCTCTTCCTTTTTAGATGCTATTGTCTGATATTGGCTTCTAATTCAGTGTACTTTATAGTAAACTGGGAAGGGAGGCTCCTCTGTTATTCAGCCCAAGGTCTTTGAGACAAGGATCCCTTATTTTCACTAAGGATTTAGCTTCTAATTCTTATGTAGGATTGGATTGGTAAACTGGAACAGGCTATGCTCAGTAGCCTCAAAGACATTTTTGATACATCCCGTTGGCCTAAGATCTAAACTAAAAGTAAGTAAAACATAACTATTGATTTTATGTGAGTAGCAATTCTCAAAATGCAATCTAGAGAGCCTAGATATCAAAATCACTAGGATGCATGCATGGAAATGCAAACTCATACACACTTTCTCCTCCTCCACCACCTCATGAACATTAAATGAGCCAGAATCATTTCACATGGTATCTAGAATACTATATAATGGTACCTCAGTACAAAGAATAAAAATCTTGATCTGAACTGTCCAGAAAATCTTGGATGAGTGTTTCTTAAAATCTTGCCTCAAAGACTCATCAAAGTAAAGTAAGAATGTTTGTCCAAACTCTGGAACCTTTAAACTTATCTTAGTAAGATTTCACTTCACCTGACTAAAACTTTCTTGATGCCTTTCCTTCAGAATGAGTGGAGAAAGTGGAATTTTTATGTACACATCTACCCCTGACATCCAAACAGATGCACATACACTGTGTTATACTTTAGAGTGACAAATACACTTAAAATGGTTCAATGAAATGAAATGTTTCATCCTTTGTGTTTAGTAAACATTGCTCTATAATATCCTAGGAAGCCATTTATATTTAGAACTTCTGAATTCCTTGAAGTTTGTGTTGGTCTTTTAATGGCCCAGGTAAATCTAACTCCAGACACTCAGCCTCTAGCTCATACTCTATTTTTGTCTCCATCTTCACAGGCCTATACTGTGGAGTATATCACATACAGAGGGCAAGATGCCACATCTTACAGCTACATGTTTTGTGTTTTTTTTGCTTTATTTTTAGAACCATGAAAAGAACTACACATTGACCTCATATTTTTCTCTTGAAAAAAGAAGAGTCTGTCAACTCTAGACGTCAAAATTGTTGAGCATGGAATCGCCAGTGTGATCTTGAAAAACTGTCAGAGGCTTGAAGCTGTGACTTTTACTTGGTGGAAGAGATATAGCTTGAGGAATCCACACTGGACATCAAAACACGTGAGTTCAAGCAAAGATACAAGGGCTTATCTTGTGTATGAATTCTTAAATTTTCAGTTTTGATTGGTTTTCCTCATAGATTTGCCAAGTATTTATTAAGCTGTATGGCAAGTATCAGACTAGATATCTGAATACATTACTGAACAAAACAGTATCTGGAAAAAAGTAACAGTCAGATGGACTTAAAATCTTTTTGTTATATGCCTAACATCGCTGCATTTCTCTGTTTACTGTGAACTTAACTACACTCAGAAAATAAATACTCCATTTCATTTGAAATTGCAAATTGAAGAATTCCAACACAAATCACCCTATGCTATTTTACTGACTTTATCGTTTTGAGACAATGACCCTTGGATCTCCCTATTTGGAAGACCCTAAAGAAAATTAATCTCCTTTCTCATCTGGGTTTTCTCTTTCACATTGCAATCTGTTCTTTTTTATTCCATTTCTTTCTCCCCCTCCTCTTCATGTTTGCCTTCATTTAAAAAATATATTTTTATTGTAAAGATACTGTACAGAGGGGTTATAATTACATGAGTAAGGTAATGAGTACATTTACCATTGAGCATTGTTAACCCTTCCTTTGTTTTCCCCTATGATCCCTTCCCTCCCCACCTCCCCAACTCCTTCCTCCCCCTCCAAAATTATAAAGTTTGTTTTCGACATACTGTCTTGTACATCTCATTGTTACAATGGGTCAACCTGTATCCTTGTTTCAGCACTTTGTTATTTCCCTTCCCCTCCCCAAATTAGAAAATGTATACACAAGATGCAGGGCACTGGGATCAAATACAGTGAAAACAGAGGTTATACTATGGGGGAAGAACATACAAAACAAAAAACAAAAAAATCACATAGTACATTGTACATTATAAATACATTTACAACAACAGCAGCAAAGATAAAACCACTAGTGTTCCTATCTTGGGGTTCATTTCACTTAACATCATCTTATATAGTTATATGTACATAGCTTTTGACCTTTTCTGATTGTTTGGTAAGGTTATCCTAGATATACACTAGTGCCTTCAATTTTGCATTGAATGTAAGAACTACAATATTTCTCCAATTTTATTAAAGGCAGAGGTTAGATGAAATCAGACACTTTGCATTGCTAAATTGGTATACAAATGATGAGTAGAAGATGGGTATAAGTATACAAAAAGGAAAAAGGAAAAAATTAAGTTCATACTAAAAAATAATGCTCCCCTGCTAAATATTGTTTTAAGGGCCACGTAACATTTTGTTAAGGTTGGGAGTCACTATTGAGAAAGCAGTGATTTCATATTTCCTATACTAAGCTCTCACAAAATGACTTGATTTCAAGGTAGTAAATTAAATAAAAATATATGTAGGGATGGGTATTGTGCACATTCATGTATGTTTTATGAATTTTGTTTCTGCTTCACATCAAATATGTAATTTTTGTCTGTCTCTCCATGTGTTACAGAATTGTTCATAAATCTCTATAAATAATTTATATTTACATATAATATAGTATATAATATAACATTTATATATAAGCAGTTTATAAACAATAAATAATAGTCTCTATTTTATATGTATACTTTTGTTTTATGTATTTTTCAAACATAGGGAAATAATTTTTAAATGATTTCAGACTTAATGATGTTTCTATAGTTTCATAAGTCTCTTATATTCTGTAATCTACAAAGATAATTCATGTAAAAGAATTGCTGATATCAAAAAGACCTAGAATTCTTGGCTTCTATAAATATAGCTTTCCATATGCTAGAGTTCTATAGATTTGTTACTTCTTTAAGATTTACAGGTCACTAGATGTTAGACTTTATTTGGCCTCAGGAAAGAAAGTCATAAAACTGGGCTGAGCAGGTAGCTCAGTGGTAGAGTGCTTGCTTTGCATGCATGAGGCCCTGTGTTCGATTCTTCAGCACCACATAGGCAGAAAAAAGCCAGAAGTGGCGCTGCAGCTTTATTGGTAGAATGCTAGCCTTGAGCTGAAGAGCTGAGGGACAGCGCCCAGGCCCAGAGTTCAGGCTCCATGACAAACAACAACAAAACAAAACAAAACAAAAACTACAGAAGGTCATAAAACTTTATTTACCTGACCTATTATAAAGAAATCTACCCATTTTACTATATAGGCAACATTGGGCTAAGTGATGAGGTTTAAGGTACTGTATAGTATACTTTCTTGGATCCGTACCATCTCTTCAATTCCAATGCTTTGCAGAATGCATTGCAGAGTGTTATTTTTGATGAATAAATTACCAAACTAATGAGGCACACTAAGAGGTTGAGGATTGATGAAGTATTCAATCTTTATAATGAAGGCCACAGCATGAAACACATTCCTCCAGATAGATACAACAAACAGTGTTCTAAAGCCTAGTCAGAATTTGTGCAGCAGATAACAATTAGCATTTTCTTCAACAATTGAAAGACTATATCCTTGATTCAGATGAGTTCAAGCTCACTAGGAGAAAAGAAAGCATTTTAACTTGTCACTTTAATACGTATTTATGTCTTATGTATTCTTGAAATATGCTTCAAAATTTGACTTGCAGTTTTACTGAAAGTACTTGGTCTTGAATGGATTTAACACATAAGTTGGAAATAGCAGTATATGTAGTTTGAGGCATTATGAAGTGTTATTTGCCTTTTGCATAGTATTACTTTGGCATAATTAAAAATTTCATTATATTTCTGTGTTCCTATTTAGTTAGAATATTAAAAATAGCTTGTTCAATTTTAGTGAGGGATTTTGTGAAATCTGACAGCAAGAAATGAGTTTTTTATGACAAATCTATATATAAAATATGATAATAACAACAAGGATCAGGTGGCTCATCGAACCCACCTGGACTAGACGAATATAGCAAAAGAAGTGGCACACAGGAATGCTGAATCTTTAAAAGAAGCTAACATTTGGGCTGGTGATGTACATACTTACATTTACAATGCTTTCCTTTTCAAATAGAATGCAACTCATTAATCATTAGGAATTGTTAGTACTGATTATTGATACTGTAATAATGGAAGACAGCAGGACCTAGAGGAATATCCTCTTTTTATTCCCCAACATTTCACATTATCTGCTTGAGATGAATATTTACAGTCTATTGCTCACTGCATCTACTTCAGATCTCACGAAGGCATTTAAGAAGTCATAATTGCATTATTGAATATTCTTTCTCCAAACTGTGAAATCTGTCAATACATCTGCTTAACAGAGGGCTATTTGCTGTGGCATCAGCAAGCAAGGTGTGTTGAACTTTTTGCCATTGCAGATGTAAGATGTAACACCCTGACTATGATCACTCAAATAGAAAATTTAACTTTGATTTCTCCTTCTTTCCTACCTTGCCTTTGACTTTGTACAATTTTTATTTTTGTTTGACTACACATAGATGCAGGTAGGTATCCATGTCAAGCTCATCCTTATTCATCTCAACCTTACAGTAACTTTTTTTTTTTTTTTGTCGTTTGTGGGGCTTGAACTCTGGGCCTGAGCGCTATCCCTCAGCTCTTCAGCTCAAGGCGAGTGCTCTACCACTTGAGCCACAGAGCCTATTCTGGTTTTCTAGTGGCTTATTGGAGATAAGAGTCTTACGGACTTTCCTGCCTGGGCTGGCTTTGAACCGTGATCCTCAAATCTCAGCTTCTTGAGTAGCTAGGATTACAGGCATGAGCCACTGGCACCCGGCTTTAGGGTAACTTTTTATGAACAAAATGCCACCATTTCCATTTTTCAAACAAGGCAAAATCACAATTTCTGACTTTACATTTAGTCTATAATGGAATCCTATAAAAGTTTATTTTTGACTGGAAGTCATTAAAATATTCCATTTTTCTAAGGAGCAGATAATGTTTTATTCTGTGTAATAGGTTAGTTGCATTAGTCTCCTCAAATTAATATTTTAGGAAGTCAACATTTAGTAATCATAGTGTAAAATGCAGAACTTTGGGGGATTGGTAGTAGTCTGGCAAATAGCAATGGCTGTCATGTTTTCCTGAAGAAACAATCAGGGAAGTAGCCATTAGGTTAGAAAAAAAAAAAAAAAAACATGTTAAAAGAGTGGGGGGGGGAGATTATCAACTGGCTAAATAATTTCACCTCCAAGGAGAATATGATGTAATTTATTTAATTCCTATGCTTCATGTTGCTAACTTTCAGAAAGTCAATATAACAAAGTAAACCTACTTTTGTAGTTTAATTGTTATATGTGTGTACGTGTACTCCAGTATTCAAAATAAATTGAAGCATAAGATAAGAGAAGTTATTTCATTGTTTCCTCTCATCAAAGATTATTTGAAATTGTTCCTGTGGCAGACAGACATTTCTAATCAGTAGAATTAAATCTAAGTGACTCAGTGACTTTGGTTTTCCAAGAAAAATCATTATTTGATTTCCCAGTTGATATTGTCTATTTTTCTATGTATCAGCCTGTTAGAGCATATTTAAGGTATTTCCCAAAAAGTGTGGGGCCCAAGCAAAAGATATACTTGTAGATTTCTTCCTTTAATCTGGGAAGTTGTTCATTAAAACTCTGGGAAATGTGGTAGAGGTCTATTTCCTTGTCTGGTCTTCCTAGTAAATGGCAGCGATGCTTAGGCTGTATAGCAATTCAGAGGGCTAAGCAGAGAAATCTAGAAGCTATCCAACAGATGGCTTAATTGTCAAGTGCACTCAATCCATCCCTGGGCCATGTGCTATGTTGGCAGTACAGGAAATGTTATTTCCAGGAAGAGCAGGAGTAGCTGATAAAGCCAGCAAGTAGATTTTTATGGTAACGACACTGACCAGTAATTGAATACCATGAGTATAGACTACTAGTTAGTACTGTGGAAAGCAGTATTAAATGTGTAACAGTGCTAATTTTAATGCTACAAGTAACAGACTGATGCCTTTCTTACTGCATTCTAAATAAATTCAGAGACACAAGGTAACCCTCACATGCTTTTGTAATTATCTACAAACATCAAAACAACTTGTGAGGTCATTGAACTTTATTATAACGTTTATATTTCAGATATATCCCATCAGCCTTCTTTTGTATGTTTAACTTTTTTTTTTTTTTTTTTTTGTCAGTCTTGGTGCCTGAACTCTGGGCCTGGGCGCTGTCCCTCAGCTCTTCAGCTCAAGACTAGCACTCTACCACTTGAGCCACAGTACCACTTCTGGCTTTTTCTGCTTATGTGGTACTGAGGAATTGAATCCAGGGCCTCATGCATGAGGCAAGCACTCTACCACTGAGCCTCCTTCCCAGACCTGTTTAACTATTTTCAGCTTGAATGTTTCTTGCAATAACTCTTCTTCCATTTTTCTCATGAGGGTAGTAAAATGTTAAAGTCTTCTTTTGTATGTAATCCACTAACATTTGTGGTACAAAATAGGTACCACAAATATTAGATGATAATCAGGGTAAAATAAAGCTATTGCTTTGCAAATAATTTGATGGATAATATGTAATCATAAATTTAGTATAATGAAGATAGAAGAATATTATGTCAATGAATGACTGTATACCTAGTAGATCTGGAATGAAAAGTATAAAGAAGAATGAATGAAGAAAAAAATAGGAAGGCAAGGTTCAGTTTCACAAAGTACTTAATTTCCTGGATTTGTGAAGATAAATCTATCTAATGTGTTGGGAGCCAAAAGTTGAGTCTCTCAACATAATACCCTTAACTATCTCACTGGAATGTCTTGAGGCTGAGTTTACAGAATCCCACCTTTTCACCACGCCCTAAGTAAACACCCTGCAGCTACTAACTTTTTCACCAGGCACCTAAGTCAAAGCATATAAATACCCTGGTGTGAAAAATAAAAATTGGCAGCTTGATCAAAATCCTTGTCTTGCTGTCATTCTTCGTGTCTCTTGTCCCTTCATTCCTTCTCGCTTAGGTTCATTGCCCTCTTTGAATTCCTGCGGGTCGGGACACTAAAGAATGTAAGTTGTTCTTATACATAAAATCCCTGCCTTTGTATATTAAAATATGATTAACATAAGCACTAGTATTAGGCAAGAGAGGAAAATGTATTAATTACAAAATTCCATATAAAGTGCAGTATCTATTTGAAGTGTCAAGCATGTCTGGTATACATGTTAAGCAATCACTACAGATAGAAGAGCTATGAGAGCCCAAAACACAATCAATGGGATTGCTATAAAAATTTCAGAAAACAACATTTTGTTACCAGATTTTGAAAATCAAGTTCTAAATTCCCCAAATGTCATGTCAAAACTCAAGGGCATTGTCCTAATTATTTGCATTTGCAAAATTTCTTCTGTAAAAATCAAAAAGTATTTTGAAAGCCTTTTGTGACTCTTAACCCCTCCTTTTCCTCCCTTAGAACAGTGAATCAGTTCAAAATCTACCACCATTTTATTGAGAGAATGGTGCAGGGAATTTCCTAATTTAATGCTCTACTCTGGAAACTTTGTGTGCGAAATGTGAACGTAGACACCACCGTCAATGTGTTAAATGACTTTGGGTAGTTGTGACTAAGGTTCCAGATTCTCCAGGCAATAGCTCTGGCCATAAGTCTTATAGTCACTGAGAAAAGAGGTTGTTTCTATTTATTTCTCTCAATAGGTGCTGAGGCAAAGATTTAGGCAGAAGTGATTTTATTTTATTTTATTGTAAAGATGCTGTACAGAGGGTTTACAGTTACATGAGTAAGGTAATGAGTACATTTCTTGTGGAGCATTGTTACTACCCCCACCTCCTGTTCCCCCCTCTTTTTTTAAAGACTTTTATTAGAAACCAAGGTAAATCAGGTAGTGCAGAAACAGCCAAAACAATTGAATCCCATACTCAACCCACAGGGAGTGTCATAGAGAGCCCAAGTTGACTGTGCCTTCTTGCTCCTTAGTGCTGGGCTACAGGAAAAGCAGCCAATCAAATCTTCTACATTTCCTGACCCCACAAGGTAAGGTGACAGAATCAGTACTTTTAGAGTGGGAAGTGGCTATGCAGAGATTGTTCAAGGAGTCTGCAGGCACAAGCACATACACAGAAAATCCAAGGCACCAAACTTCTGTGAAATCTCAGTAAGGGTCTTTCATTTCCTAACAGGTGATTGTTGACTGTCCCTTTCCAATAACTTCTCTGAGTCTGTTGATCAGTTGGCTCCCTAACTATGTGGTGACCTGTGCTCAGACCTGAAAAAATGTATTCCTTAGCCAGCTTTGCCCTACAAGCAGACCCAACTTATCACTTGAAATGTAAAACATTCTGAGCACAAAGCTGTGTATTTATTGCACTTAATTAAATCCTAAAATCCTTAAACAGAATTACAAGACAGGATAAAGAAAACAAATAACTCTGGAGTCTATTCTTCCTTCTTCTCTTTCTTAACGTGATCCTTCCTTGACTTTCTCCCAGTTCTGCTTTCATGTTCCTGAGATCTCACCTGCTCCCTGACCCAGATATGTAAAGAATCCTTCCTCACCTGATATGTTTTAACAAACCTTATTTCAGGCACTGGGGAATAGTTTTTTATGAGTGTTATGATTCTGCTCACATGGTAGAGGACTAGCTGAACAAGCCCAATTGTTGAGCTCAAACCCCAGGACTAGAAAAATCTAGGATCTGGTTAGATGATGTCATCTTGGTTGGCATCTGAATAGTATAATCTGTAGCTACTTGAACAGAAAAGTTCTCCCTTATGCCCAATCAGGTTGATGACCTTGGCCACACCCATGACCCACAACTTCTTCTAGATTGTTTGACCTGGTCTTTGCTGGCCTGGCAATTCCAGTGAACACCAGTATGTGGTTGTCTTCTCTCTTCTTCATGGCCGACTCAGGTGGGGACCAGGAGGTTTCTGCTGGGGATGCTCTTCCAAAGCATTTGCATTGCTTTCAGAGCTGTGATATCTAGGATCACCAAAACATGAGCAACTCATATAGCTCTAATTTCTTAAAAACAAATCTCTTGTTTGTATTCCCTTTAAGTAGTTGTATAAAGGGGTTACCATTCAACAATTCAGTTTACATGTACAAAGTATCTTGACCAATGTTACCATTTTCATCATTCACCACCTTCCTTCCAACCACATCCCTCCCCTCTGAAGAACATAAAAATATATAGACAGCACCTAACTGCCATTTTTGCTTGCTAAAAACTCTGCTTAAACCTTGAGGAGTGGAGTGAAAGAGGCAGAAAACTGGACTGCCCTCATCAAAGTAGGCAAGCACCCCCTGAATGAATTTATTAAAAGGCATGGAGTAACATTAATGCTTAATGTAATAGAAATTAGAAGTTATGATGACTAATCACTCATTTTTGCTTCTGTAGGAATTGCTTTGTGCTAGATGATTGTATGGTTTTTGTATGATTTTAACTGTGACTGGTTTTAGTTACTCAATAGTGGAATGTCAGCCTGGGAGCCTAGAGTTGCTTAGTAAAAGACTTCAAAGGGTTTACAGCCCTGACCAAGGGCACAAAGTCCTCAGAATCATCCCCACAGCAGCAACGCCCTTCCCGGAGGCCGGGGCAGTAAGGCCCTAGGGAAGAAATATAATGTTTTAAGAAACCTAAGCAACTCCATTTTTGTTTAACACTCCATCTCAGTTCTGCGACTTGACTCGTGATCCACTTTAGCCCCAATGCTAGGAATTTATGACAGAATGCCATGCACAATTCTTGGAGCCATAGATGGTGTTTGCTTAAGCAGGTGTTAGCCCCCAAATGGTGTTGCTCCCCCCCCCCCAGCCACCTAGGACTAAGAGTTTCTAACCAACCAGTTCTTCAGAGCCTGGGGTGAGACATGACATGCATTCTGTTGGTCTGGGTAACCATTTTCAGTCAAGCTATGGACCAAGGACATTTTTCTGTAAAGGTCAACCAATCATATTTGCCCAGCTTAGCTTGCTTTAAATGTTAACCAATCATGTAATTTCTTATGTAAAAGTTCCTTAAAGTTGTTTGTTCAAGACTATAAAAACTGTGCTGATTCTATGCTCAGGGCCTCTTAGGGTCACCGGTTACCGTGTGAGGGAGAACCAAGCTGGAGCTTGCAATAAACCGACTCTTTGTTGCTTACATTGATCATGGTCTCTGGTGGTCTTCTGGGGGTCCCCGAATTCCGGTATAACACCTCAATTTTCTTAATTTCATAGGATATGCATTGACTATTATAATTGCATTCTGCCCCACCCATCCTCTTGTCTCTTCATTCATCTACCCGATTCCCCTTTCATGTGCCATTTTTCTGGTATTTATTTTGTTGGTTTGTGAGTTAGATTTTCTAAGGAATTATACCATTTGTATTATCTCCTGCAAATGCCAAACTTTAGCTAAAACATGTGGATACAATTGCATACAATCCTATATGTGTTTACCTGTATATTTAATAAATTATTTCTAGTTCCACATATGGTATGGATATCTTTCAGGACTCTTTTCCTTGACCTTCAAAGCCTGAACACTGGAAATGGGTGGAGCTACTTCTCTTTCAGTTCCAACTTGGTGAACAGTTCACCTTTAGTTCTTAAAGGTCAATATGATTGCATTTGAGAAGGCTAACTGGAGAGAGTACTTAGCAGTACTTTGACTTAATTTTCAAGCTCTGGCATTCTCAAAAAAGCATAGATATGCTTTGGGGATGAATTAATGTTTACTGGGAAAATCAATGTGTGAATAAGTGAAGAAGTGGCTGGTAGATTCTAAATATTAGGGTCAAGAGCATTATTCTTTACTGGAGAGATGAAATATGCATCTTTCATATTGTCCAGGGAGCACAAAGAATATTTTTCTATTAGCAGATAAAGGGGATGATAGTAAACATATGTTTATGTTGCATATCTAATCTCTATCTACATTGCAGTAGGCTACACAAATCTAGACTGACATAATTAAAAAGGTGATGGCAAACGAATTATATACTGTTAAAATAAAACATACTTTTTAAAGTATCTGTTTGCAAAGTCATTGTATCGTTAGTATTGTTTACCTTGACAATCCATGAGACTATCTTCGAATGATTGATTTAGGATTTATTTCTTTTTGTTTTAAATTTGACCAATAAAGCTGTTAACAATTGTTTGCTGGTTTATAAACCTTAATTAGTGTGCAAGGGAGCTGCCATTCAACAAAGCAGTTCATGTCTACATCTTGATCCCTGGTATAGCCTCTCAACATTCTCAGCCATCACTCTCCTCCCCACTCCTCCCCTCACTCTTCTCAATTTTGTAGAATACACACGTAATTAGTGCTGTCATTCTCCTCCTCTTCTCTTCTCCTTCTTTCCCCTTAAGTCCTACTCCTTTTATATGACTGCTTCTTGGTGTTTGTTTTTTGAGCTTTGACTTTGAATTTCTAAGGAATTGTACTACTCCCATTTCCCTTTGAATCTACCACATTTCCATATACACTTGCACACCATCCATTTACTTACAAGTTTATAAGCTCTAGTTTGCATTTAGAAAGTGAAGAATCATTGACATCATCCAGAGATACTAAGTTAACAGAATAAATCATTATTAGAAACATATTCCTTTGGTCATTAAATTCACTTCATATTCTAGACAAGAAATCTAGGGGTATAATTAGTGACTAGATAAGGAAGTTGAACGAAATGGAGTTAACACAGACTTATCATAATACAATTCTTAAACAAAGCCAATTAATAGTGAACATTGATCACTGTCCAGTGACAGAGAAAACTAACTTTGCAACTGTGGCGTTATTTGGTTTTTATAAAACCAGAATAAGGAAGTTTAAAGTTTTAGGAATCTTCTTTTTATGCTTAGTACTAATTACCAAAGATATAACAAAACACATTTTCAGGAGCAAGGAAGTTCTTGTCTATTATATATGGTGGGGAAAAAGAAATATTAAAGAACAGTGCTAAGTGTATTTTAGGTTTCACAGAGGATTGAAGAAGGAATAGGCTTAAATTATATACACTGGTTATATCATTAGAGTTGGCTATGTAGAAATGTTTTTATATTTCTTCTTAGAAATTTAGGAAATGTTCATACTGAACAGGAATCATGAAGGTCTTTATTAATTAATTAATTAATTAATCAATTATGTTGTTGGTCATGGGGCTTGACCTCTGGGCCTGAGCGCTGTCCCTCAGCTCTTCAGCTCAAGGTGAAGGTTCTACCACTTGAGTTACAGTGCCACTTCTGGTTTTCTGTTTTTCTTTTTAAATTGGAGATAAGAGTTTTATGGGCTTTCCTGCCCGGGCTGGCTTTGAACCGTGATCCTCATATCTCATCCTCCTGAATAGCTACGATTACAGGCATGATCCACAGGCGCCTGGCTTCATGAAGGTCTTTAATATCTTGGAAAATCTCAGGGTGGAATATGTATTCCCATACTCATCACTTAAAATGAAGACTCATATCTAGATTTACATTTATATCAGCCTTGCATAAATAATAAATATCCTTCTCTACAGAGACAACTTTTCTAGAAACTTTGATCCTAAATATATCCATTTGTTGAATTACACAAATAATACACATGTTCCCCAAATCTGGCGAATATCCAAATAATCCAAATTGTGAAGTAAAGTTTCAGATTCTAGTAGAGAAGCCCCATAGATTCTTATTGTAAAATTCTGTCTGGCTGTAATTCGAGAATTCATGTTTTCAGCCAGTGCCTGAAATGATTTACATGATGGGCTTCAGTTTTGTAGTGATTTGCTGTGCCAGAGAGGACTGGCCCATCCCACACCCCTTGAGGGTAGCTGGGCTGGTATATCTCCTCATCCAGATGACAAACTCAGTTATCCTATAATTGATTATCTGTCCTGTAGGTCAGCCAGGTGCCTTGATGGCACACAAGGCTTATTGCCAGTTCACATGTGGTTGGAATAGTCATTTTTCTGATCAGTAACCCTTCTGACTTAATGTTTAGGATTGAATACTAACTCTGCTACAACACTCTATGGTTCTCCAGTTCCCTGAAGAAAAAAAAATCCTCATAACTTGCACCTTAAGATTTAAGTGTACATTTCTTCAACAGATTTTTATAAAATTAAGGTGAATTCTTGTCCAAGTCAATACCTAAGACTTAGTATTATTGTGTTTTTGTTAGCTCTAGGGTTAACTCTGTCTCACATATGTGATCAATATTCTTTAACTCATATTGGCTTGTGTCCTCTAAAGGCACCTTGGTTCTTGTTATCAAGACTCTGGAACAGACATATCCCTACAATTAGCATTGATTGTATATAGACAAAATTTCTGTTGGGTTTAGAATTGATAAAGAATTATCCGAAGTACAAGTTGTTAAAACCAGAATAATGCAGTATCAGGAGAGGCAGCCAACTGTTCTGTTCTTTTGTGTAGCACAGATACACAAAGAAATTTAATATCCCTTTCATATAATACTTAACAATAATCCTTAACACAATATTTCTTTAAGAAATTTAGTATTTTTTAATATGGTAAGAATGAAGGTCGGTTTGAGTGTGAACTATTTGAAATACATGGATAATCAGGACCTGTCCAGCTTAGTTAGTGAATCTGTTTGTTTAATTTTCTTCTGCTTTTACAAAACAGAAATGCTATTTGGTTACACAAAGCAGTGCTTTTTGCTGGCCACGAGACCACGTATTTAGTAGACAAAGTGAGATCTTTACTTTTCACCTCTTGGCTACTAGACTGCAATATAGACCATAAGAAAGGCATGTTAAATGATGGTTATAAATTAAGAACTCAGAAAACGATGTGCTGGAATAATTCTATATAATATATAGAATTTTATATATAGTATATAATATATAACATATATAATAGCATATATTATATAAGAACATATTTAACCTGATATCAAGTATGAAGTTTCATTTTATATCTGTTTCTTAAGTAGACATGATTTGCCTCTTCTTTTCCCATCTTTTAGACTTTACCCTTAGAATGATTACTGCTACCTGCACTATCTGCTAATTGAAAGTCATCAATTTTGTGATGTACTGGAAGTAGTTGCATATCCAAACACCAGAATTATGATATTGGGTCATATAATAACCTTTTCTATGTGTTTTTGCATTTGTCCTTTGGGAGGGCTGATGGCATTTTGAAGAGAAAGGGCTGCAAAAGAGAATAGAAGTAAAGAACAAATTTACATTTATGCATTTAAAAAGTCTCCGAGATATACTGCAAAAGAAATAAAAATGAAATGAAGACCTATTTTTTTCCAAAAAAAAAAAATCTGTTTCCAGAAACTGCTTCTTTTGTGTGTCACAGCCATTCCTTGGGAGCACTGCTTTTTGTTCTGCTCATTGGTTTGAAGCTCACAGCAGTATTTTGCACCCTTCTGTTAGTGTGCTCTATTCCATTTTCATAGATGTATCAACATAATTTTGATGTCTGGGCATTGAAACTGTTTTAGGGCATAACTGGACAGGGCTTACAATTTCCCTGAAGGCAATGCTTTTCAGATGGTGATCTTGAACTCACTAATGGTATTGTGCAGGCAATAAATGAGAGCTTCCTTCAAGTTTCTTAGGTTAAGTTATTTTCCAAAATTTTCTGATTGTATGAAGTCATAGTGGATGCTTCTGTTTCGATTGTTGATTCCTTCCTCTAGAGGGTGATATCCCTTAAAATTTAAAACTAAGTAACTAAGACAAATCCATGGCAATTTACCTAATAAATTCTATTTACAATATGAAGCACAAAGCTATTAGTTACAGAAGAGATAAAAGAAATCAATTATTCCGTATTTTTATTTCTCATCATCATTTCCTTTGAACATGTAGAAGAGCTATTCTCCAACAATTCATTGATAATAGTTTTCCTACCCAATACTGGTTCCAATATAGGAAATTTTTACTCTTTGACTTTTTCTCCAATAAGTTTTCCTTTTCTTTTCCTCTTCTGAATATTTCTTTTTCTTTTTCTTTAATTGGTAAGGCAATTCTTCAATTGGTTTTGCCCTACCAATTTACCTCAGTAAACAGTTGGACCCATGTTGTTGTTTTTTGTTCCCTCCCTCCCTCCCTCCCTCCCTTCCTCCCTCCCTTCCTCCTTTCCTTCCTTCCTTCCTTCCTTCCTTCCTTCCTTCCTTCCTTCCTTCCTTCCTTCCTTCCTTCCTTCCTTCCTTCTTTCCTTCCTTCCCTCCCTTCCTCCTTCCTTCCCTCCTTCCTTCCTTCCTTCTTTATTTCCTTCCTTCCCTCCTTCCTTCCTTCTTTATTTCCTTCCTTCCTTCCTTCCTTCCTTCCTTCCTTCCTTCCTTCCTTCCTTCCTTCCTTCCTTCCTTCCTTCCTTCTGTCCTTGCTTTTTTGCTTTGGTTCCTTTGTTTTCTTTCCCTTTCTTATTGTGAAGGTAAAAGTCATTAACCCTTAGCTCTTTACAAATAAGATAAGAATGCTAGCATTTTCTAAAATATCCCTTTAAAACCAAACATGTTTACCTTATCAGAGAATCTTATACAAATTAATTGTTCATTCACTTTTTTAGAAACCAATATTGCTGTTCTTAATATATCTGATCTTCCTGATTCTAAAGCTGTTTTTTTTTTTTTTCAGATTTCAACAATTCTGAAACTGCAAGGGCATTTTATAATTGCTTTGCATTTGATTCCATCTGCTCTAGATCTCAATTGATGTTACAGAGACGCCCAGCTGCTGGTGGATAACACCTAAGCATTTGCCCATCTCGGTTGAACTTCTCAATCTCATCCTCTGCAGTCTCTTTCTACTAACCCTTTCTGTTAATTGTGCCTCTTAGCAGTATTAGTTTATTTTTATTTGAAAAGCAAGTTCATTTTAAACACACCAGGGTTATTTTGAGATAGGTATTCATTATTTTGGGTTTCTGTAACAAATGCCTGAGACAATCACCTCATAAAGACAAAAAGTTTATTTTGGTATCATAGCTTTAAGAATTCAGTAAAGGATTAGTTGGCTCAGCTACTTTGGGCCCTATGTCAATACCACACATTATGACAAGGAGCATATGTGAAAGAAATCTGTTCTCCTCATGATAGAAAATGAGGACAGAAGAGCAGAGACATGAATGGCTTCACATAATTTTCTTCAAGTACATATATATATATATAGCCATGACCTAGAATCTCACACCTCAGCCTCACACCTTAGTTACAATGAGCTGGTAATTACTCTTTAATACCTTTGGGAGAAATGTAAGATACGAACTATTGAGACCCCAACCTAATTCTAAAATCTAGAGGTTGTGATTGCATAATCATATGACTTTCTTTTTGGTTCTATATCTCCATCACTCTGTTTCTCTGTCTCCTAGGTCTCTGTCTTCCTCTTTGAACTTTTATAGAAAATAGAGAATATATTTAAGCTGAGACAGTTTTAAAGAGGCTTGTCTAAAGTATATGATATTAAAAATAAATAATAAGGAAACATTTTGTCACCATATGACAAATCTTTTTTCATTTAGTGGTGTCTAAAATGGTTAGCTGACCATTGGCAGTGACTTACATATGATCAAATAATCCAGTGTGTGTTAATGCCAGCTCCTACTGACAGAAGAATTAGTTTGTGAGCATCTCTTTCCAACTCAAGATGCCACTTGGTAGCTTGAAATAACTCTCTGTGGGAATATTAACTCTACAGGAATAAGTAAACATTAGAAATTAACACCCCTGTCCTGAGAGCTGGTTTTCAAACATTTACCAAAACACCACTTATTTTATCTCTGAGCTGTAAATATCTCTGTGGTAAAGAGCTGTCTATGTATGATTGGTCACATAAGTTAAAAACATGTAAAGATAAATCAAAGCATGTTTTAACAATTTACAACATACATCTCCATTTATTTGTATAAACCTGCCATATTCTAAGAATCTAACTTTTATGAGACATTAGTAAGAATTTAATATTTCATATGTATGTTGACAATAAGGAAATCAAATTTATATTAATTTATTTTTCTTTTTTGTTGAACAATAATACTTTGATGTTTAGAAGTGTCTCAAATATTTTTAAGTAGCAAAGCAAAATTGTTTATATCTGTTGTGTAAAAAACATGGTAAATTTTCTAAACTTTTCACATTTATAACAGTGAGAGATTCTTAAGACTGTTTTGTAAAGTGATTCAGATTTAGAGTCTGGTTTAAAGATACTTTTTAAAAGAAACTTGTAAAGTTCTTTACAAAGAATAACAATTCCTTTAGCTAATTGTATTTTCTTTTTGACTATTATTAAACCATGACCTTAGAAAGATAAGTTCTTTTCTTTTTGGATCTAGCAATGAAGGAACAATCGTTTATTTAGGGCATAAAATAAACAATGTCCTCTGGAGAAGAGTAGGTGAGGGGGCCAGGCTGTTGTGTAGAATTAATGTGTTATTAATATGGATGCTGTTATAATCTTCCTGATACCTTTATTTGAGAAAGAGAAGGTTGAAATTAATAGTAAAAAGACAATACATCCTTAAGTTTAAAACAAACTTTAAAGATTTTATCTAGGGTACATGGGGCCCTTGGAAAGTGACACGCTATTTTTAATTTAAACCCTTAAGGACCATATCATTTATAATATTAGCTTGAAACTATTCTAATTGTGAGAACATATGTGGCATATATATTTACATATGAAATTACAGGTGTATAACACATATGTCTAATTCAGAGTTATCTTTTTCTATTTTTCTTATCCTTAAGTGGTTGTACAAAGGATTTCAAGTAATCATGTCGATTTATGAGTACAATCCATCTCAATCAGTGTCTCCTCTCCATCATTTCCCCCACTTAAGTCTATATAGACTAAGTGAGCTTGTGGTCTATTCAGGTTCATTTTCTATCAGAGCTGTTTTTTTTTTTTTTTTAATCCTACTTGGTAAATACTTTCCAACTTCCTTTTGCTATTTTACTCAGTACTTCTCAAATTACTATTTTCTGTATGCCATTTCTGAATCACTAAATCATCCTGGCTTATGAAATATTGTCCTCATTCCTTACTTTTCTTCATATTTGCATATTGGCAACTCGAAGCAGTTATGTGATCGCATTTCTGTTCATCTGAAAATAAATACAGAACATAGCACCTGAAAGCAGAAAATACATTATCAATAATTTTATTCACTGCATTCACTATTCAAATGGAAAACCATTCTGAAATCTATGAACTGCTCTTCTGACTCTATCAGCAATAAATAAATCATAAGTTAAACTTTTCTTTAGTCTTAAGTTAAACATTTTCTTCAAATGGCTTATAAATCTGTATTTTTTAGAAGTACTAGTAACATTTCTATAAACTCAAATGGATCTTTTTGATTGACAAATATTAGCTCTCTTATATTTAAGGGAGACTTGTTTTAACCTGTTAATTTAGTAAAGCATGTGGCAATCTTTTATCCAATTTTACTTAACCTGTAAATTTAAGATTAGTGATGCTCTATATTTTAGTCACTCACTCATTAATTTATTGGTGCTGAATTTTAAAATCTAGGGCTTTATATGTACAAAGGATGTAGCTAGTAAAAATAAAATTTACATCTTCAGCTCATACACTAAGCATTTGAGATAAATAAGGGTTTTAACCATGACATTTTCAACAGTCATGCACTGAATGATGATGTTATGCCTACCAATGTTTCCGTCAATGAAGGCTGTAAACATGATGGTACTCCCATAGACTGTAATGAAACAACAACAACATAAATCCTGTAAGAAAGCATTTTTAATACTCATTTTCTCTATGGAGTTATGCATGTTACTGATCACTTAAGAATCCAGTGTAAGCCAGGTGACAGTGGCTCATGCCTGTAATCCTAGCTACTCAGGAGACTAAGAACAGAGGATCACAGTTCAAAGCCATCCTGGGCAAGAAAGTCCTTGAAAGTCCTATAAACCACAAGAAAACTGGAAGTGCTGCTGTTACTCAAGTGGTAGAGCATTAGCCTTGAGCTGATGCGCTGAGGGACTGAGCCCAAGCCCAGAGTTCAAGCACCAGGACTGGCAAAAAGAAAAAAAAAAGTCAGTGTATTATCATACTGTAGATAATTATAACTTAGAAACAATAGACTATTCTAAGTAACCCAGCAGCCAGGAGGACAAATTCACACCACCAGAAGATTGCCTAATGATGCATTTCTCAGAAAAAATAATTGATATCTGTCCAAATCGGAAGAAGTTATTTTCAAGTTTTGATTTGCAGAAAGTAGAAAGAAATGTCTTTAAATGAGTCACATGTTTTGAAACACTTAGCTATGTGAATTTTATTAATATGAAAATATATTTTCTTCATATCAGCAGCCAATAAAGCTGATTTTAATTGGTAGAAGTTAAAAAGTATTCCAGGGAACTCTTGAGATATAATTTAGGAATAATGATAAAGGGCCTTCTTTTCCATTTAACAACACTAAATAATCAAGCATGTTACATAAAAGGACAGATAACATTTAGAATGCTAGAAAGAAGAAGAAAATAATTTATTTTTAACTGTTCTTAAATATGAGTTGTAAATATAATTGTAATCTGAATCTCCATCATACCATACTGGACATATAATCAGTGCAAGTGAAATTCTCTCTCAAGATATTCGTTTAGTTCACACAGAAATGAAATGAGGGGTTTTGAATGATTCCAGTAAGAACTGTAAATAGAGAAAGTAAGCTTTTTAAATTCTCAACATCTACTTAATCTTAGCATTGAGCATTCTTTTTGGTTTACAAAGCTCATTGTCTTCTTTATTTTGTTTTTTGTTTGTTTTCTTTTAATTTTTTATTGTGAAAATACCGTCGAGAGGGGTTACAATTACATGGGCAAGGTAATGAGTACATTTCTTATCAAGCATTGTTGTCTCCTTCTTTGTTTCCTCTCCCCCTCGCCCCACCCAGCTCTACCTAATGCCCAGCCCGGACAAAGTTGTAAAGTTCACTTTCAACATAATGACTTGTACATCTCATTGTTGCAATGGGTCCACCTATATTCCTTTTTTTTTTTTTTTTGCCCTTCCCCTCCACAAATTATACCAACTGTACAATGAAAGCAGGGGTTATTCTCTGGGGGATTGTCTTATTTCAGAAATATGTCATTACTATTTAATCTGATGAGACAATGAATTAAATTAAACCAATTAATTAGACCTCAAATTATATACAAACTGAATAATGGTTGTTTATTTAGTTCAACGTATAATAAAGAGAAAAATGATGCCACCATAAGTATCATTTACTTTGGCGAAGGCCAAATACAATTATAAGTAGTCAGAAAAGCAAATGTGTTTTAAAAGAAGGAAAAAAAAAATCACATTTAACTTCAAGATATTTCCCCACTATGGGAATGTAGAACTGCTATTTATTTCTTAAAAATTATTACTTACCTGTATAATAAGATCATCAGATTTTTTATACATTTTTCATTGTAAAACTACTCTACAGAGGGGTTACAGTTACATGAGTAACTGTTTTGCAAATCTAGTGCATTTGTTTACAAATGTATTTGTATCTTTGTTTAAAGCAATTTTTTGTGTACTTTTGTGTTCATGTAGATTTTAAAAATAAAAAATCAAACATATGTATTTTGCTGGAGCATGTATGTATGGTTCACTGAAATCTTTTTCCCTTTCTACTGACTTATTTTGAACTGCTTCACATTGTATCTGCCAGGAAGACAGATGAGTTTTGATTCCTTCTCTAGAGGTCTTCAGATTGACAAAGCTCTGTAATAAATCACCACCATTGCCTAATTGTGACACAATGATTTCAGTGTTCTCCAATACTTTCTCTGCTTATTTCTCTTGTGCAACCATTGTTTAGGTACATGACAATTATTTATTTTTAAAACAATCCAGTCTTAATTCATGAACAAATAGAGATAATAGCAGTCTACGTAACAGATGGCTAAATCTGTGTAAAACATTTAGAAGGCTTTCATTCTAATGACATTACATTTATGAGATATACACAAAGCAGTTATCTGTTACTATGAAAGCAATTTCAGGGAGAATTGGAGATGGTTCCACATTTTTATGTGTATCTAATGTAAGAATGAAGAACTGGAATGGACTAATTTCCAACTACCAGCTTCATATGTATCTGCCTTTTGTGAAAATGTACCATCACTTTTGTTCCCTTATAAGGGTATGCTCAATCAATTCTCATTTTTATAAAAATGACAGGCAAATGACATGTGCTACTGACAAAGCTTGCCTGTATTTGTCCTTTTAATCCTAAGAGCAATTCTTCTAAGAGTCAGTAGACTGGAAAAAAATGTTTTATTAGTACTTGAACTTCTCAGAAATTGTTATTAAAACATTACATGATATCAGTAGAATTCTAAGCTTTCAAATCAAGAATGTGATATGTATAAATATATCTGTACAGCACATATTTGTGTATATGTAGGTATGCACATGCATTTACAGCTTGGAGCTAGAAATGTAGCTCTGTTCTGACACTTGAGTCCGTTCCTTCTTCCTTTGTTATTTCTGTATTCAGTCATTACTCAAAGGTGCTTATTCTAGGCCACTGCTGTGTATCATTTTTATAGAAATCTAATCATCTATACCATAGTAGCCTAGAGTTGTCTCATAAATAAACAAGGTTTGTGGAGGTTTTCTTTTTTATCTTTCCATTCTGATTCTGTGTCTTAAGAGACTGTATATTACTCCTGTTAAGAAATAGCATACAAAATTGCCATTCCTTACTTCTTGTGTTATACTTCATTCTAAACATCCATAGTTCTCACTGCTAACTTACCCTGCGTAGTTCCTTGATTATTTCCATGTTCAACAAACATACTCCAATTGAGTCTTGAAACCTTCAGTTGTTGTATGTTATCCACATTTGTCAACATAATGAATCAACGGTCAACTTTTCCTCTGTTAATAGCTTTTACAAAATAGTTGTCATTTTTGAATTTAATTTATTCACTATATTTGCATCTGGAGTTTGTGGTAGTTTTATTATTATTGCTTTTTGGAATTGTATGTTTTCCACCAGTAGACTAGGCTAAATTTGTGCATTGCAGGATGATGTGCAGAAACATGAAGTTCATTTTCAATTTCAAAGGATTTCACTCCAAGAACAATCATCAGCTCATTTGCATCTTCAAGATGGTATATGTATGGCTGTCATGAAATGAAGTGCATCAGCTTAACTCAAATCTCTATTACTGTATGGTACCTTAAATTCGTTTATTATAGCTTAATTTATACATACTTCGTGTTTCAGTAGAAGCCACCTAAAGCTTAGGGATGGACAAAGTGAAATATTATCACCTTACAAGCTTTGCTTTCTAGTCATGCTTTCCTGGAGTTCAGGTATTGTTTCCCAGAAAACAAGATTCAAATTGTAAAACACCAGAATTCACTAAGTAAACAGGAATTGTAACATACCTTCCAGAAGAATGTATTTGAAAAGAAACTTAACGATCAAGAGCTTCCACATTGAAATGGGAATAGGAATTGGTAAGATTAAATTTAAAACCCCAGATGTTTTAGGATGCAATGTATATTATAATAAAAAGAAACTGAAAGGAAAGATTGTATTGAGAAAGGATACTAGTAGTGTTCCATGGGGAAAAAAGTTTAAAATTAATAGAATTGTACTTGAACAAGTAAATGGTTAGAAGCCACTGGGGGAAAATGGGTGACAGAGAAGATAATATAGCTGTGAATTTAGTTACCAATGTATAACCCAGTAAAATATGAAGAATGCTTCCTTGGGAGAAGAGCAGAGATCAGCCACATCATTTGTTGAGAAAATCCACTCTTTATACATCTACAGGAGCCTAATTTTTCTGATGCTAGCAATCTGGCAAATATTTAAGTTATCAGTTTTATTTCCACAAATAATGTGAAAATATATGTGTTCTGTTGATGTTTAGATTGGAGAAGATTAGAAAAATTATAGCAGTCCTTAGAAAAGAATTACTTAGAAAAGAATGCTTAGAAAAGAATTACTGAAACACAATTTGAAGGTTAAAACCAGGGCCAATACTTGCTCAGTGTAGACTTAACTCAGTAAGTACAGTAGTCCTCTATTTTATGAAGTAAGGATAGTTAATATTAGAAGAGAATTTCTAGTAAGGAAGTAAGGTGGCTCAGTGGTAGAGTGCTTGCCTTGCATGCATGAGACCCTGGGTTCAATTCCTCAGCATCACATAAACAGAAAAAGCTGGAAGTGGTGCTATGACTCAAGTGTTAGAACTCTAGCCTTGAGCATAAAAGCTCATGCTCTGAGTTCAACTGACAAGATCAGTACCCACTCACTGCCCCCCCACAGAGACAGAGACAGAGAGAGAGATAGAGATAGAGGGATAAATAAGAAAGAAAAAAAGAAGAAAGAGAGAGAGGAAGAAAGAAAGAAAGAAAGAAAGAAAGAAAGAAAGAAAGAAAGAAAGAAAGAAAGAAAAAGAAAGAAAGAAAGAAAGAAAAAGAAAGAAAAAAAAGAAAGAAAGAAAGAAAGAAAGAAAAAGAAGGAAAGAAAAAGAAGGAAAGCAAAAGAAAGAAGGAAAGAAAAGCTAATCTTTTGGAATGGGTGGGATTGGGGTAGGTAAGTGCAGAGAAAGAAGGGTAGGCATAATACTAATCAGGATTTGTTGTACTCCTGTGTTGATTTGTTGAATTGAAACTTTTTGTACAAATACTTAAAGATTATTTTTAAAACTGGGGTTGCAGTACTGATATATCCTAGAAGAATGAATGAACTTAGTTGTCTTCCATTCCATTATATAGCTATTTACTTCTAGTTATGTAGTATTTAAAATTAATCCATTTAATACCAAGCTTCAGCAGGTATTATTCTCTCATTTGCTTACATAACCATGGGAAATGATTGATTCATTTGTTAAAGTCAAAAGCTTCTTAAAGAACTTTTAAAATACAATAACTAATATATGTCTAGAACAAGTAGGAAAGGTCAAAAGCTATGCACATATAAGATGATACTAAGCAAAATAAACCCCGTGATAGGGACACAAGTGGTTTTATCTTTCTTGCTGTTGTTTTAAATGCATTTATAATGTACCATGTGATTTTTTTTTGTTTCCTTTGTATGTTCTTCTCCCTGTGGTATAACCCCTGTTTTCACTATATTTGATTCCATTGCCCTGCTTCTTGTATATATATTTTCCTAATTTGGGAAAGAGAAGGGAAATAAAAATCTCATGTAACTGTAGCCCCTCTGTACAGTATTTTTACTATATATATATATATATATATATATATATATATATATATATATATATATATATATATATATATATACAGAGAGAGAGAGAGAGAGAGAGAGAGAGAGAGAGAGAGAGAGAGAGAGAGAGAGAGAGAGAGAGAGAGAGAGAATAAAAATAAAAGAATACTAGTATGACAAATGGTGAGTTTGTGGAAAATATTTTGTGTCAGAATTTTCCTAGATATAATGTTTTTCTGTTAACGGAAATTTGATGCAGCTGACCTCAAATTCACTAGGTAGTCCACAGTGACCTTGAAGCTATGATTCTTCTGCCTTAATGTCCAGAAATATTTGATAGTAAGTTATATACAGTCTCTACAAAATTCTAGATTCTGGACTACACCCAATATCTTGTAAAAAAATTAGAAAGAACCTGATACTTCAAGTATTTTGAACTGGTAAGATATAGAATATCCACTGTTAAAGGAGCATACCCACACTTGGTGATGTTTTCCTGTTCATATCCCACCTTTATTTATTATGCTTGTAGTGCTTGCCTATTTAAGGATAAGGACTTGTAAGGGTAGAGATGAAATGATTTACCTTTTAACATAAATAAATCTCTGCCAGTAAGATAAGTCACTTTTTTGAAAAATCTATTCATGTCACTGTGTAGCCTGTATTTAAAAGATATACTCTAGAAATATGACAACTCAATCTGAGAAGTTCAATTAATGACAGAACAGTTTCAACAACGTCTTATTAAAATGGGTAGCTATAGTAACTATGTACTTTTTATCTTTTGTCCTCTGGCAGAAGCATGATTCTTCATGATTTATTGGTCCTTCCTATTTTATGACTTCCATGTTTCTTTGAAGAAATATTTTACTATTTTATTCTTTAATCTGATAAATGCTATCTACATAAAATAATAGTAAACAATATTTTCTGATGAAATTTTGACAGTAGTCTCTTTCATGTTAGGAACAAGAAATAGGTGATGGTTACCTCAGTGTTTTTCATTATTGGGGACTGAGTAAGAGGCAAGAAAATAAATCATATTCAGACTGGAAAGAAAATAAATCAGTGACCAAAACCAGTTATCCTGTGGGCTATAGCTTGGGAGCAGAGAAAATTTAATGAACTCTCCAGATCAATTATTATCATCATATTATTGACTTAACTATACAGGTTTAGCAGACAACACATTATACACAAATTTATTTTGGGTTTATTTTTTGTCAGTCGTGGGGTTTGAACTCGGCCTGGACGCTGTCCCTCAGCTCTTCAGCTTAAGGTGAGAGCTTTACTGCTTGAGCTACAATGCCACTTCCATATACACAAATTTATATAGCTAAAATAATTAGAAAACTATACCTTCAGTTCAAAAGCCTACAAAAATAAAGTCATTTAGAAATTTACTGTGCAAACAACAGTTTAATAGCTATGTACATATGACCATATAAGATATACAAAATGAACTTCAAGATAGGGAAACAAGAGATTTTTGTTTTTTCTTTTTTCTTGCTTTTTAATGTATTGTGTAAAATTGTTTATTTTCCAGGTGCAGGTGACTCATGCCTGTAATTCTAGCTACTTAGGAGGCTGAGATCTGAGGATCACAGTTCAAAGCCAGGCCAGGCAAGAAAGTCCATGAAACTCTTATCTCCAATAAAAACCACCAGAAAACTGGAAGTGGCACTGTCGTGCAAGTGATAGAATGCTTGCCTTGAGCTGAAGGACAGCGCTCAGGGCCAGAGTTCAAGCCCCACAACTGACAAAAAAAAAAATTGTTTCTTTGTTTTTCATTTTCTTTGCCTTTGGTTTATCTCTTGTATCACTGTATTTGGTTTTGGTACTCTATGTATCATATATATGATTAAAGAGTCTAAAACATGTTTCATTTATGAAAAAAATCTAGTTTTGGAAAATGTGAAAGACTTTCTTAGAAAACTGATAGACACTAATCTAATGGTGCTGAGAGTTCTGTACTCATTCCCACATATTTACCTGGGTAACAAATAGATGCCATGCTAATACACTAATTGAAAATAAAATTGCAATTCAAATTATCTCCTTAGCCTAATTTCTTTCTTACAAAAAATGTTAGTGGTATACATTTTGAATCAGTATTTTTTGAAATTATACCACTTTTCCATTTTAAATTTTATATAATTAGTCTACAAGTATTTTCTCTTTGTGGTAATCCTAATTTTTTAGTTTGGCTAATTTTATGACAAATCATTCATTCTTATGAGATAGAAATGCTACAGGAGTATGACTCATTTGTCAGATGAACATAATGGGATTTTTTGGTAAAGGATTAAGTGTTTTGTATTGGAAATTGTTAAGAATGCCTATTTTTAGATTTTCCCCTTTTACATGTATTATCTCCAAATGGATTGCTGTATGTAAAATTATTCATGTTTCTTTCTTTTTGTTTGCTTTTATTATCTTGTGCTCTTTTGCTTAATTGTCCTTGGAATTCCTAGAATTTCTATTTCTATTTCTAGAATTCCTTTTAGTTCATTCATTTGCTTTTATGACTCAATCTATTATTTTTTGCTTTAAAAGAATAAAAATGCTGCAATATGATTCACATATCCAACTACACCTTCACTTTGCTACCATCTATTGTACCAGTCAGATGTATATTTATCAATGCAACATATTTTGGTTTTCTTTTCTTTTCTTTTTTTCTTTTCTTTGTTTTTCATTCTTAATTGTTTTTGTTTTTATTTTCACTGAGATCTAGTCTCTGTCTCTTTGCTATGTAGTCTAGTCTGGCTTCAATCGTTTATCCCCATTTTTGAATATTAGAATTACAGTACTAGTTACCTGGTTGCAACATGGCTAACTTTTCCCAAAATTAACAACTCTATTCCTTTTCTTTTCTTTAGTGTATAATATTTGTACAAAAGGGATTTGTTGTGCTTTTTTTTCTATTCATGTATATAATGTACATTGATCAAATTCATTACCTCTATTACTGTTTCTTAATTGTTTTTCTTTTTACAGTGACTATTTTATAATGTTACTACTCAACTCTCACTTTGCCCAATGTTTTGGATGCTGATAATTATGATATGTATCATATATAGGTATATATATCAAATGTTTATATGTATATATATATATATATATATATATACATATATATAAATTCTTTTCCTTTTCTCCTTCATACAAGGAGGAGAAGGGAAAGGGAAAGGGAGAGGGAGAGGGAGAGGGAGTTGAGGGGAAAGGGTTAGGCAAGGAAAGAAGGAAAGATATCCAGGGAGGGGAAATAGAAGGAACAGGCTTGGAGAAGGGGGATGGAGAACACACACACACACACACACACACACACACACACACACACACACACACACACACACAGCTAGCCAAGTTGGGCTTTTACTCAGTATTTTTATTGCTCATCAATTCTTCTATTTCTAGACAAAAATCTAAGTGTTCAACTATGTTGTAAAGTTTCCTTTGTATGTACATATTAAATTTTCTGCTCAGTCTGATTTTGCAAGCAAAAATTGTTTTGGAGTGGTTTGCATCTGCTGGAAACAATCCCTCTTTTGTGGGCATGGGTGGAACAGGCAGATGAGAAACCACTTCTCTAACTGCCCCCTGGCAAGCAGTGTGGTTCCTTTCACTCAGTGATGCCTAACAAGGTATCTGATGTGCTCCCTTTTCTACTTGTATCATTTATCCATATGATAGTGATTATAAATTTATTATTGTTTCTGTCTCATGACTCATGTTATTGTATCATTTACTATTTGCTCTTCTTTGGCCAAAGTAATATCTCCACTAATATGTTTACTGGTTTCACCGAGGAAAAACACTCTCATGGGTGATAGAGTTTTGTTGTTTCAAATATTCAGTAAAGTAGAAGCTAAGCCTTATTATTTTTCCCTTCAAAGTCTATTTCATACTTGGATTTTTGTATAGTTTATACTTTATCATGTAATCATAAATATTTACAATGTCTTATTTTCCACCATCTTTTGTGTGATTGGTAATTCATAGAGATGTATGATGGATACTTTCAAGATCCATTTATGAGTGAGATAATACTTTTCTCTAGAAATTGTATCCCATCTTATGGTTTAGTGCTTTTGCAACTATAATTATGTTTCTGTTGTGTATATTTGCATATATTCTGTTTTCCTCAGAAATTCTTCCTTATTCCCTTTTTCTTTAGGAGTTCCAAGAGAAAATGTGTTATTTTTAAGTTTCTTTTTTATTTAGATAGAACTAAAGTTTACAGTCAGGGCCTCCTCCTTTTTGGTTGGAACTCTACCAGTAGAGCTATGCCAATACCTTGTTTGTTTCTGGTTAGCTTGGAGATGAAATTTAGGGGTGTTTTCCCTGAGTGGCCCCAAAACCTCATCTTATAGATCCTAGCTTCTTGAATAGTTGGAATCGTATGTGTTACCAGCAATTGCCTCTCTATTACTTTATTTAGACATATATGATATAAAATAAAATATATCTGATTATTTTATTTTTTAATTTTTATTACTGTATTTTATCACATTTGCTTTAAATATACTTTCATATATTTTATTATAATGTAATATATATTTATTCCAATATACTTAGTTAAATTTATAGCCTACAGAAAAAAAAGAGTTCTTATAACTTGTGTTTGTGTGTGTGTGTGTGTGTGTGTGCGCATGCATACACGTGCACAGATTATAAGACTGAAACTCAGAGCTTGAGCTCTGTCCTTTAGCTTTTTCATTCAGGTTTTCAATTACTTGAGCCACAGCTCACTTCTGGTTTGTTTGGTGGTAAATTGGTAATGAGTCTTACAGACTTTGCTGCCTGGTCTGGCTTCACACTGCAATCCTTAGAATTCAGCCTTTTCAATAGGTATAGATACCCAGAAACATTTTCTTTGATTAAAAAGGAAAAAGTAAAACAAGGAAGCCAACATTGTACAAAAAAGATATATGATGAATTGTTTAATAATTACTATGTGTATGGCCTGAGATATTGTTTAAATTATAATTTTCAGTTGTCCGCTATGCAAATGTGATGTTACTATCTGATTGAGATAAAGAAGTAAACAGGAGGAAAAAGATAATTAAAAGATATAATACCTTCTGCTATCAAAAATTCTGTAATTTTTGTTAATGTCATTATTTGGTAGCAAGTTAGGATTTTAACCATTAAAGTTTAATCACCTTATATTTCATATGATTATCTACTCTGGAATGAAATCTTGTAGACATGGATCAATAAAAACATTCAAAATTATATGAGATTATTCAAGTATATAACAATAGTTGCTGTTAATAATATCAAATCTCTAGATAATTGGATGATTTTATATTAAATTAAAAAATATCATAACATTTTTAAAAATTGACCAAATCATATTGATTTATGTTCTATAACATTATTATTAACTCTAGCATAGTCTACCTTGTAAGGCTAAACTATTGGTAAACCATAAGTATTATATTTGCCATTTATCTTTCTAAAAATTCTCTTGATCATAGTCATACTCATAAAACCTGAATGCTGAATTCAGATTGTGACCCCAAAGTTAATTAAAATGAATGAAAATTTATTGCAACTATTGATAAGAAATATTTTCCATATTTTTTCTTTTTAATAACAAATAAGATCTATAGTCACTTGAGTTAAAATTAGGTCAAATATTCTTTAGAATTTAGTGTACTTTTGGGCTGGGAAGGTGACTCAGTGGTAGAGCGCTTGCCTTGCATGCATGAGGCCCTGGGTTCGATTCCTCAGCACCACATAAGCTAAAAGAAAAAAGCCAGAAGTGGCACTGTGGCTCAAGTGGTAGAGTGCTAGCCTTGAGCTGAAGAGCTGAGGGACAGCACCCAGGCCCAGAGTTCAGACCCACGACCGGACCAAAAAAAAAAAAAAAAAAAGAATTTAATGTACTTTTGCATAGCTATTTATTTAAAAAACACTTTAAAAAACTATATGAAAGCAAAAGTGCCTTCATGAAGAGTGATAAATATTTTTCTCTCTGTATAAATTCTAGGCCAACTGTCCTTGGAGTAGTAGAATATTTTAGAAATGTTTAATTGATTGTACATTATGAGAAATTAGACTATAAAATACAGTTACTTCTCACCATGCTTGGAGAATAGGGGCCAAGTGTATCCTCCTGCCTGAAACAACTTTAAAAATATCTATAAGATGTAAGAAATACTGTCTATAAAGAGATTGCAAATCAGGGACTGAAATCTAGAACCGGAACAAAAGAGATTTAGCTACACAATTCCTCCAACTTTTTTTTGTGTGTGAAAATACTATACAGAGGGGTTACAATTACATGGGCAAGGTAATGAATGCATTTCCTCCTTTGTTTCCCCTTACCATTCCTGCCCTCCCATCTGCCCCCACACCTCCTTCTCCCCCCTCTCCCCGCCAAAGTTGTAAAGTTCGTTTTTTAACATAACGTCTTCTACATCTCATTGTTGCAATGGGTCCAACTGTATCCTTATTTAAACGATTTGTTTTTTCCCTTCCCCTCCACAAATTATACCAACATCAAATACAGTGAAAGCAGGGGTTATACAGTGGGGGAGGGACATACAAAGCAACAAAGAAATATCTTATAAATATGTTAGAAATAACAGTAAGAAAGAAAAGAAAAACATTTGGGTCCTTATCTTAGGGCTCATTTCACTTAACATCAACTTATCTGACGATTGGTTTCCCTTATTTGCAATAACTATTATATTTCTGAGACAAGCAGAAATGGTCCTCCAACTTTTTGACTGAGGTAAATGTGAAGCATGGAATATCACATGAAGTCATGCTGGGTCTGTGGCTGACCTGAATTGAGATGCAGGTGAGAATCTAGCAGAGGCAAAGCAGCTAGAATTTACCGGAACAATATTAGGAAAGACAGATTTTCCTAGACAGAATATAGACAAGATCTGTTATATAGGCCCTTTAAAGACTAGTCCTGATCAGTACATAAATGTTTTGAAAATACCTGTGTCTAAGAAAAGAACTAGCTAAAAGTATTACAGGTAACAAATCGGGACTCACAGAGTCATAACTTTTATCTGTGCTCCCCAATCAGATTCAATACACTTGATTCATTGGACACTGGGAAGAATTCCCACATGGCTTGCTTTAGTACAAAACATCCTCATATCATATCAAAACAACAGTAAAAAGAGTAAATTCTAAGAACTCAAATTGTCTTTCATATCTCTATTGTGTGTGTGGGTGTGTGGGTGTGTGAATATGGATTTCAAAAATTGTAATACAACAAATAAAATCACAATTTTTCATCCAATTAAACATTTTCAGGCATGCAAAGAAGCAACAATATTTTGCATAATCAATAAAAACAATAATACTTGGAAAATACCCTAAATAAATAGATAATTGAACTAATTATTAAGAATATTATTTTATTTCTGCATTATATATGATTAAGAAAGTAGAGAAAACTTGAATACAGAGTGTGTATTAAATGCATAGCCCTGAGTTCAAAACCTATTGCATATCAAAAACAGAAAAAGAAAAGAAGGAAAGAAGGAAGGACGAAAGGAAGGAAAGAAGAAAATATTCATCACATTTGGAAGAATGATAAAGAGATAAAAAAGCAGATTTCTTGTTGACAAAAGGAGATGACACAAAACTTTTGAATGGATACATAGACTGTTTACGCTTATTCTTTTTTCCATTTTCTTATGTTTTTTTCTTCTTTTGTCTTGAGCTTTTTACTTAATGATATCAATTCATCCTTGTGTTGATTCTGTGTATTGGTTACATTATTTTAATGGCTGCTCTATAGTTTGTGATATTGTTCCTTAAAGTATCCCATTTTGAAATGAACCTTCTTATATTGCATTTTTGAAATGTGACACAACAAAATAGTCTTACCTGCTTTTAAACTAGAGATTCTAAGATGGATATTGATATTTTTCCCAACATTTTTTTCACATAATACCTATAATCATCCTCAATGATTAACATTCTAAAGATCTTGATTTAGAAAACACGGATCTTGAGACTAAGCAATAGAAAAAATGCCTGATTGGCAATTCATGAAGAATAGAAGTAGGAATATTTAATTTTGGGTTAGAAGGAATTCTTTAATACCATTAAGATGTAGAGTTTAGAGGACTTTAGCTGTCTATATCCTGTGTGGTGGCATCAAGTTCAAGTAGGTATTGGCAACAGAATTAATCACAGTATGGTATATTCCCAAAACTCAATATTGAAGAAAGGCACCAGAATGAAAAAAATTATGGTAAAGGAATGAAAAAGAACAGGTGGAAAATTGGTCTGATGATACGTTTCATAATAGAAAAGATAAATTCCAAATGTAGCTAGAAAAAATTTGTAAGGCGGGAAAAAATGACAGTGAGAGAAAGCTAAATGAGATTCAAAACACATACTGCACAATAATTATACCCATCAAATTGTATTGCAAAATATATAGTATTTGATCAGAAAATATGACTGACCAATAAATTTTTATCATGCCATTGTTTTATTGAAGTAGATTCTCATTGCTAAAATCAGATGGTCCCTTTGAGAATTAGATCCAATAGTTCTCAAATTTTTCTATTTTCTGAATGTTATCGAAAAGGAAATTTACAGACAAAATTTTATACATCATCAGATTTTTCTGGCTACTACTGTTCTTAGTCCTTCATCTATTGCAATTCAATTCCTGTTTCTGCTGGTAGAATTTCTTATTTGCTTGATTTACCTGATACATTTTCTCTATAAAATCCAGATGGCCTCACACTCAGTACTCCGGACTCAGTGCCCCAAGGGCTAGAATTGTAGGTAGATAATACCTAGCTAGCCACATGATACCTCTAATCTTCTTAAGCCAAAATCTAATCATGCTTTAACAATTGTTGCATACCAAGCCAAGGCCAAAGTCCTTAAAATATGTTCCTTAAAACCTTCAAATATGTCTACAAAATGCATTTTCAGTTATCTTTAATCAGTTCTTAAAATATTGAGTTCATCTGCTCATCCTCATTTGTATTGTTCATGTATTTATTTATTTTTTGTCTTAATTCACTATCATGCCATATCATCCTCTAAGGCATAGACTGATGTCTTCTTCTGCCTGTAAATGGCAATTCTAAACTCCAATAAACGAATATGTTTTTTATATCAGTCATGCATGGCTTTATGATCCCATCTTATGACTATTGGAACTAACTTTTTTAAAATTTCCTTTATTTACTTCAAATTAATCTTTAGTTAAATGTGCTTATGTATCTGACATGTTGAACTGGACCTTTTATGGAAAGACTGGTACATCAGATATTTACTATAAGAATACATATTGATTATGTTATATAGCCTGCAAAACAATTCTAGAAGTATTCTTACTGGTGAAATAATTCATTTATATCTTACAAGGACTAAGTTATCTATCTCATCCATAGCTCTACCTGCCCCATATATAATCTCCATACACTTGCCCTGAGCCTATGCCATAGAAGCACATATTCAGTGTAAATGCATTCTATTACCAAGACCAGATTATTTGAAAAATTTACTCCTCTCACTTTCTTTCAACATTGTGGTAAGCTTAAATATTAGCTACAGTAAAGTTATGGTTTAACTAATTCTGTAATAATGTGTATTTTCACTTATATAAGAAATGAAGACTTCCATACCATTACCATGAACTATTTATGTCAATTTTTCTTTCTTTCTTTTTTATCTGCTCTTGTTGCAGCCTGAACTTTTAGTCGGTGTGTCATTTTGGTGCATACAATGTCCCTCAGAATACATAGACAGCAAAAAAGCAATAACTTTATAGAAACTTGAATTCAGTGGATACTTGAGTGATGATTAGCCCATCTCTTAGTTTGTAAAGATAAAGTTCATAGATCGTTTTTTGTTAGCAGTAAATGATTGGGAGAAGAATTTTGAGATAGAACTTCTAGCATGGATAGAAGGATCTTGAAAGTTTATTTTAAATACTTTAAAAGAAGTTTGTGTATTAGCTCCATGAGATATTGTGTTCATAAACTTTAATATTTCAACAAACGTCTTTGAAATTATTTCTTCATCCAGTTTTTCCATAATGGCACATGGCTTTGTTTTATTTACACCTGGTATTTGCAAATAGAAAGTCTTGATATTTAATATTAGAGTGATTTGTGAACATGGAACTAAGTAAATTGATAGATTTACATTTTACTCATATGGCATATTAGTGTTTTTCTTTACCATCACTATTTGGGGGGGATGTTTTCTTTCATTTTTGCAAATTCTTTTTAGAATAAATTTTAAACTTTATATATCTTTTTTGTAAAGAAATGGTACATTACACTGGAAATGATTAATGCTAATTTTACGAATAGATACACATTCTGGTATACTGATTTTAAAATAAATAAGCCATTAACATTTGGCAGATTAATTTGTATTAATTTTGTATTCACTATTTAAAATTTTAGCAGCCATAATGTGAATAACTTTAAAACAATACATAATTCAAGTCCTCTTAGCATTTCTTTTTATGTTAGAAATGCTTCATTGAAATGTAAAAGCATGTTTTTCAGAACTGGCAAACATGATTTAACTTGGATTATATCATAATTTTTTTTTTGGTCGGTTGTGGGACTTGAACTCTGGGCCTGGGCACTGTCCCTGCGCTCTTCAGTTCAAGGCAAGTACTCTACCGATTGAACCACAGCACCACTTCCGGATTTCTGATGGTTTATTGGAGATAAGAGTCTCGAGGACTTTCCTGCCCGGGCTGGCTTTCTTCTGAGATCCTCAGATCTCAGTCTCCTGAGTAGCTAGGATTACAGGCTTGAGCCACTGGCGCCCAGCTAGCATAAATTTTTGTAGAAGCAAAAATCCTTTTGTTAGTTTAAAGAATGTCAGATGACCCTCGAAAGTAGAAATATAAGATTAAGCTTATCGTTTTATTTGAATTAAATATTTATATAGGTATTAGAAATATAGGAATGGAATGTATAGTATAATTCGGCTGTGCAATATTATGTAGGAATCTCTTCTAGTAGACCTGCACACATATGCTCCTAATGAAGCTTGTTTGGAAAGTTACCTACATTCTTAGTTTGATTCATCTGCTTCCATCCCTATAGCTCTTGATCATTGCTCTATAACTCTGCAGTACATCTAGCTCAACTTCCTTTAAGTACCTCTTTTAGTTTTTTTGTTTCTAATGCAAAACATTGCTGCCAAGGAGTAGGTGCTCATATATATTTGTATAATTTTAAGTTAAAAGAATATTTCATGAAGAAATAGTACCACACATTTGCTTGTCATTTCCCCATGTTTTGATTCTTACTGGAAGCATCTATGGTAATCATAGTGCTATGCTATGTCTTCTTGGGATAAAGAGATCTACAGGACATGGGTGGCCTGAGTTCTCCAGCTATTAACCCAATAAAGCAAGTAGGATATAATCCACACATAACTGCACACAAAGCATTGCCTGTTGTATAAATGTATATGTTTCTCTCCTTCCCACCCTTCTTCTTTTCTTGCTTGTTGCTTCAATTTCCTTCCTTGCTTTTTAAGAGTAACACAATCTATATAAATTCAAAGAAAAAAACTACTATTCATATTATGCAACCAGAGGGTATCATTTAAACATAAAAGAGGCTAACTAGAGGTGGAAAATAATTACAGCTGTTGTGAATAAAGCATTGCTGATACAGGAGCAAATGTTCTGGTTCAGTTGAGAGAGAGTAAGAATAAGAGATTTGTGGTGAGAGATGCCACTGGCTAGCATATAAAGAGAGGCTATCTGGTGTTCTACTAGTGGAAGAGTACACCTAAAATAATGTGGAACAGGGCTGTGTGGTACGAGACAAAAGATGAAAAGTTAGTTTCTCAGATAGGACATGAAATGTAAATTGCTAAGTCTGGTGCCTAGTAAAGTCCAACACAATAGAAGACTTTCCATGTTGTGGAGACTAAAGGAACATTATAACATTGTGTTGACTAAAGGAGCATTATAATCTTTTTGTGATTAGCAATTACAAAGGAAGAAGCATGATATTATTAAGCTGAATTATTTAAAGATTTTTGTAGTAAGTACAAATTGATTTCTTGAAAATAATATTAGAGAAAAAACATCATTGCTAGATATATATAAAAAGTGGTTGAGATACGATTAAAAAATAGTTAAAGTTAGTGCTACGGTCTGAATAAATATGTGTCCCCAATTCGAGCATGACTATGATTTTCCACTGTAATAATATTAGAAGGAAGGGATTCTTGGAATTTCCCGAATGTGATAACAGAGGATAGGACTTTGGGAAAGTAATAAGGACATAAGAAGATAACCTTCAGAAACTCCAGACAGGTAGCTAGTTCCTCCTACTGTGTGAAGAGCCAGCTAGGAGCCTGGAAGTAGATCTTCATCAGATACCTTTCACACTCCATACATGTGAATTACCCAATCAGAATAAACTGAGATAGTTGTTTACTTCTGGTAATCACAATTATTTGAAGTAAATACTTTACCAATATGAAGGCTTTAGCTGTTTCAGTATTTTTCTTGAAAGTAAGGACACACCTTTCAGAAAGAACTGTGTCCATTGCCTAATATTATAGCATTATTTTACATGAATGCTTCACACACCTTTCAGAAAGAACTGTGTCCATTAATATTATAGCATTATTTTACATGAATGCTTCACATGCCAGTAATAAGTAATCATTAAAATATGCACGTTTTCCAATATATTTATATGTAAATAATATAGATTTGGTATATAAGTAAAAACATACTCAGATAAATGATATTAAATAAACCTATTTCAAAAATATGTGTCTAAACTTTATTAATCAGTTTTCTGTGAGGTATTATCTTATGAATTTTCTTTATCCTTCAAATAAAAATAGACATGTTTCAACCATCTTAGAATACATTTTTTTGAGAGTTCCGGGAAGATGGCGGAGGAGAAGCTGGAATCTGAACAAGCTCTCGCATAGAAAGTAGTTTTAGAATTCCAGTGAACAGTCCTAAGCCAGAGAATCACACCAAGTGTGCCATCACAGGACAGAGAGTTAGACAAGAGAGGGGAAGCCAAGGAAACGCATCAGCTGCCGCTCCGGCTGAGACACAGAGAGTCGGGGACGAAGGAGCCAGACGCAGCGGACGAGCGGATTCTACTCAACACCAACAAGAACCGACAAGGAGCGAACATCTTCATCCTGCTGTTTGCAGACCAGAGACGACCCTGGATCCAAGACTCGGTGTGAGTACAAGCCCGACATCCTCACTCCTAAGGGAGCAGAGGAGGGAAGGCCACCCCTCCCCCCCCAGCACCGGTGATCTCCATCTTGGATACCGACAAAGCTCGGAGGAGCTGCTAGCTCCAGCTCAGGCCTTGGAATAAAATGAGTCATTTAGCAGGTCACAAGAACTTAACGGCGAAGTGACCTGCCAGACTCAGCTCCATCCAGGGAAAAGTCACCCAGCTCAGGCGCCAGCCATCGGAGTGCCTTGCCTCACTGGGTAACCAGAGCCAGAGGCTGCCCCTCCCTCTAGCAGCCACCACAATCAATTGAAAAACAGAAACCCTGAGAATGGCTCCAGGCTGGGCGCTGTGAGCTTTATCACAAAATAGCCCCAGGGAAAAGCTACTGTTTGTTGAAAGGCCTCAACTCTACCCAGAACCTAGCCTCATCACCACATCCCCCTCTTTTGTGACTCTCAAAGCAGACCACCCTCCCAGAAAACTAACCTGGGAGGGGGATCTCAAAATCTTGGGTAAAGCAGAGCATTTTTCTGCCTCTTCCAACCAACCGACTTAAGAAACCAATCAAGCCACAGGACCTCAAGCTGACCAGAGACTCCAACAAGAGACTGGTTGCAGACAAAAGGGAGATACAGGATTCTTCCCACTCCTCCCCCCCCAAAAAAAAAAATCAAAAGACTTTTTTTTTCTTTTTTTTCTTTCTTTTTTTTCTTCTTCTTCTTCTTTTCTTTTTTTTGCTTGTTTTTTGTTTTTTGTTACCATATATATATATATATATATATATATATATATATATATATATATATATAAATTTTTTTCCCTTCTAAAACTTTTATTAATCTTTAATTTTTGCCTCTTCTGAAAAAATAATTGTTTTCCAGTAACTTTTTTTTTCTCATCTTATAATTTTTATTTTAGGAATACGTGAATGAGAGTTTTCCTTTCTTTTCTTGTCTTCTTTCTCTTTTTCTTTCTTTCTTAATTATCTTTTTGTTTTTTATCTAGCTCTACTGAACTTCTGATCTTTTCTTCTCCCTTTCCCATCCTTAAAGATTTTCACATCTCCTCTATGTCCCTCCCCTTCTCTGAACATATTCACATTCCTCTCTAAATAGACGGTCTTTTAACCTCTATGATAACATTAATTTTTACGTTTCTATTCTTTTTCTGGTCTCTCTTTATTCCCCTTTCCGTCTCTTCTTTTTCTCTCTCTCTCTACTTGCATCCTACCCAACCCATTTCCTGCACTGTGATTAGGACATAGTTAACTCTCCCTGTGCCTCCCCACACCAATCTATTCCCATTTTTTACCCACATCTCTCCCTAATCCTAATAATTTCTGGTTTTCCAAATTCTTTTCTGCGGTTCGAAGTCCTTTAACATATAGTCGTTTGATGTTGAATAGATGTATCTGTTGAACTAGATTGTATCTGTAGACTATTGACGGTACAAATGCAAACTTTGGTTGATGGTTGCCTTAAGATAGTGTTCTAGCACAAAACTGGTGCAATCTTTATCTCAAATGGGCCGAGTAAGCCGGAAAAACACAAGAAAAATGGCAAATTCGGGTATCTCAATTCCCAACCTTGATAATCAGGGATTAGAACAGATAAAGAATAATCCAGAGGAGAGTTCCCAAATAGCTCTACAAACACTAATAGCAAACATGATAAATGAGAAGTTTGACAATGTACAAAGGACTCTGTATGAGCGTGATAAGGAGAGAGAGGAGGCATCCCAGAAGTTTATACAGGAATATCATAAGCGTGAGGAAGCTTCTCAAAAACTGATACAGGATTTGCGTGAACAACTTGAGAATACTCAAAGAGAAAGGGAGGAATAGCGTGAGCAGGCAGAGAACACTCAAAGAGAACTGCAGGAATCCCACAGAAGGGAGGAAACTAATCAAAGAGTAATTCACGAATTAAGAGACCAGGTAGAGAATACACAAAGATCACTAAAGGCATTCATGGAATCCATTAACAAAGAGCTGAAGGAAGTCAGGGAGACCACAAAGGGAATGCTGAATGGAACCCAACAGAAGGAATGGGAGTCCAAAGAAACCATAACCAATCAACTAAGTGATTTGAGAACAAACACTGAACACTAAATTAAGGAAGTAAAGAAATTCATACAAGACCTAAAACAGAGCTTCAACAAAGAACTTGAAGCCATCAAAGCTGACCAATTAGAAGGAAAAGAGATAAAAAACAAAGTAGAGAGTCTTGACAGCAGGTTAGACCATGCAGAAGATCGAATCTCAGGGATTGAAGACAGCCTAGATATTATAGAGAAAGAACATACAACCATCCAAGACAAGTCCAAGAAATATGATAGGTCTATCCAACACCTGGAAGACACCATCAGAAGGCCCAATCTAAGTATAATGGGTGTAGAGGAGCACCTAGAAACAGAAGTTAATGGTCTAGGAAATTTGTTTAACAGGATCCTAGCAGAGAACTTCCCAAACATACAAAAAGATAGGCCTATTCAGATACAAGAAGCTTTTAGAACCCCAAATAGACCAGACCAGAATAGGACATCCCACCGTCACATTATAATCCACACAGGATCAACCCAGACCAAGGAAAAGATCCTTAAAGCTGTCAAGGAGAAAAGGTTAATCACCTATAAAGGGAAACCAATTAGAATCACCTCAGATTTCTCAGCAGAGACAATCAAAGCAAGAAGAGCCTGGAATGACGTATGCCATGCCCTAAAAACAAACAACTATCAACCAAGAATACTGTACCCAGCTAAACTCTCCTTCATAACTGAAGGCAAAATAAAAACCTTCCATAGCAAAGAAAAATTGAAACAATACATCTCCACCAAACCAGCCCTACAAAAGATTCTTAAAGATATCCTACACATAGAAAACCAACAAGAACGCAACAAAGGCCAAGAAACTGCACCCAAACTGAGAATCCAAGAACCTTAGGAAGAACCCAGCTTTCACAGCCCCCAAGAAGGTGGATAACATGGCAGGAACTCCCAAATACCTCTCAGTCCTATCTCTTAACGTTACCGGACTGAACTCTCCAATTAAGCGACATAGACTGTCTAATTGGATTAAAAAACAAGACCCTTCTATCTGCTGCCTGCAGGAGTCACATCTTGCCCGTAAAAACAAACATATTTTCAAGGTTAAAGGCTGGAACAAAATCTACCAAGCAAACGGCCCTCATAAACAGGTGGGAGTTGCAATCCTAATATCAGATAAAATAGACTTCAAATTAAAATTCATGAGAAGAGTTAAAGAAAGTCGCTACATACTAATTAAAGGATCTCTCCTTCAGGAGGATATTACAATTCTAAATATCTATTCGCCAAACAATGGAGCCCCCAAATTTATCAAAGAAACACTACTTTCCCTCAAATCCCATATAGATCCAAAGACATTAATTGTTGGGGATTTTAACACACCACTCTCCCCACTAGATAGATCAACTCGGCAAAAACTCAACAGAGAAACCGCAGATCTAAACAGCTGCATAGATCAACTAGACTTAACAGACATTTACCGAACATTTCACCCAGCAGCATCAGAATACACGTTCTTCTCAGCAGCACATGGAACGTTTTCTAAAATAGATCACATTTTAGGCCACAAAGCAAACTTGTCTAAATTCAGAAACATTGAAGTTATACCTTGCATTCTCTCTGACCACAAGGGAATAAAATTAGAACTCAACACCAAAAGACACCAAAGAAAGTCCGGTATCACATGGAGGCTGAACAACACACTGCTGAATCATGAGTGGGTCATGGAAGAGATTAGAAAGGAAATTCAAATATTCATGCTATTCAACAAAAATGAACACAAAAATTACCAGCTCCTCTGGGACACAGCAAAGGCAGTACTCAGAGGCAAGTTTATAGCTCTGAGCTCCTACATCAACAAATTGGAGAGATCGGAAACTAGCAATTTAATGACACATCTAAACCTCCTTGAAAAAGAGCAGCAAGATAAACCCCAATCCAGTAAACGGAAAGAAATAATCAAAATTAAATCAGAATTAAATGAATTAGAATCCAAAAAAACTATAGAAAGAATCAACAAAACAAAGAGTTGGTTCTTCGAAAAACTTAAAAAAATTGACAGACCCTTAGCAAACCTTATCAGAAAAAGGAGAGAACACACCCAAATTAATAAACTCAGAGATGAGAATGGAAACATCACCACGGAAACAACCAAGATTCAGAACATTATAAGGGAATACTTCTCAAAACTTTATGCTAATAAGTTTGAGAACTTGACAGAAATGGACCTTTTCCTAGCAAATATTGACATGCTAAAACTAAACCAAGATGAGTTAAACCAGCTTAACAGGCCCATATCAAGCATTGAAATAGAAACAGCAATAAGAGACCTCCCAGCTAAGAAAAGTCCAGGACCAGATGGTTTTACAGCGGAATTTTACAAGGCCTTCAAAGCAGAGCTCACACCAATACTCCTCCAACTCTTCAATGAAATTGAAAGAGAAAGCTCACTACCGAACACATTCTATGAAGCCATCATAACCCTCATCCCAAAACCAGGCAGGGACTCATCAAAGAAAGAGAACTATAGACCCATTTCTTTGATGAACATTGATGCAAAACTTCTCAACAAAATTTTGGCCAATTGACTTCAACAATTCATCCAAAAAATCATACACCATGATCAAACAGGATTCATTTCAGGGATGCAAAGCTGGTTCAATATACGCAAATCAATTAATATTATTCATCACATCAACAGGAGCAAGAATAAGAACCACATGGTTATCTCAATAGATGCAGAAAAAGCATTGGACAAGATCCAACACCCCTTTATGATGAAGGTTCTGGAAAAATTAGGAATCCATGGAATATTCCTCAATACAATAAAGGCTGTATATGACAAACCTACAGCCAGCATTATACTCAATTGTGAAAAACTAAAGCCATTTCCTCTTAACTCAGGAGCAAGACAAGGATGCCCACTCTCTCCACTTCTCTTCAATCTAGTATTAGAATGCCTAGCTACAGCAATAAGACAAGATGCAGACATAAAGGGGATCCAAATAGGGAAAGAAGAAATAAAACTCTCCCTCTTTGCAGATGACATGATCTTGTATTTAAAGAATCCCATAGACTCCACTCCCAAATTACTCAAGCTGATTCAAAACTTTGGCAAAGTAGCAGGTTATAAAATTAACCCCCAAAAATCAATGGCTTTTCTGTATGCCAACAATGAGAAAAGTGTGGCTGAAATTAGGAAAGCAACTCCATTTGTAATAGCCCCACAAAAAATAAAATACCTAGGAATTAACTTAACCAAAGAAGTGAAGGACCTCTATGATGAAAACTTTAAAATCTTGAAAAAGGAAATCAACACAGAACTTAAAAAATGGCAAAACCTCCCATGCTCCTGGATTGGCAAGATTAACATCGTGAAAATGGCAATACTTCCCAAGGCTATCTACAAATTCAATGCGATACCTATCAAAATTCCACCCTCATTCTTCAAGGAAATAGAGGAGGCAATCCAAAAATTCATATGGAACAATAAAAGACCCCGAATAGCAAAAACGCTCCTCAACGGAAAGAACACTGCTGGAGGAATATCAATACCAAATTTCAAACTCTACTATAAAGCCATAGTAATCAAAACAGCTTGGTATTGGCATAAGAACAGATCTCAGGACCAATGGAATAGAATTGAAAACCCAGAAATGAACCTACAGACCTATAGCCATCTAATCTTCGATAAGGAAGCTAAAACAATAGAATGGAAGAAAGACAGCCTCTTCAATAAATGGTGCTGGCAAAATTGGTTAACTACATGTAGAAAACTAAAGCTAGATCCTTATATATCACCCTGCACCAGAATCAACTCCAAATGGATCAAAGACCTTGAACTCAAAGCAGACACTCTGAAAACATTACAAGATGGAATAGGAGAAACCCTAGGTCTCCTTGGCTCAGGTCGAAATTTTCTGAATAGAGACCTGGAAGCACAACAAATCAAAGAAAGGTTGGACAAATGGGATTGCATAAGATTGCAGAGCTTCTGCAGGGCAAATGACATAGCTGGCAAGATCAATAGAAAGCCCACCGATTGGGAGAAGATCTTTACTAGCCATACAACGGACAAGGGTCTCATATCTAAAATATACTTGGAACTCAAAAAATTAAACCACCCAACAACAAATCCTCAAAGAAACAACTGCCCAATAAATAAGTGGGCGAAAGACTTAAAGAGAAGCTTCTCTGAAGAAGAAAGAAGGATGGCCAATAGACACATGAAGAAATGTTCAACATCCCTAGCCATAAAAGAAATGCAAATCAAAACAACATTGAGCTATCACCTCACTCCAGTTAGAACAGCAAAAATCAAGAACTCTAACAACAACAGATGCTGGAGGGGATGTGGACAGAAAGGAACCTTACTTCATTGTTGGTGGGAATGTAAACTTGTTCAACCACTTTGGAAAGCAGTATGGAGGTTCCTCAAAAGACTTGACTTCACATAGATCTCCCCTATGATCCAGCAATCCCACTTTTGGGCATTTACCCAAATGTTTACAAACAAGACCACACTAAAGCTACCAGCACAACTATGTTTATTGCAGCATTATTTACCATAGCTAAGACATGGAACCAACCCAGATGTCCCTCAGTAGATGAATGGATCAAGAAAATGTGGTATATATACACAATGGAATTCTATGCCTCCATCAGAAAGAATGACATTTCCCCATTTGTTAGGAAATGGAAAGGTCTGGAAAAAATTATATTAAGTGAAGTAAGCCAGGCCCAAAGAAGCATCGGTCCCATGGTTTCCCTTATTTGCAATATCTAGTATAGGTATGAGTCAAGCGGAAAAGGTCAGATAATGTGATGTTAGGAAAATGAACCCTTAAATATGTATTATAATGTTTTCGTTTCTTTCATGCATGTGTTTGTAACGCATTTATAAGATGATTTCTTTGTTGCTTTGTATGTCCCTCCTCCACAGTGTAACCCCCGCTTTCACTATATCTGATGTCAGTATAACATGTGGAGGAGATGGGGACAAACAAGTCGTTTAAGGATTCAGGTGGACCTGTTGCAACAATGAGAAGTACAAAATGTCATGTCAAAACCAGCTTTACAATGTCGGTGTGGGGGGGGAGGGGGGTATAATTGGGTGGGGGGAGGGTGGTAAAATTGGGTGGGGGGAGGGGGGAGGCGGGGAAGGGAAGTGAAGGGTAAACAAAGGAGGAGGCTGCAATGCTTGGTAAGAAATGTATGCATTATCCTGCCCATGTAATTGTAGCCCCTCTGTACAGTATGTTCTCAAATAAAATAAAATACAATTAAAAAAAAAGAATACATTTTTTCATAACAAAACCTTTAAAAATTAGACAAAGCCACCATATAATTAAATTTGAGTTCTGCATTAATTATTATGGTTCTAACAATCACTTTCACCTTCCTCTACTGCTTCGTAGGGCCTATATGCTTTATGCCTATTAATTCTCTGTTTCCCCTGGCCTTTGTCCAAATATACTATGTCCTTGATATTTATAGATTATCATCACCACTACTTACTGGATTACCAACCCCAGTGATCCATTCACTTTACCTGTCTATTGACTTTGCACAATGACAGCTTCTTCAGTATCTCTTTCTCTTGTTTCTTTAAAAAATCACCTCCTCAGTGGCCTTTAATCCTACCTATCAGGAGGCTGAGATCTGCGGATTGTGCTTCAAAGTCAGCCTAGGCAGAAAAGTCCCTGAGACACTTATTTCCAATTAACCACCCAAAATGCTGTAAGTGGAGGTAGTAGAGCTGTGGGTCAAGTGGGTTCAGGGACTGCTCCCAGGTCCTGAATTCAAGCCACAGGACTGCCATCAGAAAAACAGCAAACAAAAAACAAAACAAAAATCCACTTCCTCCAATCTCTCCTACTATAAATATTGATTAATGTTAGTATATGCTATTATATTCTCATTCTTTCATACCTATCTATTTTCATGGTGATAAGCTTATGGATAAATATACTTATCTTTGGCTTCAAATATATTTCTAACTCAATGCTAAGCACTCCTTTTTTTATATTTTCCTGATTTCTTTTCTTCTAAAGCCAACATTTGCAAAAATGAATCCCATCTCCATTCCTACTCCTACATTCCCTACCTCTTCTCTTTTAACACTGATTCATTCCTTCTTATTTCCTCTCAATTCCAGTAGTAAAAAATCATAAATAATAAAGTGACATGTTTATACTCTATGGTAGTGGATAACAGCCATGTAGAACAAAATAATAACTCTTAAAAACAATATGATTTTCAGCTGGTAAAGGAAGTGGGCATAGTATAAATATGGAACCACCATGCCTGGGAGAAGGAAGAGGCAGTGTTAAGAATTCATCTCAGAGCCTCATACGTGCTGAGCAAGAGTTGTATGTCTGAACTATATTCTCATTTGGACAATGTTCTGTGCTCATGATTTGATGATATTCTCCATCGCTGGGAAGTAGCTTGTGTTTAGTGGCATCACTATTTTTCAAAGGCCATCATAATCAAATCTCCTTTCCAGCAAAACATTGGTAATGCCTATTATCTCCTCACCTAGCTCTTTCTCATCTCCTACTGATAGACAAACGTAAAACTTTGATTTGATATTGCCCTTCCATGTTCTATCAAATTATGAAAGACGGAGAGTTGTTTCAAAAGGCTCCTCAGAGTAACAAAAGAAACAACTAAATGTACAAAGTTAGAATGATCAGTGGAATCCATCCATTCTTAAAGGCCCACATTAGTGCTAATTAAATCAGTAATTCCTGGCTGTTTATGAGCCTAATTTAAGCTGTGCCCAGTTGACATTTTGCAAAGCAAAGGTAGGCAAAACTGGCACATTTAATTTTTTTCCGTTGGTAATTGGGATGCATTTTGGTACTCTAAAACATTGAAAGTATCCTGTTAATTCTACCAAACCATTAGCCCCTAGGCTTTATTTAAAGATGGAGTGCAAATAGCTTTTTACTTCTAAGGGTAGGTCAGGCCACTTTCCTCCTAATCTGTCAAGGGGCTTTTAGGTTGATTAGAATTGCAGACTGTGAGAATAGTTTAATAGAAAAGATCTTTTAGAACAAGTTGGTTTTCCTGAGAAATAGAGACTAAGACTTCCTTCTTTTTGTATTTTCTTATCCTTTACAAAAATGTTTAAACATTAAGTGAAACCTGCTCACTATTCTTTAAATTAGTTACTTTACATAGATTGTCAATCAACACACTTCTAAGACTTCAGTTAATATTCTTCCAAAGCAAGTGGAACTATTATAGAAGCAGTCAATTTGTTATCAGTTTGACACCCCCAGAAAACTGATATAATCTTGTAAATCCAGAGGCACTAAAGTCGCCATCATTGGCTATTTCAAGATTAGTTCCAGGAAGGATAAGAATTAAGGAACTTTAGTGACTTGTTTCAACTTTAGTCTTCTGATAAGGTAAGATTTTCTCAGCACAAACACTTAGAGAACAGCTTGAGGTTATCTATTTAATGTGGGGCTTATATTTCACTGAGAAGGTCTGTGATACTTCATTTCTCCTTAATATAGTCTAGTCTCAGCATAGTGGAAGCAATAATCTAATATCAGGAACTAATTATGTATATATATATATATATATATTGCATGTTTTAATGTTATAGCTATATATGAGCATACTTCTCTTTAACTTTGCTATTAAGTTTATTCACATAGAAAAATAAATCTAGCACAATTGTTTATTATTTTGTCAAAAAATGTCAGCTCCATTTTCTTAATATGCGATACCTTATTTAACCATTTCCATGCCTTTGGATAGTTAGAATATTTTCAGTCCAGCACAAAAATTATTAACATGAATAACTTTATATATATATATACATATATATATATATATATATAAAGTTATTCATGTTAATATATATATAGGCCCTTGTGCATTTGTGTAATCATTTCTGCAAGATATGGACTCAGAAGTAAAAATACCCCACATATTTTTCTGTGTGTTTTGTTGTGCTATTTTTTTTTTCATTAGACTGTTGTTTTCTAGCCTTCCCAGTTTAGAAATGCTATCTTATTAATGATCTGGGTTTTGGCTGTAACAAATATGGCTTTTATTTTTTGTTTCTTTTATTTTTATTTGTTTATATTAGTTGTACAAAAGGGACAAAAACTGTGCCCCAATTGTGCCCTTCTACCCTGTTTTGATCACTCTCATCTTCTTTCACCCATTCTCTTCACTCCTTCAAAAACCAGTGATAGCTGTCTTAATGGAGCCTATTTTACTTTCCTAACAGTCATCAAAATGACTCTTTTTATAGCTTTTCCTTGTTCTTCCATTTGTTTTTAATAAGTCTCTGTATTGTTTCAAGTAGTTTTCCTGTTTCAATTATTGTTTTCATTTTCACAAGTACATATCTGCTACATTTTTATAATATTTTTCAAATATTTTGTGTCATTACATGTGCATGTGGCATTTACATTTGATAGATTTTATAAATTAACTCTGAGAATTCTCACTCTTTAAATAGAAAACATAATTCATTTAATCTTTTTATGACTACCGATATACTTATACTTAGCTTTGCTGCATAGTGTTCTATATCTTATTTATGATGAGTTATCTTTGCTGTCTCACTGTATTTAATTTCTTCTATTTAATTTATCAAATTTCAATGATTTCCTTCTTTCACTCATACTAATTAGAAATTTTTTTCAATCTCTTTCTATTATATAAGGAGTATAACTTCCTAGCCTCCACAGTTTAATGAAATCTAAAGTTCACAGATACTCAACTAATCTTATGAAGAACATGTGGACTTTGAGTATTTTAATATTAATCATACCCCTCCTACATTCCATTAAATTCTCATTCCTTTCCATTAGACTTGTTTTTACCTTTCAGTTACTGTACATTTAATTTATCCACATTTTTCATAATTGCTTCTTGACCAATACTTATCATTCTGGGTTGAATTTATTTTTGTAGAATTTTTATTTCAATTGTTAGATAACTGAACTTACATTATTATCTAATAAGTGGGTAGAATGTTTTTGCCTCCACATCTTATTAGTATAAATTGATTATTAAAAAAGCCCTTCATTTTCCCAAATAGATATAATGTATTTTGATCAAATTCATCTTGTTTATATTACCTTCTCTTAATTTCCCATCTACTTCCTCAGTTCATTGTAACATTACTTGGTAGTTTTCCTTATTCATTCATTCTATCTATCTATCTATCTATCTATCTATCTATCTATCTATCTATCTATCTATCTACCTATCTATCTATCATCTATCTATCTAAATATGATCTCTACCTATTTATTTTATTCTTTTTTATGTTTTTAATTGTAAAAATAGTGTACATAATGGTTACAGTTACATGAGTAAGGTAATGAGTACATTTCCTTTTGAGCATTGTTAACTCCTCCTTTGTTTTTCCCTTACCATCCCTTCCCTCCCCACTTCCCCAACTCCCTCCTCCCTCCGCCCAAATTGTAAAGTTCGTTCTCTGCATAGTGTCTTGTACATCTCATTATTACAATGGGTCATCGTGTTTCAGCATTTTGTTATTTCCCTTCCCCTCCCCAAATTAGAAAAAATGTATATACAAGATTTAGGGCACTGACATCAAATACAGTGAAAACAGGGATTATTTATTGATATTGTAAAGATGATGTACAGAGAGGTTACGGTTACATAAGTCAAATAAAGAGTACATTTCATTTTGGACCATATCTCCCCTTTCCTATCTCTCTCCCATTTTTTCCTTCCTGTCCCCATCTGCAAGTTTTATAGTTCATTTTCAACATAGTTTCTAATGAATACCATTGCTGTGTTTGTTCACCCTTTGTCCCGCCATTTCTGAGTCCCTGTCAGCCCCAAAGGCAGACAAATGTACAAAGAAGACAAAAGGAAATGAAAGCAAAAACAGCAACAAACAGAAATAAACAACTCTGTTACCATTTCCTGGTGTTCATTTAGAGAAATATTTTAACTGGTCAGTTGCACATAGCTATGTTATATGAGCCTCTCCTAAGAAAATTCTCCTTTGTTTTCATTGTGTGAATGCCTAGAGACCTGTATAATTTACCATCTTCAGTGTATTTTTATTTATTTATTTTTGCCATCTAGTATGTTTACTTGTTGATTCATAAGCATATTCTGGTCATCACAAATGTGTTCCATAGAGTCTAGCTTACTTGCATTTCCTTATGAATATCTGTCTACTTATTTAAAAATTTTAATCATAATATATTTGATACATTTATATATATATAAACATACTATTCTCTATGTTCATTTCCCATCCTTTCCCTCTTTGTCCTTCCGAACAGTCCTTTTTTTGTTTTTGTTTGTTTGTTTCTGTATTGGTCCTATGGCTTGAACTCAGGGCCTGGAAATGGTCCATTAACTTTTATGCTCAAGGCTATTTCTCTCACACAGCTACATTTATGACAATATTTTCACAAACATTTCTGCCAGAGCTGGCTTTAAACAGTGACCCTAAGATTTCAGCCTCCTGAGCAGCTAGCATGTCAGGAATGAGCCACTGGTACCAGGCTCCAACAGTCCCCTTTTTACATTTATTTTATTTTTTTTTTAGTTTCATTTTGTGCATATGAGAGAATATGTGTGTGTGTGTGTGTGTGTGTGTGTGTGTGTGTGTGTGTGTGTGTGTATGTGTGTGTGTATGTGTTTGCTATTTGACTTCCTGAGCTTATTTGAGTAATTTCCAGTCATTTCTTCAAGTTACTTTTGTTTCGGATGTCATTTGGCTAGTTTACCACTTCTGAAAGTTTTCTTTGAATTTCCTACTCTCTCAACTTATCAATCACTTTAAATACATATTTTGTTATTTTCTGTTGTTATTGCTCTTTTATGAATTTACTTGATATCTAATTTTACAGGTTAATATTTGCTTCATGTGACTCATTTGGATATGTTCTTTTTTGCTTTAAAAGCATTTTTATTTTCACCTAATTTTTTTATTACTAAATATTTAAAAGAAATGAATAATTTCACTTTTTTTCTCTTATGTATAATTCAGGGTCTGGTCTGGTTTAATATGTGTAAAAATCATCATTTTAGGATTTTAGCATTTGTAATATTGAGCTTAGACACCATATTGTTTCTAGTGTAAACTTAAATTTTTATTTTTTCCACATTTCCTTCTCTACTTTTATTTATGACTGAGATATCTTCTCTGGATCTCAATTTTATGTTTCTCTTTCATGTTAGGATTAAAGTTTACATATTCTTCTAAAATTGAACATACCAACCTTTATCTTGAATTCTTAAAGCCAATATCTGGATCATTTTGACCAATAATTTTATCTATGTGTTGAAATAGTTTTAACAAGATTTCTGTTGTTTAGATTAAATAAAGAATTTTCAACTTTGCTTATGACTTCCAATTATTTCTGCTACTTATTTTTTTCTTGATGCTGCTATCTTTCTATTTTGTCTACCTCATATCCTATGCTAACTTCTTGCTTATTGCTTGCGATGCTTTTGTGTTTCTGAGGTTTTAAATAGCTGCTTCATTCCACATTTCATTCTGTTTCTAAGAGAATCTTTACTCATGCTTTTACCTAAAATATTATGCCAGCTCCTCTGTGCATGAAGTTTTCATAACCCTGATGCACTTACCTTAGAAATTGCTAACTGTCCTTTTAATAACTTTAATTTTTTTCATTAGCCTTGGGCTTGAAATTAGGGCCTTGTGCCCAATCAACATTACCCTTCATGCATAACCCCCTGCAGCTTGAGCCTTATCTCCAGCCCTAAATGCTACTTATTTTATAAAATGCATACACATATTGAATAAGTGAATTAATAATAAAATAGACCTTTTATCATTTTTCATATAATCCTGTTGAATTTAATTTGACTAATAATGAGGTAAACCTCCAATCAACTTTTATAAACTTAGTCACTTACCTTATCATACATACAATGTGTTAAAGAAATGCATCTGAATTTTTATGACAATTTAGTAAGAAAGTATAGACTTCTTTCTGGAATGAATTCCTCTCAGAGTAATTTCCCTGCGATCACTGGTTCTTATCACCATCTGATATCCTATAGATTCTCATGGATCATTAAAACTGTATAATCTCCTTCATCTCTTTAGCTATCTTTGTATTGATCCTAAGCCCAGCTTCTGCCAATGAACTTTACTTTGATCATAGCAATGAAGGTGAAACAGTGTTAATATTTTATTGCACTAAGTGTAACTTTTAAGGATATTCTATGAATATGAGCAAGAGAAAGTGAGCTCCCTCACTGGGGAAAATCTAAAATAAACCTGGGAAGAAAATTAAAGTGATCCTAGGTAGAAGATGTGAAGGAGGAAGTTAATGCATACCTGATCCCCAGCTGCAACTGACATGTCGCTGCAGGGAGAAATTCTGGCATGAAAACACAGAAGCAGTTTTCATGCTGCCTTACCAGTAGTGTCTATGATGAACGGTCAAGAGCTCTTGACCTGAGTTCCTAGGCAGAAAGAAACCAAATAAACATCAATGTATATCTGGGGGCCAGTTAATCAGGAGAGATATAATAATATTCTGTCCTACTCAGTTAGTCTACAGCATATAGTAAATATAAAACTCTACTGTATATTCAATATACATCTTTATGTTTGTTTTTAATGTATATGTTGCTATATTTGATATTTTCTATATATTTGATATAAGTTTTAACAATCTATCTTTCATAAAGGGAGTTGTTTTTCTTTGAATTTTATAGAGCTCTGTTATATATCTGTTGAAAGAAGCTTAACTTAGTGAATTTTTATGATATTATATTTATGATATATATCAATCTGTAATATATGTACATTTATATATATATGAGTGTACACAAGCACATATTTGCATACTTTGTCCCATTTCATTTAATAATACAAAACAAAAATTAAACTTATGATAGAATATTGCCTTACAATGGCTGAGAAAATAAATAGTAGCTATGTATACATAATATAATATATATATTCCTTGAATTTGTTGATTTAAGAATTTTAAATTATACTTAGAGATTTAATTGTAGTATAGTTCGGTTCTTTCATGTCCACATGTTAATAGCAAGCTATATTTAAAACATTACTTTTAATAATACGTTAATATTTATCCTTGAATTTCTATGAATTGAAAACCATCATAATAAGAAAAGGACCAGATCTCTTAATATAGAAAACTGATCCAGCTAATACATTTGTAATGATAGCAAAGATATTTTCTTCCATGAAAATTTTTTGAGCACAAAACCTAAGGTAATGCTCCAAAGGACACATGTTGATTTGTCTTTACACAGAACTGTGTGCACCTTATGCTGTGTCTTCCATTCACTCTGTTAAAAATACCAACATAAATTTGAAGTGCTTCTTATAATAACACAGATCCATCTGTTTTTCTAAACACTGCGTCTGTGAAAACTGCTTTTAATTTAGTAAACAAGCCCAATTACATCATAGTCTCCACAGTGAAAGGGGGTATAATAAAATAATAAATCAATATTAGATTAATCTGATGAATGGAACTTATGTCTCATTGCCAAATCAATCCTAGACTTTAGATTTATTTTGGGCATGCATGTGTGTGTGATTTTCAAGGTCATTAAAATTAATGCAAATTGTTATTTTATTTAGCTATGTGCCACTGAGATTAAGTTTAGCAAATATAACATACTAAAGCTTAGATGACAATTGTTTAGAATATTTCTGGAATTAGCTAAGTTGGTGATAATGTTTGCCCTACATAACAAACATTTTGTTTTAGGGAACACTTGTTAATTTCATTAAAATTTCAGCAATTTTATGATCCCAGAGCTAACTTATAGTGTGATTATCAATGATGTCAGATGCCATTTGAAGGCAGGAGATGTCCCCAAAATGCCTGAGCTTAGGCACAATGGGCTTGAGCTGGCTGGAGAAAAAAGTTATGGTTTTCATGAGTATTCCATGGTTTCTGGGAAGCAGGCCCTGTATTTACCTGGGTTCCCATTTCAGTCCAACTGACCATGGTTTTTGCATCCTGGTAACTGTACTTAACTCTGTGAACTTTATTTTTTTCTGTGTCAGTCCTTACGCTTGAGCTTGGAGGAAAATTGCAGGCCCTGAACTTGTTTTATTTATTTATTTATTTATGTATTTATTTATTGCCCAAGGCAAGCACTCTATCAGTGGAGGCTCAGCTCCAGTTCCTATTTTTTGGTGGTTAATTGTTGATATGAATCTCAATGGCTTTCTTGCTAGGGATGGCTTCAATTTTCATCTTTGGATCTCAGCTTCCTCAGTACCTGTGATTACAGGTGAGAGCCACAAGTACCCACCTAGTTACTCCCTTTTTGGAATAAGGTCAGCAATTTAAAAAAATACTTTGTCAGTGACTGTAAACATTAAATTACTTAACATGCTTCTTAAGTAGCTTCTGCTAGTTTTTTTACATATTTTTTTCAAATTATTATGATGATAAAGTTTTCTCAGACATTTATAATTCCCTTATATACATGTGGCTAAAAGGCTTTAAAATTAAGAGTGTAAGATAATAGCATCAATTTTAGTGTATATAAATGTTGCTTTTCAGATTTCAGTTTTGCAATCACATAATTTTAGCTGATCAGAATTATCACTGAAACTTACCTTCATTTCTCTGTCAGAGCCTGATATGTGTTTCTAGGCACTGCTGCTTTCTAGAATAGTATTTATATGCCATTTGGACATTGTTATTTTTGTTCAAGTTTAGGAAAAATATCTTCCATATCCTTTTGGTCATTGGACTAAAAGAAGGGAACACTGGAAAAGCAAAAAGAATATATACCACTCTGATTTTTCTTTTAATCACTGAGTTTGAATTTCTGTATTGATTTTTGCCACCAATAAGTTTCATAGACTGGGTAACAAATTGATTTGCTGGACATGCATATTGCATGTCTTTCTACATGGCCAGCTTAATTGACAACAGTGCTCCTCTAGAGACTCCAAGAATGAAAATCTCTGACTTTGTGATTTTCAGCCCCTGTCATCTCAAATGTCATTGCTGAAACATCCATCGTAAGTCTTTGTCACTGGACAAATAATGGTTTTCTAGGTGACAGGTCCTGTTGTTGGCTACTTGAGATTATGGAGAACTTCAGACTTGTCAGATATCACATGGGAAGACATAAGCTTTCTTGTAAAATAACATCAGGCAGGCCCACTGAGGCTGCCAATTAAGTGAAGGATGGTAACATAAACGAGGGCTCCTATGATTATAAAGACAATTGTTGTCAAATGAGCAAATCATATCCCTCTTTCTTATAGCCCTTTTTACTTCTCTAAAAAATAAGAAGACTTTCTGTTATAAATCTGGTCTTAAAAGGAAGGGAAAGATTTAGGATTTCATATCATTGCAAAACTAAATGCCTTCTCTTGGACAATATTGTGGTGATGTGTTTCATTTTAATATATTTATATTTTAAAATGTCAAGTAGCTTATATTATTTGAGCTATATAGCTTGATCTTTTAGCATCAGGAACACTTTAGATTCTAATTATAACCATATGGGTATCTTAAGGCTTATCAGCCAGGCTAGTGAAAATTATTAAAGCCTCTACAGGCTTTCACAAAATCTGATGTCCTTCAAGGTCCTGCATCTCTATTATCTCTCTTTCTTTATCTTTCAATGGCTATGGTCAGTCCATGGGTGCTTTCCTTGGGGTTTTTTGTTTGTTTGTTTGTTTTTTTAATTGTGAAAATACTGTGCAGAGGGGTTACAATTACATGGGCAAGATAATGAGTACATTTCTTATCAAGCATTGTAGCCTCCTCTTTTGTTTCCCCTTCCCATCCCATCCTCCCCCTGACCCCCCCACCAAACCCAACCCTCCCCCCCATCAATGTTGTAAAGTTCGTTTTCGACATAGCAACTTGTACATTTCATTGTTGCAATGGGTCCACCTGTATCCCTATTTAAACGATTTGTTTTTTCCCTTCCCCTCCACATATTATAACAACATCAAATACAGTAAAAGCAGAGGTTATACCTTGGGGGAGGTCATACAAAGCAACAAAGAAATAATCTTATAAATGTGTTAGAAACAATTGCATGAAAGAAAAAAAATTGAATACATATCTTAGGGTTCATTTCCCTAACATCAACTTATCTGACCTTTTCTGTTTGACTCAGACATATTCTAGTTATTGCAAATAACTAGTAGTTTCTTATTGCAAATAAGGAAAACCATGGGACCTTTGTTTCTTTGGGAATGGCTTACTTCACTTAATATAATTTTTTCCAAGTCTTTCCATTTCCTAACAAATGGGGCAATGTCATTCTTTCTGATGGAGGCATAGAATTCCATTGTGTATATACCACATTTTCTTGATCCATTCATCTACTGAGGGCCATCTGCGTTGGTTCCATATTTTAACTATGGTAAATAATGCTGCAATAAACATAGTCGTGCTGGTAGCTTTAGTGTGGTCTTGTTTGTGAACATTTGGGTAAATGCCCAAAAGTTGTCCTTGAGTTTTTTAACTCAATGCAAATGCTCTAGCACTTGAGCCACAGTGCCACTTCTGGTTTAATGGTGGTTAATTGGAGATAAGGGTCTCATGGACTTTCCTGCCTGGGCTGTTTTGAATTGTGATGCTCAGATCTCAGTCTCCTGAGTAGCTAGGATTACAGGGTGAGTCACCAGTGCTCCAATGATCAGTCCAAATCTTCTACCACTTGCTACTTCATTGTATTTGTATTCATGTGGTATAAATCTTTTAATATTTAGGGTAAGTTTGTTTCTTAGATGAATAAGATAATATAAATAGAAAGTAATATCATTTTTTAAAGTTTATATAGTATTCCATCTCATCTTTAACCACCTGAGTGCTTTGATATTAATGTAGGAAATAAAATACTGTTACTAATCTGCCTTGGTCCACATTCTCTTCAGGTAAGGCAGAACTTTTATTTTGGACCTGGAATCTGTTCCATCTTGAGAACATTTTAATGCTTCTCCTTGTTCCTAACAAAATACTAATTAATGTAATCGCAACACAGAACCAAAGGTTTAATTAAGACTTCATTGCTAGAGCCAGGACACTTTCCATAATCTAGAAGATTTTTATTGCTTCTTAGATCTTTCTGGTTTAACTAAGGTTGTTTTAAATAAACAATTTTTTAAAAAAACTAATAAATAAGGAGCATTTTTGTGGATCACAAGCTAATTGTAAATAAAATTCCTATGAGAAGGAATAACTCTATGTCTAAAATTTAATCAAGCTTCAAATGTTGATAGAGTGTTTGATAAAATAATGTTACTGAAAATTCCAGATTTTCTTTTTTATTAAACTGTCTAAAATGAAACAGTACATACAGTGACCTCATTCCTAACTAAATGCCTATTAATTTGTCAGTAAGGAAGACAGTATTTGGCCTTGGGTCATCCTGCAATAAGGAAGACAGTCTTTCCTTGCTTTGGTAAGGGATTAATAAATGATGTGTTCACAGAAAGAACCCAGGTTTCCAAACCCACTCACAAATTGCTACTTAACTTATAAAGTATATTCAACTTTTATGAAGAAAGCTTTCTATATTCATGTTTAATAAAATGTTCAGAACTGGTAAAAACCTGAATTCCATATCTTTAGCATGCCTTTGAAAATTCAAAAGGTTAGGCAAGACATGATGCTTAAATCCACTGATCTTTACAGACAGCTCATTCAATAGTCTGTTCCTCTAAATTTTATTGCTTTTAAACTTTCCTCAAGTTCTAATATCACCAAGCAATACAATCATCTGTGCATTACTATACTGGGAACTCAATGGATAAGAGTTTTTTATTCTATTTGAATTTGTTATACTTACATTCTAAAATACAATTTTAAAAAATGGAAATGGAAATAGGTGGAAACTAAAATCCATATTAAAAGAGTAAGACTTAATGTTGAATTTCTCAGGTAGCAAAAAACAGGTTCGGCTTTCTTGAATTCTTTACACTTTTCTTGTTTGGATTAAAGTTATTCTTCGTAATTGGCTGATATTTCTCTGTTCTTTTCTTACTACTCATATGTGTTGCTAAAGTAAAGCAACTTAAAGCCAACGTGCATAATTCTAGGGAATTTCACTCTAGGAAAATTCACTCTTAATCTGTCCTTGAAGAGAAAGGAGTCTGATTATATTTAGGTGCATGATTTATATTTCACGATCCCACTCTGTTAAGAAACATTATATTTTTTTAAAGGAGTATAAATGGAACAAGTCTGTAAAAATCCTTCCTTGTATCTTCTATATGACCGGTGATTGTGTGACTTTTTATAGACTGTGATACAGTCACAAGGGGAACCTATCAATGGGAGAAGGTAGCTAAAACTCTCCAGATGTCAGAAATCAACCAGGATTGGGCTCAGAGGAAACAAAACCATTGGGAAATACCATTTAAGCCTTGATCTAGAGTAGATGAGAGGAAACTTAAGAGCTTCTTCTGATATGTAACCTTGATATAATAGCAAATAGTATAATACAAGGATGAGGCTCAAAACCAGCAGTCCCTGAGCTTAGCATTTTCACAAGCTCATTGTTCTAATGCATACTTCCTATTACGTACCTGACCTGATCTCTTATAGAAAGTGAGGATCTCCTCAGTGGTAATGAGGATGTCAGGATAGGATGATGATAACACACAAGGAAACTTTTATCTAGCTTTATAGACTTTTGATAATATTTTAGACTTCTTATTTTACTTCTTTATTCCCTATTATTAATAAGAGTATTTATTTTACTTACTTTACTGTGTTGATACTCAAACATTACTCCTTTTCTTAAAAATAATTGCTGTACTGAGTTATATCTGAGATTACAAAAAATGTTGTGCATGAAGAAGATTATCAGCATTTTATATAAAATACTAGCATCTATCTATCTATCTATCTCTCTGTCTGTCTGTCTATCATCATCATCAGCAGCAGCAGCAGCAGCAGCATCTATATACCTCTCTAATAAATGCCAAAATAAATCCAGTTCTTCCAGAATTGTAAACATTTAAGCAGTAGCTAGACTAGTAAATCCATGGCATCTGCTGATTTTAGTAAAGATCTTACTTTTCCAAGACTAACACATGTAATGCCTGTCAGGTATCTGAATGTTTGTCCTCCTTTGTTCTAAAAGGCATGAATCTGAAAGGAACTTCCTAACTAAATTGTCTTAGGAATATAAAATAAGCAAAGTGAAGTCAAATTAGCAAAAACTTCTCAGTTTTGGCTGCAAATGCAGAATCAATAGAGAGAGATTCTGCTGCAATACTTGTATAGAATGGGGGTTGAGCTTTGGGATTTAGACTGTTGTACATCAAATCATAGTGAACTGCTAAAGATACAGAGGGATTATTTCACTTAATATGATTTTTTTCCAAGTCCTTCCATTTCCTTACAAAAAGGGTGGTGTCATTCTTTCAGATGGAAGCATAGAATTCCATTGTGTATATGGACTAAATTTTCTTGATACATTCATTTTTTGAGGGACAAGAATCATGTTAAGTGAAGTAAGCTGGACCCAGAGGAACATAGGCCCCATGGTTTCCTTTATTTGTAGTAATTAATATACATCTAGGATAATCTTAGCAGATGAGCAGAATATCTCAATAGCTATGTACATATGACCATATACTATGATGCGAAGCATCATAGACATAGACACAAGAGTTTTTTCTTTGTTGTTGTTCTTAATGTTATGTTATTTCTTATTTTTTTTGTGTGTCTCCCCCTGCCCCATGGTTTATCCACTGTTTTCACTGCATTCTATTTTGCTACCCTGGATTTTGTATATATGTTTATCTGAACTAGTGAAGGGAAGGGGAACAAAAAAATGGTGAGACAAAGGACAAAGGTAACCTATGCATAGCGATACTCACAAGACAATATGTTGGAAATGATATGTACAACTTGGGGGAAAGGGGAAAGACAAGAGGGAAAAAATGAGGGAGGGAGTAACAAGTTAGAAAAGAAATGTACTCACTACCATACTTATGCAACTGTAACCCCTCTGTATATCACATTGACAATAAAATTTTTAAAAAAAAGAACCATTTGAAAGACATGAATAAAAGATTCAAAAGGATTATATTTTTTCAAAGGAACTTTCTATAACAAGTATATTTTTACCTGCTTGAAAGTAAAACATGGAGATAATATAGACTATATAAGGGAATCTCTTAAAATACAAGACATGTGACACCAACTAAATTTAAGATTAGACACATTCTCTAAAAGGAAGAAATATTAGAGTCCCTTTCTTGAATGTACTCACTGTTTATAGTCATAATAGATATGTCATATAACTTGGAACAAAGGACATTCTACTTTTGCTGTACAAAATTGTCAGTGGATTTATAGATGCACTTGAAAAATTAATGTGAGTAAAAATTAATTCATAATTAATCTAAGCTTATTAGATATTTTTCAGCTAGAATTCATGCTCAAAGCCTGACCTGACAAAAATTGTAAAGTACATTATAAATTCAAAAGCTGTGATTAGATTTTGAATGTGAACTGTGGTCTTGGATAAATCTATTTCTTGGATATGTGGGTAATTTCATTTTTCTTTAGCAAAATAACAAGACGTAGAAGGAAAAATGTATTTGCAAGGCATTTAATTCATTTTATGCATATACTTATTTATGTAAAGAACACAGGTGCCCAAATTTTCCAAGGAACTAATTGCTGTTAAAAATAAGGATATTAAGTCTCCTTAAAAATATTTTTCACACACAAACATTTATTTGTTTTTATTTTGTTCTAGCTAAAATTAAGGAATCAGGGGGCAACTTAGTTATCCTTTCCAGAATTTTTTAATGAAAATTATTTAGATAGAAAAGACATCATTTGGGTGTTAAATACATGAAAATTTGTAATAAACTGAAACTTTATAATAAATATATGTTTATAAATATTTAAGTAGATATAGGTTTATATTTCTATAGTGGAGAAATATATTTCTTTAAAAAGTAGTTTAATCTATAATCATGTTTGCGGTTATTTTCCTAACCTCTTAAAAGAGGTTACTATGCTTGTATATTAGCCTATAATATAAATCTGGGCAAGTGTTAATAGCTCACACCTATAATACCTACTACTCAAGAAGCTGAAATATGGATGTTGAGTTTTGAAGGCAGCTGGGGCAGAACTAGCCTGAAGCATGTATCTCTAATTAATATATCAAAACTGCTGGTTGGAGGTGTGGCTCATGTGGTAGAGTACCAGTTAAAAGACAATAAGCTCTGAGCTATACCATCAGAATTGAAGTTCAACAACATGTCACACAAGCATAAAAAGCACTAATCTGGCTTTATGAAAAGAGCTATTTCAAGGAAAAAATAGATTATTTCTACTTACTCTTAGAGTTTTATTGTTTATTCCAAATGTTTGGGCTCTGGCAACACTATTGTAAATCCTTAAGCACAGTATTGATCACAAGGTCATACTAAATAGGATGGGTATGTGTGTGGAGAATTTATCTCTAGCACAATGGAAATGAAGGATCTGTTATGTAAATATATATGTATATATATATATATATACATACATATATATATACATATATATATATATACGTACATATCCTTATTTTCCTCAGCTTATTCTTCACCAGAACTCCATGAAAGTTGTGGTAAAGCTAGGGTTTACACAAACTAAAATTTCCACAGTTATTGACTGCTAAAATCAGGTATGAAACCTGATTTCATGTGATTTGAAAACTTTTGCTTTCTCTGCAATAACATTGTCCTGTATGAGATTATTAGGAAGCCCTGGGATCCTAACTACTAAGCCTTTTGAAAGAGATTCCCTTCTCACCCTTGACTCAGACTTACAGGAAATATGAACCCATAACATACCCAGATTAACAGTTAAGCATTGACATATAATCACAATGAGTTCTTGGTGTTACCTGGTCATTTTGTGCTGAAAAGTGAATGCAGTAGACAGAATAGTTTTACCAATACAAATATCTATTTTTACAGTTGTAAAGTTGGAATCAAGATGAGAATGGCTGGATTTTGGTAAAGGCCTTCCTTACAATGCTGTCCTTTCCCTGTGTCTTCCCATGGCTGGTAGATAGCCCTGGGTCCTTCATCTCCCATCATTAAGTCAACACCCAGTAACCTCATATCAACTAAATTGCCACCTGAAGGCCAACTTCCAAACACATCACCTTGGGTATGTAGATTTCAACATGATAGCATTGAAAGAAGTGAACTCTTTGTCTATGGAATGAAATAAACTCTACTCAAATATTTTTCAGATAATATTGCCCATACACTTGAATACTACATGCTGAGAAAAATAAAAAGGATACAAGGCAAAGACTAGGAAGCAGAGCAAAGCTGATGACCAGAGTGGACAGTCTTCATATATAAAATGTTTCTGCTGTTGGAATAATTCAGAGCAAAATACTTGCTTGGACACATATTTTTCTAACATTTCTTCTTTTTTCCACATTTATTCTCCCATAGTCTCTCAGTTTTTGCACACTTCATCTGAAACATTGTCTTTCCCATGCCTTACAAATATTATGGGTGCCTAGTGCCTACATATATGTTTATATACACATACATGTTTATGTACACACATATATGTATACATATGTATATATACAAAATGTAAATATAAATGTACATAGTATATGCATTTACATACATATGTATATATTATAATTAAGTAGTTGTTCAAAAGGGACTTCAATTAAAAACTGTCAGATTATAGGCACAGTGTATCTTGATAATGTCACCATTTTCATAGTACAAATGGAAAACTGAACTGTCCACATTTCTCGATAGGATATTGAACTCCAGTTATCTATCAGTTAAGATGACTTGCCATTAATAAAATGCTCAGATTGTTCCTCAATGTAATATTTTCTTGAATTCTAAATTGTTTGTTGAGGACAAAACATGGGATGGAAGTATTTTTATATTTATTCATGTACTTATATATTTAGGTATTTATTTATTTTGCCAGTCCTAGGTCTTGAACTCAGGGCCTGCACACTGTCCCTGAGCTTCTTTTGTTCAAGACTAGCACTCTACCACTTGAGCCACAGTGCCAATTCTGTCATTTTCTGTTTATGTAGTATTGAGGAATCAAACTCAGGGCATCATGCATGCTAGGCAAGCACTTTACCATTCCCATTCTGGATGGAAATCTTTTGAAAGATCAAGTACTTTTGATTTTTTCCCCTCTCTACTTTAAAATGACTTTACCATTTTATCAGTGGGAATTAGCTAGTACTTCCATTTCAATTTTCGTCAGCTATTAATGCCATTTTCCCTGGGTCCAAGAGAGCAAGTGTCAGTTTTCCCAAATGGTAATCTGCCAGTCCACAAAACATTACTGAAAATCATTGACAAGCTTCTCTTCATTTTATTGCAGATCTAAAGAACATTGTTTCATGTATATCACATATATTTGATCAGCTCCAACTGTTAATACATAACTCAAAAAGTAAATAGGGTGCTTTGGAGGAATATGGCAGAGGAGAAGCTTGAGGCTAAACAAGTTCTCGCATAGAAAGCAGTTTTAGTGTTCCAGTCAATAGTCCTAGACTAGAGAATCACACCAAGAGTGTCATCACAATAAGGGGAATTATGGTCAGAGAGGAAAAATCCAGGCAGCTTAGTCAAGGAGACAGATCTGAGCACTTGCCAGTGTGCAGGAGTGGTAGTGGCTATTACCACAGCCTCCATATCATCAGAGAGAGCCTGGGACAAAAGTGCCAGACCCAGTGTGTGAGTTGATTCTACTCACCTCCATCAAGAACTGACAAGGAGCAGAAATCTTCATCCTGCTGATCGCAGACCAGGGATGGCCCAGAACCCAGGAATCTAGAATGAGTACACCCAAGACATCCTCATTCCTTCTCATGGAGCAGCATTGGGAAGGTAACACCTCCCCCACCACCTGAGAAGAACTCCATCTTTGATAATGACAAAGGCCCAGCTGAGCAGCTAGCTCCAACTCAGGCCTTGGAAGAAAACAATAGGAGCCATTCAGCAGGTCACAGGAACCTGACCTGACCTGCCAGGCTCAGCTCTACCCAGGGGAAAGTTGCCCATCCCAAGTAGAAGAAGCTCCAACCCCGGAGAAGTGACTTTCTTCAATGGCTAAATAAAGCCAGGGACTGCCCCTACCTACTGCAGCTTAGACAGCAGGTGGGCTAAAAGACAAACAATTGGAACTCAGTAAACATAAATCCTGAGAATGGCTCTAGGCCGGGCTCTGTGAGTGTCTCAGGAGCTAGCCCTTCAGGGAAAAGCTACTGATTGCTGATAGGTCTCAACCCCACCCAGGACCTAGCTTCATCACAGCAAGTCCAAGGTAGAGGAAACAGCCATCTCCCTCTTTTGTGATACTCAAAAAGATCTCCTTCCCACTGAACTAGCCTGGGAGGAGGATCACAAAGTGGTGGATAAGGCAGACCTTCTTTCTGCCTGCTCAAACAAACTGACTTAAGAAACCAATCAAGCCACAGGAAAACCAAACACCACAAGCAGACCAGATACTCCACCAAGAGCTTGGTTATGGACACAGGAAAAACAAGATTCCCCCCCTCCAAAAAAATCAAAGAACTTATTTTTCTACCTATTTTTAAAAAATTATTTTCTATTTTTTTCTTTCATAATGTCTATTTTATTTATGTGTGTGTATATGTACATGTGTGTATGTTTATCTCTTTTAACATTTTGGTCTTTTTTATTTTTTTTTGCATGACTTAATTGCTGCTATGTTCATCCCCAGATATATACCCATTGTCCAGTATTAGACCTTATCCTTCATTGTGTACATACTTAATTCAGAAATTGATTACTCAATTCAGAACCTATTAGGCTTGACTTCTTTAATATTAGAATTATTTCTTTATACCTATATAATCTTTAAGTATTCCATTTTTATATTTTTATTTTTCATTTTTTTATTCCTTTTTATCTCTCCTCCTCTCATCATATCCTTTTTTTTCTATCAGTATTATTTCTTTGTACTTACATAATTTTTAAATGTTTCATTTTTTAAATTTAAATTTTTGTTTTTTTTCATTTTTTCTTGTTTCTTTATCTCTCTCCTTTCATTCTGATATATCCAATCCATTTCCTCTCTGAGATAAGGACTTGATTAAATGCACGCATTCCTTTTACGTCTCCACATCCCTCTAAGCCAATTTTCCCCACAATTCTCCCTAAACCTATTGATTACTGGTCTGCTGAATCCTTCTTTGATGTTCTTAGACCATTATTCCAGTTGTTTGATGTTGAATAGATTTTGTCTGTTGAACTAGATTGTATTTATAGCCATTTTGACTGTTCTACTACAGGACTCTAGTTGATGCTTCCTTAAAATAGTGTTCTAGCATGAAATTGGAGTTACTTTCATATCAAATGGGCAGAACAAGCTGGAGAAACACAAGAAAAATGGCAAGTCCAGGTATCTCAACTCCCATTCATGAAAATCAGGTGATAGAACAGTTAATAAATAATCCAGAAGAAAGTTCCCAAAAGCTCTACAAACACTACTGATAAACATGGTGAATGAAAAGATTGAAAGCCTGCAAAGACTTAGTCTGAGCATGATAGTGAGAGAGACAAGGCTAACCAAAGATTAATACAGGAACTTCGTGAGCATGATGAGGCTAATCAAAAATTAATTTAGGAATCTCGTGATCATGAGGAGGCTAATCAAAGATTAATGCAAGAAGTGCATAAGCAGGCAGAGAACAATCAAAGAGTAATACAGGAATTGCATGAGGGGGATGAGAAGAGACAAAGATCAATAGAGGTAGTTATGGAATCCATATACAGACAGCTGAAGAAATCCAGGGAGACCACAAAGGGAATGCTGAATGGAGATTGTCAAAAGGAAAGGAGTCCAATGGACCATAACCAATCAACACATTGGTTTGAGAATAAACAGTGAACATCAAATTAAGGAAGTAAAAAATCCATATACGACCTAAAACAAAGCTCCAAAATCGAATTTGAAGCCATCAAAGCCGACCAATTAGAAGGAAATGAAATAAAAAACAAAGTAGAAGTAAAAAGTCTTCAAAGTAGGTTAGACCATGCAGAAGATCGAATCTCGGGGATTGATGAGAGCCTAGATATTATAGAGAAAGAACATACAATTATGCAAGAAAATTCAAGAAATATGATAGATCTATTCAACATTTAGAAGACACCATCAGAATGCCTAATCTGAGGGTAATGGGCATAGAGGAGCAACTAGAGACAGAAGCTAATGGTCTAGGACATTTATTTAACAGGATCCTAGAAGAGAACATCGCAAACATGCAAAAAGATAGGTCTATTCAGATAAAAGAAACTTTTAGAACCTGAAATAGAACACACCAGAACAGGACATCCCACCCTCATATTATAATTCACACAGGATCAATTCCTTAAAGGTCTCAAGGAGAAAAGAACAAAGGGAAACCAATTAGAATAACCTCAGATTTCTCAGCAGAGACAATTAAAGCAAGAAGAGCCTGGAATGATGTATGCCATGCTGTAAAGACAAACTATCAACCAAGGATACTGAACACAGCTAAATTCTCCTTCATAATGGAAGACCAAATAAAAACCTTCCATAGCAAAGAAAAACTGAAACAATATTTCTCCACCAAACCAGCCTACAAAAGATGTCCTACATATAGGAAACAAACAAGAGCAAAATAAAGCCTAAGAAACTGCACCTAAACTGAGAATCTAAGAACCATAGGAAAACCCCAGTTGTCATAGCCCCCAAGAAGGTGAATAACAAGGTAGGAACTACTAAATAACTCTCAGTTCTAACTCTCAACATTAATGGACTTAACTCTCCAATAAAGCAACATAGATTGTCTAGTTAGATTAAAAAGCAAGATCCTTCTATCTCTTGCCTTCAAGAGTCACCAGCCCATAAAAACAAACATATTCTGAAAGTGAAAGGCTGGAATAAAATCTACCAAACAAATGGCCCCCATAAACAGGCGGGAGTTGCAATCCTAATATCAGATAAAATAGACTTCAAACTAAAATTAGTAAGAAGAGATAAAGAAGGTCACCCTATACCAATTAAGGGATCTCTCCTTCAGGAGGATATTACAAGTCTAAATATCTATTCACCGAACAATGGAGCACCCAAGCTTCTCCAAGAAACACTACTTTCCCTTAAATCTCACATAGATCCAAAGACATTAATTGTTGGAGACTTTAACACACCATTATCCCACTAGATAGACCAACTCAGCAAAAACTCAACAGAGAAAACACAGATCTAAACAATTGCATAGTTCAACTAGATTTAACAGACATCTACCAAAAATTTCACCCAGCAGCATCAGAATACACATTCTTCTCAGCAGCACAGAGGACATTTCCAAAATAGACCACATTTTAGGTCACAAAGCAAACTCATCCAAATTAAGAAACTTTGAAATTATGCACTGCATTCTCTCAGACTAAAGGGAATAAAATTAGAACTCAACACCAAAAGACACCAAAGAAAGTCCTGTAACACATGGATGCTGAACAACACACTGTTGAATCCCCAGTAGGTCATGGAAAAGATTAGAAATGAAATTCAAATATTCATGCTATTCAACAAAAATGAACACACAAATTACCAGCTCCTCTGGAACACAGCAAAGGCAGTACTCAGAGGCAAGTTTATAGCTCTGAGTTCCTACATCAACAAATTGGAGAGCTCTCAAACCAACAACTTAATGAAACATGTGAACCTCCTTGAAAACAAGCAGCAATATAAACCAAAAAAATTATTAAAATTAAATGAACTAGAATCCAAAAAACAGTAGAAAGAATCAACAAAACAAAGAGTTGGTTCTTCGAAAAAATTAACAAAATTGACAGACCTTTAGCAAATCTTATCTGAAAAAGAAGAGAACACACCCAAATAAACAAACTCAGCGATGAGAATGGACACATCACCACAGAGAAAAGCCAAGATTCAGAATATTATAAGGGAATACTTCTCAAAACTTTATGCTAATAAGTTTGAGAATCTGGAAGAAATGGACAATTTCCTAGCAAATATAGACATCGTGAAAGTAAACCAAGATGAGTTAAACCAACTTAACAGACACATATCAAGCATGGAAATAGAAACAGCAATAAGAGACATTTCATCTAGGACAAGCCCAGGACTAGATTTATTTACAGCGGAATTCTGTAAGCCTTTAAAGCAGAACTCACACCAATACTTTTCCAATTCTTCAATGAAATTGAAAGAGAAAGTTCACTACTGAACTATTCCAATGAAACCATCGTAACCCCCATCTCAAAATGGGGAAGGGATTCATCAAAGAAAGAGAACCTTAGACCCATTTCTTTGATGAATATTGATGCAAAACTTCTCAACAAAATTTTGGCCAATCGACTTCAACAATTCATCCAAAAAATCATACACCATGATCAAACAGGATTCATTTCAGGGATGCAAAGCTGGTTCAATATACGCAAATCCATTAATGTAATTCATCACATCAACAAGAGCAAGGATAAGAACCACATGGTTATCTCAATAGATGCAGAAAAAGCATTGGACAAGATCCAACACCCTTTTATGATGAAGGCTCTGGAAAAACTAGGAATCCATGGAACATTTCTCGATAGAATAAAAGCTGTATATGACAAACCTACAGCCAGCATTATACTTAACAGTGAAATATTAAAGCAATTTCCTCTCAATTCAGGAATAAGACAAGGATGCCACTCTCTCTACTTCTCTTCAATTTATTATTAGAATGCCGCACTAGAGCAATAAGACAAGATGCAAATATAAAGGGGACCCAAATAGGGAAAGCTGAAGTAAATCTCTCCCTCTTGCATATGACATGATCTTGTATTTAAATAATCCCATGGACTTGATTCCCAAATTACTCAGACTGATTTGAAACTTTGGCAAAGTAGCAGGGTATAAAATTAACCCTCAAAAATCAATGGTTGTTCTGTAGCCAACAATGAGAATAGCAAGACTGAAATCAGGAAAGCAACTCCTTTTGTAATAGCCCCACAAAAAATAAAATACCTAGGAATTAACTTAACTAAATCACTGAAGGATCTCTACAATGAAAACTTTAAAAACCTGAAAAAGAAAATCAAGCAGAACTTCGGAAGTGGAAAAACCTCCTATGCTCCTGGATTGAAAGGATCAACATTGTGAAAATGGCCATACATCCCAAGGCTATGTACAAATTCAATGCCACATCTGTCAATATTCCAACTTCATTCTTCAATGAAATAGAAAAAGCAATCCACAAATTCATATTGAACAATAAAAAACCCCAAATAGCAAAAATGATCCTTAACAGGAAGAACAGTGGTGGAGAAATATCAATACCAAATTTCAAACTCTACTTCAAAGCATACTAATCAAAACAGCTTGGTACTGGCACAACAACAGACATGAGGACCAATGGAGTAGAAATGAAAAAGCAAAAATGAAGCAACAGACCTATAGCCACCTAATCATCTATAAGAGAGCTAAAAAAATATAATGGAAGAAAGACTGCCTCTACAGTAAATGATGCTGGAAAAAATTGGTTAATAAATTATAGAAAACTAAAGCTAGATCCTTATATATCACCCTGCACCAGAATCAACTCCAAATGAATCAAAAACCTCGGAGTCAATGCAGACACCCTGAACACATTACAGGAAGGAATAGGAGGAGAAATTTCCTTAATAAAGATCCAGAAACACAACCAATCAAAGAAAGGTTGGACAAAGGGGATTGCATGAAATTGCAGAGCTTCTGCATGGCAAAGGACAGAGCTGGCAAGATCAATAGAAAGCCCACAGATTGGGAGAAGATCTTTACTAGCCATACAATAGACAAGGGTCTCATATGTAAAGTATACTTGGAACTCAAAAAATTAAATCCCCCAACAACAACTCCTCAAAGAAACAGTTGCCCAAAAAAAAAGTGGGCTAAAGACTTAAACTCTGAAGAGGAAAGAAGGATGGCCAATGGACATATGAAGAAATGCTCAACCTCTCTAGCCATAAAAGAAATGCAAATCAAAAAAACATTGAGATACCACCTCACCCCAGTTAGAAAGGCTAAAATCAAGAACTCTAATAACAATAGATGCTGGAGGGGATGTGGACAGAAGGGAACCCTATTGCATTGTTGGTGGGAGTGTAAACTTGTTCAACCACTCTGGAAAGGAGTATGGAGGTTCCTCAAGAGACTCCACATAGAGCTCCCCTATGACCCAGCAATCCCACTTTTGGGCATTTACCCAAATGATCACAAACAAGACCATACTAAAGCTACCAGCACAACTATGTTTATCATAGCATTATTTACCATAGTAAGATATGAACCAACCCAGATGCCCCTTAGTAGATGAATGGATCAAGAAATAAAAATATAGGTGTGTATATATATACATACATATATACATACAATGGAATTCTATGCCTCCATCAGAAAGAATGGCATGTCCTCATTTGTTAGGAAATGGAAAGACTTGGGAAAAATTATATTAAGTGAAGTAAGCCAGGCCCAAAGAAACATAGGTCCCATGGTTTCCCTTATTTGCAATAACTAGTATATGTTTGGGACAAGCAGAAAAGGTCAAAAGCTATGTACATATGACCAGATATGATGTTAAGGGGCTGCGAAGGTGGCTCTGTGATAGAGCGCTTGCCTTGCATGCCTGAGGCCCTGGGTTCGATTCCTCAGCGCCACATAAGCTAGAAGAAAAAAAAGCCAGAAGTGGCACTGTGCCTCAAGTGGTAGAGCACTAGCCTTGAGCTGAAGAGCTGAGGGACAGTGCCCATGCCCAGACTTCAGGCCCCATGACTGGACCCCCCCAAAAAAAGATGATGTTAAGCAAAATGAACCCCAAGATAGAGACACAAGTGGTGTTTTCTTGCTTGCTAATGCTTCTAACATATTTATAAAGTACTGTCTGATCTTCTTTGTTTCTTTTATGTTCCTCCCCCATGGTATAACCCCTGTTTTTACGTATTTAATGTTGCTGCCCTGTATCTTGTATCTACCCTTCTCTTAGTTGGGGAGGGAAAGGGAAAAACCAAAATGCTTAAATAGGGATACAAGTTGACCCACTGTAACCATGAGATGTACAAAACACTATGTTGAAAAATGAACTTTACAATTTAGGGCCGGGAGGCCTGGGAGAGGGGGAGTGTAGTTGTGGAGGTAGGAGGGAAGGGATGGTAGGGGAAAAATAAAGGAGCATGTAACATGTCTTGATATGGAGGTAGGAGGGAAGCGATGGTAGGGGAAAAATAAAGAGCAGGTAACAGGGCTTGATAGGAAATGTACCCATTATCTTGCTCATGTACTTATGTAACTGTAAGCCCTCTCTACAGTATTTTTACAATAAAAAAGTATTAAAAAGTAAATAAGGAGAGAAAGAGAGTGAAAAAGAGAGAAAGAGACAGAGACAGTCAGATATAGAGAAAATTGAGAACTGAGAGAGAATAAGTGGAAGAGCAAAAGAATGAATGAATTTTGGGGGATTTGGCCCATTTTCAAATCTATTATGTAGTGACATTATTCTTGTTGTGAAAAGCAAGTTGTTAAACATTATTGCCAATTTATAAGAACTTTTCTCTTAATAGCCAGAACAAAATTCTTAATTTGCTCTAATTAAAACACTAGTTTTGGGAATGAGTATTTTCCCCTTTCATATTTAAATTGAACATTAAAAATGGGTAAATCACTTTAAATGGTCTTTGAGCTGCATTCTCTCAGAATTGTTAACATTTTTTTTGCCTGAGGAGAAAAAAATTCAGTGTATGAATATAATATTAGAATGGAGTAGAAGTTGCTTTTCTGTAATAAATATTTTGGCTACTCTGGAGTTGGTATTTAAATGGGAAGTGTTTTGTGTTCTTCTAGTAGGGAGTGTTAGTGACAAATATTGCCTTTTTATAATTTTCTGATTGGAAACTTGGAGAATGAGGATTTGAAGTATTATATCTGTAGGTAGGGAAATAAATCAACATGTGCGATGTTTAAATAAAAGCATGAACCAAAACAGAGTATATATGAAGGAAAGGTTCAAGTCAAGTGTCCAAGTTCACTTGTTAACACAGAATGTGGGCAATCTTCCTGGAAATGTTGATTCAGTTCTTTGAATTTCTTTTTTCTTTCAGTTACTAGTAGTTGGTTATAATTTGAATTCATATTCTTTTCTCAGCAAGAATTACTTTGTGATAATTTTGAAATGATTATGCACCCGCATTTTATAATTTGGGAAAAGGATGAGAAACTGAGGAATGTATTGCTTTTCTGATGGTTCTATTTTTTTAACATAAACTCTGATAATTCTTAAGGCTTATTTACATTAAATAACTGTAGCAATGTGGACAAATTGAACATTCCTTCTAAGTTTGCTATCACACAGGCAGTATATGACAAAATAAATAAATTGAAACACTAAAATATTTTGAAATTAGAAAACTCTTACAATCTTTAATTTGCTAACTGTCTCATTTTTCATTAAATACTTCTTTAAATGAGCCACATTACAGCAAATCACAGCTGTAATCCTACCTACACTAGTAGCTGAGTTCTAGATGATTTTGGTTCCAGGCTAACTCAGATTTCTTTTAAAAGTCCTTTAGACTTTATCTAAAATAAACAGCAAAAGCCAGGCTAGAAATATGGCTTAAGTGGTACAGCACCAGCTTAAGTAGAACAAAGGCTAAGTTCAAACCTAGATACTGGCCAAAACATAAAAAAGAAATGAAATAAATAAAACAAAACAAACAAACAAAAAAACATGGTGCTCGGAATTTTGTAAGAAAACCTTTTTTTCAAAAGCTTAAAACTTCCAAAAGGTGATAATGTGTTTCTTGGTGTTTGCAAGTATTTAACATCATTTAAAAATATATCTGAGAAAAAATATTAAGTTTATATCCTTAATGTACAATTTGTAGATGTGAATCTCTGCTCAATGATCAGGAAACTGGATTTTTTTCTACTTTGTTTTGTTGCTGGTTATTGGGCTTGAACTCAGCGCCTATGCCTTATCCCTAAGCTTTTTATTTTTCTCAAGACTATAATTCTACCATTTGAGCCATAGCTTCATTCATGGCTTTTGGTGATAAATTGAATATCAGAATCTCACAGATTTTCCTAATTTCTATCAGAGAGTGTTATGCAATAGAGAAGGAATTAAGAAATGGAAGGATGGGAGTGGCAAGAAGTTCTGTCACTATAACCAAGAACCATATTTTTGGTGGTCTTTTAATTCATTGTCAAGATTCTACACTACTCTTCCATACAGACTGGAAGATGGTATTGTCCTGACGTCAGGAGTCTGTACACTCTTTCATTAACACAATGATATCACATCAAATCATCATATCATATCATATATAATATCATTATATCATATCATCATACTATATTTAGTTCCTTATGTCAGAAGGAGTTTAGCAACTTTTAACTTCACTACATTTGTTTCTTCTAACAACTTGAATTAGATGCTACTTTTTATCTTTATAAACAAAGGAGCAAAGACTCAAGACCTTGGAAATTTTCCTAAGTCAAACTTGTAGTAAGTTTCCTCCTAAAAGCTACTGAGTATTCTGCATAAAATGTATGCTCTACAGAAATTACTTTATTTGATAATTGTGGATAGAAAAGAAGATGAACATTTCTTTTTTTCTAAATTTAAAAAAATACATTGGATCCATCACATTGATTTTGTTTCTTAAGGCTTTATTCTGAAGTTTGATTTGCTATACTGGATGCATTACAGTTTCAAAAGAAGAAATGAGCAGTGAATATTGTCTTTTATAATATTCTATGGGCATGTAATACTTACTTAAATGTTATGTAAAATCTTTTAGTTCATTTATTTTTCCAGTTTGAAAAAGAAATGGTTTGCGCTCAGGAACTCATATTTGTTTGGCTGGCAATCTACCACTTGTGCCATACCCCCAGTCCCGCTTTGCCTTCCCTTTCCTTCTCTACTCTGTTCTTCTCTTTCTTTTTCTTATTTCTTTTCTTTTCTTTTCTTTCCTTTCCTTTTCTTCCCCTTTCCTTTCCTAAAACTCTCTCTGATTAGATAATTTCTGAAGAATTTTTCTTTATCTAGTAGCTGGAGTCACATATTACTTTGAACTTAAGATAAAAATCTTTCTCAATTAAAGTGAATTTTCTTGATGGTAAAATGATCTTTCATTCATGCAAATGTTTCCTGAAACAAATGGTGGAGAGCACGACTTAATCCATAGCTGTTGCTGATCATGGCTATTTGTCTTTTCCTCCTTTGTCAGCAGCCAGATAAACAGCCCTATAAACAACCAGGTGTGGCTACACTTCCCTCATCCCTTCTACTAATTTATGCAGTGCGCAGATGTGAGGCTTTTGCTCTTTGAGGTTCTCTCCCATTAGACATAGTAATGTTATCACCTTTCATGGAGCGCTTCATTTAGTAAACAACCTGAAATTATCTTTTTTTAACCAAAGAATATGTCATAAACGGTGTGTTTTTCTGATAGTACCAAATAACAATGTGAGCTGTCACAGGCACTGCTCACACTAGGAAGTCTCGGAGCAACGAGATTATAGTTATCCAGTTTGCTCGATGCTGAAGATGGGAACAGAATATCAGCGTCAAGCAGTGGTGGAAATAGGGTGGTGTGATTACACTTGTTACAAACACAAAAGAGAGCAAGGCCGAAGAATTTGCTCTGCTGCTTTCAGATAACTCTCCCTGCGCATCTAGAAATTCTTGTGTGTCTCCACTGCAGAAACTGACCAACCTCCCCTGGACCTGTTTCCATCTGTGGTCTTCTATCCACTTTCACCCTCGCGTAGGCACGTGTCTAACGTTCTGCCTGCAGAGAACCATCATGCGTTAAATCTCTGGTATTACTTTGATCTCCTGTTTCTAGTCTCAATCCAGAACCATTTTTTTTCTTAAAACCTTAGCTACTTACCTGAATGGATTTCATCATACAGACTCTAAAAACTCTCACAAACTCTACTTTGCGTTTCCTGGATTGTGATGAACTGACTAAATTTAATTTGTTTACTTTTTTCCCTCTGTTTACTTTTTCTTTTTTCTTTTTTTTTAATTTACCTATCACTTGTGGCTCTACTAGTGGCTTTAAGTTAGATTTTTGAGGGTCAAGTGAATTGAATCCTATGATTCCAATTCTCTCTCTCTGTCTCTCTCTGTCTGCATAAATACACATATCTATAATATCTATCTATATCTATTATATATCTATATCCATATATAGATCTATCTATATATAGATATATGTATATGTATCCATACATATGGATATAAATTTAATACATTTCTATATTGCTATGGATATATATAATAGATAGATTTGCCAGTTTCAAAGCCTGAATTCACTCAAATTATTTATAGCTGATATTCTAGGATGTAAGACACTCTCCCTGTCTTGCATTTTTATTGTTAATTGGAGATTGAGTCTCTCAGAATTTTCTGCCCAGGCTGGCCCCAAACCTAGATCTTCCAGATGCTAGCTTCCAGGAGGCTAGGATCTATTGTTTCCTAATAGCCAGATAGTATTTTTTACCAATGTGACTGGATCAGGTTGAGAACTGAGCATGGGAAAATTTACTAAGGAAACTAATGCATGGAGTAATTCAGAAACATAACTGGCTTAATTACAGTTCTTTTTAAATTTTATTTTATTGTAAAGATGCTGTACTGAGGGGTTACAGTTACATGAGTAAGTTAATGAGTACATTTCTTGTTGAGCATTGTTACCACCTCCTTTCTTGTTCTCCCACTGTCCCTAATTTTATTATATAACTTCACTTTTTGAAGCTCATCCCATAAATCATCAGAATAATTATTGACTGCATTTCAGAGTTGTTATTTATGAGTAGTCATGTATTTGCATATGTAAGTAACATGATAGAAAAAGTAAATTATTAGAACAAATCTACTTATGGATAAGGAGGACTTTTCAGCAGACTCTGGCCAGAAGCTACAGTTTTAGGTAATTTAATGCTTTGATTTAGTTATATTTGCCTGGATAAGTAGTGAGGTAAATGTATCCCACAAGTGGAAAGCTCAACTGAGAGGAGAAATGATTCTTGATGCTCAGGGCTGTTCTCCTTCATACTGCTAATTCCAATTTGACTACTACTATTAGCTAGCAAACACATCTGGTATAGTTTTAATTTCAGGTTGGAAAAATACTTGAGAATTTGCCTTGAGGCAAAAAGCTCAAATTATAACTGGTTTCTTGCTGCCAAAATGAGAAATTGTCTATATGTATTTGTGGAATCAAACTGACATGAGTGGAATGCCACTGGATGCAATGATTATTAGGATAGTTTAGAGGATTGTGGCAACATTTAAGTTTGTGAATCACTTAGTACATACTAGCAGGCATGAAGAAAGCTAAGTTAGTGTCTGTGAACCCCAAAAGCTTCCAATCATGGGATGGCTGATAGTGAGACCAGGAACATCTCTAAAACATAGAGGTAATGAGTGAAAGCACAGCAAAATATCACTATGCCCTCAGGCAATCGATACAGTTCTATCCAACAGTTCTATACTAACTGTAGTATATATCCTTGAAAAATCCTTCTAATTTGTATTTCCCAGGTTGGATGTCATGTACAGAAAATTTACCCACCTCTCAGCATAACACAGAATATCTAGTAATAACTCTCTACTATAAAAACTCCCTCAACAATGGACAATATTATATAAAGAAGATGGGAGATTCTTGATCACATTAAATTACGAATGCTATTGCAGCATGAAGTTTCAAAACAACATGGGAAATGATGATAAAACAATGTACATCAACCATAATTTAAAAGTTAAGTGAGTGTTCAGGAGATTCAAAGTCTTTTGTTGTTTTTGTTTTTGTTGTTATTTATTTTTTATGGTACCGATGGTTCAACCTGAGGGCTCATACATGCTAGGAAATCATTCTACTACAAACTTATTTTCCCAGCCCATTTTGTATTTTTATATTTATATTTCCTCATAAATGTTCTCAGGATGTTAAAAGTATTTATGTGAATTTAGGAGGTTCCTTTGAAACTTATAATCAAAATGGGACCTATAAATGACTTGCATCTTCTGTGCAAAAGAGAAACATAGAGAATTTCATGGAACCAAAAATATCTAAGTTAATATTTCATAGCCAAACAACTGTATATCTCTCTTTTTTCATAGCTAAGTCTTTAAAAGTACTATATATGTATATATATATATATATATATATATATATATATATAATACTGTACAGAAGGGTTACAGTTACATAAGCAATGAGCAACTTTCCTATCGAGCATTTTTACCTTCTTCTTTGATTTTCCCCCACCATTACTTCCCTCCCCACCTCCTCAACTCCTTTCTCCACCCCTCTCCCCGATATTGTAAAGTTCATTTGCAACATAGTGTCCTGTATATCTTATCATTACAATGGGTCAACCTGCATCCCCATTTAAGCATTCCGTTATACCCCTTCCCCTCCCCAAATTACAAAAATGTATATACAAGATGCAGAACACAGAATCAAAAACAAGGGTTATACATGAGGGAAAACTTAACAAAAGAAACAAAAGAATCACATAGTGCATTATAAGTACATTAAAAACAATAGCAAGAAATAAAAACCTCCTCTGTCTCTGTCTTGGGGTTCATTTTGGTTAACATCATCTCATATGGTCATATGTACAAGCAGACAAGGTCAAAGGCTGTGTACATATGACTGTATCTCTCTTTTGTCATCACAAACTATTCAATATTCAGACATCACATTATGAGTATTCAATGTGCAGTATTCAGACATTGTACTAACCACAAATTAAATGAGTAATTTCTTCAGCTAAGTGGTACTTACCAGTTTGGGTAAGTGTGGTGATAATATAATGTAAAAATGGAACTCTTTAACTCAAACGACTTTCCTAATTATTTCTCCCCTTTGAATTTTATATAGTTCATTAACCAAATTTTAGAAATTTTGCTGAATTCTGTGGTAGACTAGTTTACCTCCACAGTACTGAAAATTTAAGGGGCTGGGAAACTGGAAACTGGAATACAAAAGACTAAGCCCTTGAACGCAACCATTTATCTTACATAAACATTACTCAAATGGATCCAAAAAGTTAATTTAATATATGGGATATACCTAATTAAAGTAGTATAAGACTGCTGAAATTTAAAGTATAACAAACTGAAAATTAAGATTGAAGTAAATATCAAATCTGAAGATTCATTTTTGATGGTGGATCAGCATGATTAATATTGCAAAATCAAAAGTACTGCATGAAAATAAAGGCAAAATATCAAGTTATAAGCATAAGCAATGAATTTCCAGGAATTAAAGGCAACATATTGGACAACGTAAAGCAAAAGGCATCTGGAGAATAAACAATAATCAAAGGAATGTTTACAGAAGAGGAAAAAAAATCCTTTCTGGTTTTACATCCAATAGGAGCTTAGTGTACAAAATATTAAAGGTGTTCTCCACATCAAAAAAAGAAAGCAATAAATAAGCAAATGAATTGACCTGATACCTCTGAAAAGAAGAAATACATGAAGAAATGTTCAACTTATTTAGCTATCAGTAAAATGCAATAACAACAAAATTATCTTAGACATTTTATTAGAATGGATAGCAGTAAGAAGACAAAAACATTTCTGGTGAGAGTGTGCAAAGTTGGAACTATAATTACTGCTGGTGGAAATTTAAATCAATGCTGCCACTAAGAAAATCATCATGGAGGTTCAAAAAAATTTACTAAAAGTAAAACTACCAGATCATTTGGATATATTCCTCCCAAGTGTATACTCAATGGAATTAAAGGGAGCATACAGTAACAATACTTCACATCTGTGTTTATTGAGACAAGTGATGGAATTACACTAGTTGCCCATCAATAGATGAATGTATGGAGAATGCATTAAGTGTGAATTACTTATGTGTATGAAAATGCTATCAAGAAACTCAGTTGTTATCACAAGTAAACAATATTAATAAGAAGAAAAAGGTGATTATGCATTGACCATTCCTCCCCATGGGTTGTATTTGGAAACTTAAAAGAAGCTCCATCTGGGTACACTTTTGCTAAGTGAGTACACCACAGCAGTCCTTAAGGAAGATACAGGAACAAATGTTCATCTTGGAAATAGATACAACCAGCTCTCTGGAGGCCCTGAACCTGCTGGAGTCTGACTTTGTACTTTGACAAAGTAAATTTCTGTTCTTTATAAATTATTCACTTTCAGGAATTATTATAACAATATAAAATAAGACTCCCATTCTTTGCTTGATTGCATTTCTGTTTATCCACTGAAATGTCTATTTAACATCTTCTCATTGTGTTCTTTGAAATATGACATTTGTGGCTGATATTTGAATCTTACACAGAGCTTCTCACAAAGAGATCAATATAGATCAATATATATGTACATATAATTTCATATATAAATATATGTATATAAGTATAAATTCATATATTCATATAAATTCTTATATCTATATTCATATATAGATGTTCAAATATCTGAATCAGATCCAGAAAATGAGTGAGGAATGGACAAATGGATCACCAAGAGAATTAAAAACAAGCTATAAAGATGTACCTATAATCAGCTAAAATCCTCATTTTCCTCTTGTTCTTCAGGCTTCTTCTTCTACCACCTCTTTTACCCTCTCCTCCTCTTCTTGAATTCAGGGCATCATACGTTCTTGGTAAGTGATCTATCAATGATCTTCTCAACCCTAAGACTGTCTTCTTAGCAGGCCTAATTTTGTTAGACTTAACTTCTACTCCTATCTATACTTGTCCCTTACATTCACTCATACAATTTAACTATTTCAAATTGATAACTGTTAAAGCGTATTAAAATCTCACCCAAAACCCTAACAAAAAGACTTTAAAAATACATGAAATAGTTATTATACTTTACATGTTGAAAGTTATATTGTTTATTTTTCATTTTTGTGGTGTTTTTATTTTCCTTGACTGGTTGTATAAAGGAGTTTAAGTTCACCATTCATTTTAATATTGTTTTGTGAGAAAAAAACCCTTCTAAAAATATTAAATGAAGACAATTTCAGAATATTTGCTAGAATGTTAATTTGTTAATTGTATCTTGATTTATGTTGGGACCCTCCACAGACACAACAATCCTCTCTGCGAATACACAAAGTATTACTGCTTTTTGTAAACATATACTTTAAGAAGTGTCCCTCAATTAGTCAGTATTAAATCAGATTCTTGTGGGCTATTAGGTTAATTTATCCTACCTTTTTAAGTTATATAAAACAGCAAAACAAATATTTATATATTCAAATGCTTTTGTAATATTTTATTGTGTTATAAAGATAGTTTAAAACAAATGTAAAAATGTATTTATTTCTATGTTCTGAATATCACACAAAATAGATTGGCTGCTTAGACCAAAGATCTTTAAGAAGATAAATAATGATACGTTTATCCTAGACATATACTGTTATTGCAAATAAGGGAAAGCAGCAAAGTTCAAAAGGTATGCAGGTATGACCATATAAGATGATGCTAAGTGAAATGAACACAAAGATATGGACACAAGAGGTTTTTTGTTGTTGTTTTTTTAATGTACTATGTGATTTTTTTTCTTTGTTTCTTTTGTATGTTCTTCCTCCTATGGTATATACCTGTTGTCACTATATTTGATTTTGGTACCTTGCATCTTATATACATTTATCTAATTTGGGGAGGGGAAGGGGAATTACAAAATGCTGAAACAAGGACACAGGATGACCCATTGCAACAATGAGACTCACAAGACACTATGTTGGAACTGAACCTTCAACTTTGGGTGGGAGAGTGAAGGAGGTAGGGGAGGGAAGGGATAGTGGGAGAAAAACAAAGGAGGGAGGTAATAATGCCCCAAAAGAAATATACTCATTACTTTACTCATGTAAATGTAACCTCTCTGTCCAGCATTTTTACAAGAAAATAAAATTTTAAAAAAGAAATATTTTAACATTAAAGTTCTGACAATGAAATAAAATTTTAGCTAAATGAAAAAAAATAAGGAAACTTCAAGCATCAAATCAATCTAACATGGCTAAATAGTATTAATTGGAAATCATGATATATTTTAGAAGTTCAGGATGTAAAATCAATATCAAGGTTGAAGGTGTCCTCGTGGTGATCTGTCTTGGCTGCATTTTCCTGACAGGTGACCCCTTAATATTGATTGGGGGGTGGCTTATATTGAATAAATGGGATAAGCTGATATCTGGCGGTTCCCTGGTTACAGCCACAAAGAAGACTAAGGTTTTATGAAATAGCCTGCTTATATACATGGAGCTACACAAAGGAACAAGAAAGACTCATGTGACAAGTGACTTTGTTAATTAAATAGTTGGCATATGCTGGATGATATGAAACTGAAAAGAGGAGGCTAGGCTATAAATCATACAATCCTTGAGATTAAAACGTTTCTTGGAAGCTCAGCTGGGTGGTGTATGTCTATAACCACAGCTCTCAGGAGGCAAAGGCAAGAGAGTTGAGGGTACGAGGCCAGCCGGTTCTACATAGTGACTGTGGTAAAATAAAGGAAAGAAAAAAGAAAGCAAGAGAGCCTCGGGTCATTGCTAGGCAGTACTGTACTTGCCTAGCATATGTAAAGCCCTGGATTTGTTCCCCAGCACTGGAGCAAAACATCATCTATTTCAAGAATCTCACAATATAGGTGGTAAAAGAAAGACAAACTAAAGAAGTAGTATGCTCAAACAGCAAGTAGTTTCTAGATCTAAATATAAAAGAATATTCTTCTTGTTTTATAATTTTTTTCAATATCTTGGAATAACCCATTTACATATATGAAATGAATACAATATTTCTGTTGCAAAGGGTATTTTGTGAGTTCCTATCCTGGTTTTTGGATCCTGTGTCTCAGAAATAGGATTTAATTATGAAAGAGAGATCTCTTGAGTAACCTGTAAAATTTGCAAAAGCTCATCTTTCCTCCTGCAGTTAGAAAGATCAGTGAAAATATTTGACTCACATAAATTTACACAAAAAAGTTTAGAATAGAGTGTGTTTTCATAACTTAAATACTAACAGTGGACAGATTGACAATTTTCCTGACTATCAATAAATATTACATGTCAATGTTATCTCCCAACAAATACTGAAGGTCATCCTGGTGAATTTACATGCCCATTCACTAATTCTAATTAATCAAATAATCTCCTAACTTAAATCTGATTTTTTTTGTATGAGTTACTCATATCCAGACATTTAATCCACTATTCTGCAAGTTTGCAATTTTGGCTGTATTCAGCTGGATGATTCTTTTGGCCCACAGCAAGCACTTTCATAGACTTATGGATACCTGTAAGTGAATTAGAAAATTCAAATTCTTTGAACTTTCTGTGCTATCTGCAAGTACACTGTGGTAACAGAAGAGACCAGGCCCTATGACTCTCCTTGAACTTTGGCTGGTCCTGGCTTTCTCACATGATACTGGTTGTAGGGGCCCAATGAGTATAAAAGGTAGGAAAGCTTCAATGTTTAATTATGTTTAAGACTCCGATTCATAATAGTACTAATTTTCCCAGGGCTAGTATGTCATAACTGTTCATATTCAAAAAAGGGAGAAATAGGATCTATGTCTTCATTGCTAGAGTTGGGGAAAAAAAATCACATCACAAGAAAGAGCACTCATGCAGGAATGTAAAGGAATTTTCATGACTTGTGTGGTCTACCACATGTTGGTGCTGCTCAGGAAGTGAAAGATTGGCTAAATAAAACACTTTAACTTTAAGAAACTCGGGTAACAAGTTCAACAAGAAATGTAACTGTAACCCCTCTATATATCACCTTGACAATAAAATTAAATTACAAAAAAGAAAATTACTCAACATCTCATATCTATGTAGTTTCAGAGAAGGATTCAAATCTAAGGCCAAATTAGAAATAGGCTAAATATCTTCATCTTCGAAGAATTTGCAAATTCACTTCTCATGTTCTAGTTTCAGACATCAACCATTCATTCTTTCTGAGGATCCACTATGTTTGAATCACTGGAACCTGGATGGTTTCTCAAATATAGTGAGCTTCATCCTCTGAAAAAATTTTTATGTTTTTTTTATTGTAAAAATACTATACAGAGAGGTTACAGTTATATAAGTAAGGTGTTGAGTACATTTCTTATGGAGCATTGTTACCCCCTCCTTTGTTAATCCCCTACCATTCCTTTCCTCCCCACCTCCCCAACACCTCCCCCCTACCCCAAATTGTAAAGTTTGTTTTCCACATAGTGGTTTTTACATCTCATTGTTACAATGGGTAAACCTGTATCCTTATTTCAGCATTTTGTTATTTCCTTTCCCCTCCCCAAATTAGAAAAATGTATATACAAGATGCAGGGCACTGACATCAAATACAGTGAAAAGAGGCGTTATACAATGGGGGAAGCACGTACAAAAGAAGCAAAAAAAAATCACATAGTACATTTTAAATATGTTAAAAACAATAGCAAGAAAGAAATAAAACAGTTGTGACTCTTGTTAGGTTATTAAAAAGAGGTAGCCCAGTAAGAATAGCACCACACACATGGTATTCAGGTAAGGGGTAGGTTTATTCATCATTTCGGCTGGTACCAGGCCATCTTGGTCCTCCAGGTGGTGGGGAAAGGCCTGGGAAAGAGAGCTGGGAGAGCTGGGAAAGAGAGAGAGCTGGGAAGTTGGGAAAGAGAAGAGAAGGAAAGAGCTGAGAAAGAGCTAGAAAAGAGCAGAGAGAGAGAGTCTGGGCCTGGGCTAGCCCTTATAGAGGGTATGGGTGGAGAAAGGTGTGGCCACATCAAATTCAGATGTGACCTCAACAGATGCAGATGTGACCTCTTCCAGGTATCCCAGTTGCCTAGGTAACGCAGGTACTGTGTGGAGACTTTGCTGAGAGGAGGATGGAGTCTGCTAGCCATCCAGGAGCGGACCTTACAACTCTATCTTGGGTTCATTTCACTTAACATCATCTTATATGGTCATATGTACATAATGACCTCTGAAAATCTTGTACTACTATTCCTTGAGAAAGAACTTCAGAAGGAAAGAAAACATTGCAATATCACCATGGAAGGATACTGATATGATTATAGTAGCCACAAGAGAGTTCTTAGCATAATATACATATCTATATTTGAAACTACAGTGCATATTCACTTACATTTGATACATTTTACTTATTTATATATATATGTGTGTGTGTATGTATGTATATATTTATATATTGATTAAGGGAGTTTCTTGATTTCTACATACATGCCTACAATATCCTCAAAGTTCAACTCTTCTATTACTATGTTTTATCACTCTCCTTTGTAAACAATCTCTTTAGGTCCCAGTGTTTTATTTGCATATATGCATATAGAGCATTTTTGACCATATTCACCCTTCCTTGCTTGCTATCATTCTATCCCTCCCACTGGCACCCACTCCTGGAAAAACGTGTTACATAGTTCTGCCTGTTATATATATTTGTATGTATACACACATTTTATGTATATATGTATTTTATATACATATATACATATTCTATATAACAGGCAGATATTTTATATAACAGGCAGATATTTACAATTTTTAGTCTATAAAAATTGTATCAAAGAATTTGGCCATGCTATTTCACTTATTATACTTTAATCAGCTTAATACTTTCTTATTGTTTTCTCTTTCCTTGACATCTTTTAATGAGTTTCTTTATGTCATCTTCCTGCAGAGATCCATGATCTATATGAATATCTTTTATATACATATATTTGTATATCATTGAAAAGATACTGTACAGAAGGTTTACAGTTACTATATGAATATCTTTTAGGACTAGATTACACAAGTGACCACAACTTGTGGTCTCTTAAACTATCTTAAATTATTCAACATGATTATCTCCAATCTGGTTTGTTTCCTACACATAACACAATTTCATTCTTCTTTATAGGTGAATAATATCCCCTTGTGTTTGGCTACCACAGTTTGCCAAGTTACAGTTTTTAAGTCATTTTGGCCTCCTCCATAACTATTATAGAGTAGTGCTGTTAAAAATATGGGTGCTCAAAGGCCTCTATTGTATCATGACTGTTCTCACATTTTGTCAAATAGCCTGTCATCCCTTTAGATTCCAAAGTGTAATTGTCCTGCCGCTGCCTGGGTGCACTCAGATGAAGCTGCTGGAGTGAGGCAGGACAAGTCCTGTGGAATAACACTGATTCCTGAGGGTCTGTGTGCTCTGTCTGGATTCTAGCACAGATGAACGCATCCAGGCATCTGAAGAAGCCTGCAAGCATGAGCAGAAGGATGTCTAGGGACAGCTAGACATTCAGAATAACTTTGCCACTGTGTAGGCTAACGGGGGCTAATGTTCAACTCCTAGAGGAATCCAATGACTTCTCAGACACGTCTGTGGTTGTGGAATCGTCTGCGAAGTGCTTTCACCCATCTATTGGCTCCAGAATAGATGCAGGACTCTTACTTAGCCTGCTTCACTGAAAGACTTTCCTGGACAGTTAAACATGCATTCAGATACTGAGTTGTGCTCGGCACAACTCAGGGATGAAGTTAATTGTAACGAAGTTCTTTCTGCTCTTTTGTGTTGGGAGTCAGTTTACCAAATATTTTCACTCATCCATAGGCCTAGAGCAGGTATACAGACTCTTAGTCAGATTGATTAATACAAGGCTCACTCCTGAAATCTAGGCAGCCATAACTACTCCCTGACATGCCAAACTTTCTCCAGGCACAGAGTCGCAAAGACTAACCGATTTCTATATCCATCCTGTGGTTTAGGCCAGGCTTTGCTCACTTCTTTCCAGAGGTTTAATATATGAGATGATCTAGATGGGTCTTGCCAGAAGAAAAAAAGAAGTAAAATGAAGAAAAATGGGGAAAAAAGTACTGGAATTATGGAAGGAAGTCACAGATTCCCATACTCCTTCTATGAGATGGTTTTAGGCTCCATCTAAACAAGATGAAGATATAAATTTGGTATTTTTTTCTAGCCACTATGCAATTATTGGTACCCTCCCCTAGAGAGTTACATTCCCAATCTTTAACTGATAACACATACTTGCAATTTTATTTTTGATTCGTGGAAACTGGTAAATGGTGTGTGCCAGTCACTTACCACTTTCCCATTCTCATTTACTTTCATAAGATAATCCTTCACAGTCTTGTAAACCAAAGCATAGTAGACAACATGTCTGTCATAATCACTATTGCATTCTTAATAAAGTCACAGCATTTGGTATCATATTTGTTAAATTATAAAATGACATGCTTCTAATAGCTTGACATTAAAAATAAAACATAAAAATATGACACAGGGCCTTTCCCACATCCTTAGGAAGTTTTCAGTAATAAGAAGCTCAACAAAGCCAAACCTAATACGCCTGCATTTTTTTCTTTGATAAAAGTCCCTGTTCTATTGCTGTCCAGGGTTGTCACAGGATTAAAGCATCTTTCTTCAGGTGTACTGGACAGGCTTGTATTCAGCAATACCTACATAATCAAAGGGAAAACAAAGATCTTTGTTTAAAACTAATTTTCTCTAACAACTAAGTGGCTGACATTAGATCCCTATTAGAGATTATAAAAGAGATAAGATAACTATATAAAAATCTGAATGATAGAGAGATGTAATATTTAGAGGCAAAATATTAAACAACCATAAATCTGGTGATACAGAAGAGTAGTATCACTGACTTACTTGTATTAACCTTGTCTTTCTCTTTTACCTTGGGAGACACACAAATACTTCCTATTTCTAGAGTATTTTTTGCCATGCTGAACAGAAAATATAAGCGGCTGTGTTTTAGATGATTTTTTGTACATTTTAAGACAGATTGTGCAAAAGAATTTCAGTCCCAGTAGAATAAACTGTACTCAACAGCAGAGTTTTAACTAGATAGACTGGTAAGCATAGAGTTATGGAGATTTAGTAATGTGTCCTAGATGTAGAAAGATATCATGTTGTCCAATCTTAAAATTACCTAGAGAATTGATAGAGACAAGAAAATATCTTACAGAACTGCGAAGTGTACTGTCTTGTACTTCAGTGATATACATGACATGTGAGTATTGTAAGAAAATAGCATTATAGAGAAAGTTTATGTTAGAATATTGACATTTTTGAGTATTTGTTATGTATCAAAATATCTAGATGGAATTTATGTATTTTAGACACTGAGTAGTCAGGTTCTAACTTCCTTAGTTGAGTTCTGTTAGAGTACCTTTTGTATGTGATTCTGTAATATATATGAATCTATGTATATATTTCAGTGTTTTATATTGATTTGTTTTTACTATAATGGTAATATTCTTGATTCCATGCTGATTTACATCTTTTTTCATTGTGAGAATACCATACAGAGGAGTTACAATTACATGGGTAAGATAACGAGTATATTTCTCATCAAGCATTGTTGCCACCTCTTTGTTTACCCTTCCCATCCCTTCCCCCATCCGATCCTCCCCCCCACCAAAGTTGTAAAGTTTGCTTTCGACATAACGACTTGTACATCTCATTGTTGCAATGGATCCATCTGTATCCCTAGTTTAGTGGGTTTCACTGCTGAATTTGTTCACTCTTTGTCACACCTTTTCTGTGCTTTTCCTTCCTTCTCCAAATCAGATAAACATATATAAGACAAACTATACAGAAATCAAAAACAGTAACAGAATGGAATATGCAGAAGAAAAAAGCGAAGGAGGAGGAGGAGGAGGAGGAGGAGGAAGAGGAGGAGGAGGAGGAGAGCAACAACATCAACAACAACAGAGGAACCACCACAGTGTAATAAAAAATGGAATTCATTCTGATAAGCATAATTAAGAATAGAAATTTTAATAGGAAAAAAAAATATCTCAACTCAGCATGCCAACATAGAATTATCATTATACCAGAGTTTGGTAAAGATTTATTACACAATCTAAAGTTACAGATTCACATCTTTTGTGAACACAGACACATCCTCAACAAAATATTAGCACATTATATGTAACAATATATTAAAAATACTGTTTTACTTCAGGAAGTCAAAGTTGTTTGTCCAGTCAAAAATCAATCAACAGAGTATGGAGTTATATCTTAGTGGTAGAGTCCTTTCATGGTAGCATGGATAAGACCTTGTGCTTGATACCTAACTGAGCAAAACAATTAAAAATGAACAGTTAATGTAAGTTATAATATTGAAATCTAAAGCAAAAATGCAACCATCTTACTAATTATAGAAAATGTTTAATAACAGTATGTATCATCATAATAAGGATTGCTAAAGGAATATACTGATCCTAAGTCATACAGGCTTTATACCTGGATATACTGAGTTATATTCTGATCTCTGGGAATTGCTCAGTTTCTGACTTGGGTTCTTTCCTAAGATAAAGTTCATGGGATCACTATCCACCTACTCACTAATTTATGAGGTACTTCTTAAAGTCCAAAATACTACCAGATGTATTTGCCCATGCCTTTTGATTTGTGTAACCCTTTACCCAATCTAATGTGGTTTGGGTTTCCTGCTAGGAAGCTCTACTGTGAATTCTCCTGAGGCCAGGATTCATTGCACAGATTGGGGATGTGTAATCTAGGTACAAAATTCATATGGTGTGGTGTGAGTACAAGGACCTTTGGTAACTGCACCTGATGACTCCCAAATCCTTTTGTTCATCTGCACCTTCTTTATTGTGCCACAGCACAAGTTTTGCTTTTACAAAGAGTCTTGCCTGAGTATGCTCCGGGAAAAACTTGTGTCATGGTTTTAATATGGAATGTTGCTCAGAGGATTGTGTGTTGGACATGGTCCAGATTGATCCCTAGCAGGTGAAAAACATGAGGATGTGGAAATAGGTGAAAGCAATAGGTCAATGGGGGCATGACTTGAAGGTTATCACTGGACTTGTATCCAGTTCCCTCCTCTCTGTGGGGCACCAGGCAAAGAGCTTCTGTTTTCACATGCTCTTACCTCACAATTGGCCCAGAAACAGAAGCTCAAATGACTATGAGAGAAATCTCTGACTTAGTGAGCTGACATAATTCTTTCCTCCTGTAAGTTATTCTCTCAGCTATTTTAGTTACAAAAAAACATGAGAAAAGTAATAAATCTAAGTCACTTCAAATACCAAACCTGAGCTATATGTATAGAAGATTTCTTTAACATGGTGATGGATATCTATCCACAGTTAACATTACAGATATAAATTCGGAGGCTTAATTTCCTTAAGAAACAAAAGATAATATGCTTTAACTGATCATATTCACATACTGCAATCTATCAACTGCATTTCACCAGGAAATATAAAGTCATGAATAAAAAGGCCCCAAGAAACAATGAGTCTAGTGAAATAATAAATGTATAAGGTCACAGAATACAACAGCAGCACTTGAAATTTGATTTTGGAGAATAGCATTTTGATTGGATGCTATACATATTTCACCACCAAGAATTGTAATATGAGATAATGTCCTCTTGCTTTAGTTGGATTACTAGAGGCTGTAATGTGACATTGTAAGTATAATACGATTGAAGAAATAAATAGTAATTTCTTAGTTATTTATTCTTAGCCCAAAAACATAACACAAAATATGCTATGCTATTCTTTGGTCATTTTTATGACCTGGATGTTTCTGAAGAATTTTAGGATGATGTCTTGCAAGAGAATTTGTTCTTACCTCTTGCTCCTACCTAGTTTTAACTTTCAAAAGTATTAGATTCATGCTTTGCACTTGAAAATATATAAACAATTACAAAACTTTTCCATAATTGACAATTTTCCTGAAGAGAATGAAATCAAACAACTATGACAAATAAAAGGAAAGGAAAAGACAGAATCTGACTTTAATTTGTACCTCTATCAATTACAAGTAATGGGATTCTGAATACACTGCCATTTGACCATTTATTTTCTCATATTTTAATTGGTAATGTGAGGGCTTGCTATATTAATTTATTTTATTCTCATTAGCCTCAAATGGGAAAATACAATATGAAAAGGGCAAACAAAATATAAACACAAAGCACAGATTAATATTTTGAACCTGTGAGCCAGCAAAACACTTTTCATCTCCCAAGCTATATCTGGAGGTGTTTGATGGTAAAAAATAAGATTTACCTCTGAAGAACAGGATTCTTAACGAGCACAGGAATGCTTCAATGTGATTTTTTCCTGGAAAAGCATGTCCCCTCTCTTTCCATTTAAAGTTAGAGGTTATATCTGTGCCTGGGAATAATCCATTAATACTTTTGCATAAAATTATTTGCTGAAATAGTGTAGCAGGTATTAATATTTAGAAAATGTAATAAAGCATTCAAATAACTCCAATATCAGTCTATATGGATCATATCTGTTTTTATTTAAATAAGTTTTTAATTGTGAAAATACTGTACAGAGGGGTTACAATCACATGAGCAAGGTAATGAGTACATTTCTTCTCAAGCATTGTTGCCTCCTCCTTTGTTTTTACCCTACCATCCCTTCCCTCCTATCTCCACATTTCCCCCCTCCCTTTCCCCCACCTAAACTGTAAAGTTTGTTTTTCAACATAGCGTCTTGTACATCTCATCTCTGTTTTAACTGTTTGCAAACTATCATAAAAAATCAGCTCTTGTTGTATTTCAGTGTGACATGTATTTTAGAGTCTAGTGGATATTTTGTCAACAGTGATGGGGAGAAGAAGATTGTGGTTGAAGTTAATGTTGAGAGTGATAATCCATACAGCTATTAATAGTTCCTTTTACACATAAACAGATATATTTCCTTCTTTAAAGTCCCCTTATATACTCAAATGTTCATTTTTTTCTTCTCAGTGTATTCATTGTCTTCAATGCTTTTGTCTTCTACTTTCATCTCTCACTTTCCATTGGGAAATTTAATTTGTTATATCAAATTGATCCATGACAAGTTGATCTACGAAGTGATCTTCCAAACTGTGTATGGGGGAACACACAGGTAATTTCAGAATGGAGGAAGCTGATGTAGGAGGATCACACGTTTAAGGTCAGCCTAGGCCATGTAGGAGTTTCTAAGCTAACCTTGACACAATGTTAGACATGGTCTCAAAAACCAAACAACAATGAATAATCAGAATATAAGCTTTTTCTTTCTTAGAAAAATAGTAAATCCGCTCCAGTTCCACGCACTTGGCTCATTTATAGAGGAACCATGTTAAGTGTTATTTTTTCAGGTGCTAGGAATATATATATATATGTATATATATATATATATATGTAAATTGTCCCATTTAATTTTTATATACATTCCCTTTCAATGTGAGATGCCCCATTAAGTTTTGTTTTGAAGATTTATAAGGGACAAATCACTTACACTAGCTTCATCTCTGAATATCTATAGTATAAAAGCTTGAAATTAAAAAAAGTAAACTAATGTCCATGTATGAACTAATCCAAAATGATGAAGGATCTCTGCATAAAAGTATAAAACCTTATAGAAATAAATTGAGCAAACTGGATGATAAAAGGCCTCACACCTTCATATATTAGCAGAATTAATACTATAAAAAGAATATTAAAAGCAATATTATCAAAAGAAATATATAGTTTTAATGCAGTGCACAGAAGTCTCAATAGGATTCTTCACATAAATAGAAGAAAATAATTCTAGAACTTAGATGAAAATATAAAAGACCCAGAATAACCAAAGCAACTATAAGCAAAAAGAACAATGCTGGACACATAAATTCCATACTGCAAATTACACTACAGAGCCATAGAAACAAATATAGCATTGCCTTGGCATAAAAACAAAATAAAAGACACAAAACCACGCAGCTATAACTATTTAATAATGTATATGCAAATATATACATATGTATATGCATTCTTGAAATACACTGCATGTATATATGAAGACAGTATAATGAAAATCACAAAGCAATGCTTGAAGGAGGTGTAAGAGTTTGTTGTAATGAACTTGCAGCATACACTGTATGAGGATGTATAATCAACACTATCAAATCCTCCTTGTAGCATAAGCCTAAGGTACTTCAAAAGGGAAATGAAATTAAAAATTTCAAAAGTTTATGATTTACAAAATGTATACAAATTATTATCCTTTCCTTCCATCTCACCAAAACATATTTGTCAAATCATACAAAATAAACCATACGTGACTCTTTATTCAGTTTTTTAAATTTTATTTTATTTTAAAGACGCTGTACAGAGGGATTACAGTTACATGAGTAAGGTAATGAGTGCATTTCTTGTTGAACCTTATTACCCCCTCTTTTGTTTTTCCCTATTATCCTTTCGCTCCCACACTCCTCCTCTCCCCCACCCAGAAGTTGTAAAGTTCAATTCCAACATAGTTACTTGTGAGTATCATTGAAAACTATAGGTCCCATGGTTTCTCTTCTTTGCAATAATTAGTACACATCTAGGATAATCTTATCAGGTGAGCAGAAAAGCTCAAAAGCTATATACATATGACAATATAAGATGGTGCTAAGCAAACTGAACCCCAAGATGTGGACACAAGAAGTTTCCAGTGTTGTTGTTGTTTTCAATGTATTGTATGATTTTTCTTGTTTTTTTTTTTGTATGTTCTTTCCCCAAAGGTATATCCCCTGTTGTCACTGTAGTTGGTGCCCTTCATCTTTATTCAGTTTTAATTTTTTATTAGCTATGACATCATCAAAAATACATCAAACATACAGGGACTGATTTCAGGACAACCCTCAACACCCCCAATCCATAGATGAATAATCTCTTTTATAAAATGGTCCAGTAAACTTTCAAATATTTTGGTTTGGAAATGCTTGTTTTTGTTTTTTGTTTTTTTTGTCGGTCGTGGGGCTTGAACTCTGGGCCTGGGCGCTGTCCCTCAGCTCTTCAGCTCAAGGCGAGTGCCCTACCACTTGAGCTACAGTGCCGCTTCCGGTTTTCTGGTGGTTTATTGGAGATAGGAGTCTCATGGTCTCTCCTGCCTGGGCTGGCTTTGAACCGCGATCCTCAGATCTCAGCCTCCTGAGTAGCTAAGATTACAGGCGTGAGCCACCAGCGCCCGGCTGGAAATGCTTGGTTTGTTAACTATATGGATACAGAATACTGAGATGAAAGTACACTCTACTAAAAAACTTCTTTATTTAATTGAAATTTCCAATTTAATAAAGTGACCCATATGTTTTCTGTCAACTACAGGAGAAAAGTCCTAACACTGGATTTTCTAAACTCTTGCATACTTTTTGCATGAGTGTGGAGTACCTCTCTCTCTCCCTCCCTCCCTCTCTCTCTCTCTCCCTCCCTCCCTCCCTCCCTCTCTCTCTCCCTCTCTCTCTCTCTCTCTCTCTCTCTCTCTCTCTCTCTCTCTCTCTCTCTCTCTCTCTCTCTCTCTCTTCCCCCCCCACCGTGTCTATCGATGCTGAAATGAAGTTTGAACTCAATGCCTGCCACTTGACAGGCATTGCTCTACTGCTTAATCTATGACCCAGCCCCTTTTGATTTTGTTTCTTTTTCTGATAGAATCTCATGGTTTTTCTGCCCCCCTGGGCCAAACTTAGATTTAGAATTTCTTTCTTCTACTTTCCAAACAGCTGGAATTATACACATGTATCAAACCCCTTGACACCAAGTACCATTGATATTTGTTGAATCAAAAGTATTTTATCCTTACTGAATAGCTTTCTGTTCTAGTTTTTACTGTATATCTGTTCCTTTTTCTATAATTGTAATTTATGAAAAAGTAATGTTATCGACAATATTTGCATTATGTGTTCTTTATAACTCAGATCCACTGAACAGCCAAGTTGAAATTGTTGTTTACATTTGATCTTGAAAATTTTTGAGCTTATTTAATAATACAAATACTTTCTTATATTGTTCCTCTCCTTGATTTACTCCTTTTTTTGAACATTCTCAAAATTTCCAAATAATGATTTCCTAGGATCCATTTGAAATGCATTTAGTACTTTTCTAGACGCAGTTTTTTTCATTTTATTGTGAACATACTGTATAGAGGGGTTACAATTACATGGGCAAGATAATGAGTACATTTCTTATCAAGCATTGTAGCCTACTCCTTTGTTTCCCCTTCCCATCCCGTCCCAACCTCCCCACCGACCCCCCCCCACTCAATCCTCCTTCCCCCATCCCCCCTCACCAGTTATAAAGTTTGTTTCGACATAACGACTTGTACATCTCATGGTTGCAATGGGTCCACCTGTATCCTATTTAAACGATTTGTTTTTTCCCTTCCCCTCCACAAATTATATCAACATCAAATACAGTGGAGGCATGGGCTGTACCGTGGGGGAGGGAAATACAAAGCAACAAAGAAATAATCTTATAAATGTGTTAGAAACAATTGTATGAAAGAACAAAACACTTGAATACATATCTAGGGCTCATTTCCCTAACATCAACTTATCTGACCTTTTCTGCTTGATTCAGACATATACTAGTTATTACAAATAAGGGAAACCATGGGACCTATGCTTCTTTGGGCCTGGCTTACTTCACTTAATATAATTTTTTCCAAGTCTTTCCATTTCCTAACAAATGGGGCAAGGTCATTTTTTCTGATGGAGACATAGAATTTCATTGTGTATATATACCACATTTTCTTCCATTCATCTAATGAGGGGCATCTGGGTTGGTTCCATATCTTAGTATGGTAAATAATGCTGCAATAAACATAGTTGTGCTGGTAGCTTTAGTATGGTCTTGTTTGTGATCCTTTGAGTAAATGCCCAAAAGTGGGATTGCTGGGTCATAGGGGAGCTCTATGTGGAGTCTTTTGAGGAACCTCCATACTGCTTTCCAAAGTGGTTGAACAAGTTTACACTCCCACCAGCAATGCAGTAAGTTTCCCTTCTGTCCGCATCCCCTCCAGCATCTGTTGTTATTAGAGGTCTTGATTATAGCCATTCTAACTGGGGTGAGGTGGTATCTCAATGTTTTTTTGATTTGCATTTGTTTTATGTTAGGGAGGTTGAGCATTTTTCATGTGCCTATTGGCCATCCTTCTTTCTTCTTCAGAGAAGTTTCTCTGTAAGTCTTTAGCCTACTTATTTATTGGGCAGTTATTTCTTTGAGGAATTGTTGTTGGGGGATTTAATTTTTTGAGTTCCAGGTGTATTTTAGATATGAGACCCTTGTCTGTTGTATGGCTAGTGAACATCTTCTCCCAATCCGTGGGCTTTCTATTGATCTTGCTAGCTATGTCCTTTGCCATGCAGAAGCTCTGCAATTTCATGCAATCCTATTTGTCCAACCTTTCTTTGATTTGTTGTGTTTCTGGGTCTCTATTAAGAATGTTTTGGCCTGTGCCAAGGAGACCTAGGGTTTCTCCTATACTGTCCTTTAAGGATTTCAGAGTGTCTGCTTTAACTCCTAGGTCTTTGATCCATTTAGAATTGATTCTGGTGCAGGGTGATATATAAGGATCTAGCTTTAGTTTTCTACAAGTAGTTAACCAATTTTGCCAGCACCATTTATTGAAGAGGCTGTCTTTCTTCCATTCTATTTTTTTTAGCTCCCTTATCGAAGATTAGATGGCTTTAGATCTGTAGGTTCATTTCAATTCTATTCCATTGGTTTTGAGATCTGTTCTTATGCCAGTACCAAGCTGTTTTGATTAATATGGCTTTGTAGTGGAGATTGAAATTTGGTATTGATGTTCCTCCAGCACTGTTCTTTCTGTTGAGGATCGTTTTTGCTATTCGGGGTCTTTTATTGTTCCATATGAATTTTTGCATTGCCTCTTCTATTTCCTTGACGAATGAGGTTGGAATATTGATAAGTATAGCATTAAATTTGTAGATAGCCTTGGGAAGTATTGCCATTTTCATGATGTTGAGCCTTCTAATCCAGGAGCATGGGGGTTTTGGCCACTTTCCAAGTTCTGTTTTGATTTCCTTTTTCAGGTTTTTAAAGTTTTCACCATAGAGGTCCTTCACTTCTTTGGTTAAGTTAATTCGTAGGTGTTTTATTTTTTGTGGGGCTATTACGAATGGAGTTGCTTTCCTAATTTCAGCCACACTTTTCTCATTGTTGGCATACAGACAAACCATTGATTTTGGGGGATTAATTTTATACCCTGCTACTTTGCCAAAGTTTTGAATCAGCTAGAGTAATTTGGGAATGGAGTCCATGGGATTCTTTAATTACAAGATCATGTCATCTGCAAAGAGGGAGAGTTTTACTTCTTCTTTCTCTATTTAGATCCCTTCATGTTTGCATCTTTAGATGCAGTGTTTTGTTTCGTTGTGTTCTAGTTATTCATTCTTGGTTTAACGGGTTTGTCAGGGAAAAGGTGTTGTTTTTACAATTCACTTTTGAAGAGTTTCTTATGAATCAGTTTTATTTTTTGAGAACTTCCATGTTTTAAAACAGTTGTGTTCTTTCTTCATAGGTGATTGATAATTTGGGTGTGAATAGAATTCTATGGTAAAAATATTCCCTTGAGCACTCAGAGGGAATTTCTATCTTGTCTTCTGATAGTTGCCCTGGCTATTCAGAATTCTAGTATCCCTGTATCTGCATCTCCTTGCCAATTTTCTGATCATATTCAATATCTTACTTTTAACCAACTACTAAACTCTATAGTTCTGTAATTAAGCACATATTTCTCCTGCTTGTTGTGCTGACTTGGCCTTTGCCAATGAGAGACATATGTCTTAATTGGGATAAAAATGTTTATGTCAATTGTCCTGGACTTTTTGGAGCACCTTTTGGTTCATGTTAAGGCTTTTAAGTTGATTATTTTTTGTGTTTTTCTCACACGTTTCTAATTTCTTCATCTTCTCCTCACTTCCATGGGGGAGTTTATTTTTGTCTGAGATTGGCCCCTGGGTTTGCATTACATTGTCATAGAAAGAGAAGAGATAGGGCCTCCAGATATGCTAGCAGAAGATAACTTACACTTTGGATTATGACACAATGCAACAAATTCATCTTTCTTGAGAGAATCACTGATTTTGTTCAATAAACAGTTTGTTATTTCCTAACAGGGAAATTCTTCTATATTAATAATAGTACCATTTCAATAATGAATTTCAGTTGAATACAGAATGTTTTGTCTTAATGTGCTTTAGAATAATATATTTCCTAAAAATTGGGAAAAGAATAAAATAGAGAGATTGTAGGGAATTTAGTAAATGTTGTTCACTACATTTAATAGTCAGAAACTAAAAGATCATGTTTCAATAATACCACAATCGTGTTTGTTTCCTTTAGAGTGTTTTAATCTTATTTTCAATGTAATTATTTCTTTTCACTTCTCTGTATTAAGTTATTTCGTTATTTAATTTAAAAATCCATGGTTGTTCACTTTCATCCCATGGCTACCTGCAAACTCATCGCCATCCTCCTCCTTGACTTAGGAAACAAATTTAATTCTACGCTATCAATAAAGATACTTTGAATATGCCATAGGAATGCTTCTTCTCTTGTCAGACTTCCCTTTAGCTATCTAAGTTATTCACAGCCACTATTCCCATACCACTTAAAGTGATTATATCTATTTCCAGATATTATTAACAACAAAGTGAACAATTTCTTGCCCCACAGTTCAAACTTTCTACAAAAAGAGGAAAACTAAGGCAGTCTTAAGTAGATTAAGGGAATTCAATTGGTAATGTGGTCACAAATTTTTAATCTTTATTTATAAATGTTTTATTTTTCTTTCCTTCCTGTTTCTTTTTTTTTAAACTAAGACTGATAAAGAAACCAACAATCTGTACAGATTACAAAAGTTCATTCCATCCAATCTTTTCCCCACAGCTTTTAGTAATGAGACAGCAGTTTGCAGTTATTACAATTGGTTCAGCAAGGGTTTACAGACTGGATTCATAAAGCAAGAACTTATTGAATTCAAAGGAAAGGAGTGACGAAGATAAATTGAGAAATGTCTAAATGAAATTAAAAATGATTACTTTCTCAGAATTCAGAGAATAGCTGGCTGTGGTGTACAATTTTCAGTAAACAATGTTAGGTATTAAAGGTATGTAACTGATAAAGATGGATGTCTTACTTTTGTGGATACAACCCAGGCAGTTTAAAATAAATATTGTAATAATTGATTTTTCTGTATGATGTGCAAGTGTTAAACGATGCATGATTTATGGCATCAACTTCTGCATTTGGCACTGATAGATGATCCTTGTGTTTCTCCTAATAAAAATATGGTCAGCTTTCAGTAACACCTAGCAATACAAATAAAGCTGAATGAAAACAGAAAGGGGAGACTCTACTGTCAACATTTGAATATTAGTGCAAATGAAAATTACTTCTGTCAGCCATGATGATAACCCACAGTTATCATTGCTGATTAATAGGGCCTATATTATTGGGTCACAGAAAAAGAATAAGAGGAGGTGAAATAAAAAAAATCAAACACCTTTTGAAAAAAATTAATAGCACCTGCTTGCTTATCTTACTACATTGGTGGCACCTTCTGAAAAATTACTAACAGCTTATATTGATATTCTGATTGAAAATAAAATTTCAGCAGTATTAGTTATACTTCTGTAGACATTCTGTTGATGCATGATGAGCAATTTCAAATAAATGTTCCAATTAATAATGTCATATACTGTCTTTTGATAGGATGCATTCATTGAAAGCATACCTAAACTCAGATTTGAGTTTAGATGTTTGGAACAAAGTCATCATGACTCTAAAGACTATGAGGGTACAGAATAATAACATTAAGTGTTTAAGTAGATCAGATTAGATTGGCAGACTATCCTTTAACTGGTGCCTAGAGTTATTGCAAACCAAAATTTAATATTTTGCTCATATTTAAAACATAAGATCTTCTAATGGGTTTGTCTTTTTTCCAAAAATCAAATGTATATTTACTTTTTAAGTTTATGCCCTTATTTAATAATCATTGTGTGTTCATATGATGAAATAAATTTGTGTGTTTGTTTTTTTTCTTGTTTTGGTCGATCGTGGGGCTTGAACTCTGGGCTTGGGTGCTGTCCTTGTAGCTCTTCAGCTCAAGTTGAGCACTCTACTGCTTGAGCCACAGCGACACTTCCAGTTTTCTACTGGTTTTTATTGGAGATAAGAGTCTCACAGACTTTCCTGCCTGGGCTGGCTTTGAACTGCTATCCTCAGATCTCAGCCTCCTGAGTAGCTAGGATTACAGGCGTGAGCCACCAGTGCCCAGCTTAATGAAATAGTTTTATAGATCGATAAACCCCATGAATTAAAAGAGCTCAATACAAAAGTAATTCATAATTTTGAAGGCAGAAATTCAAGCCAAATTTCTATGGAAAAGACAAATCCTAATTTCATTGTATTCTTGAAGCAAATATTATCAGTGGTGATTAATTTCAACAGGTATCCATTGATATAAGTTTTATTCTACCTTATTAATAACAGTATCTCCAATGTAATAAGATATTTCATGAATTTCTCACTTCAAATTAATACAAAGATATTTATTTATATTAGCTTTGGAACACAGAAACTTAGGTAAGCCAGATAAATATACACATAAAAGAAAACTTGTCTTTTCTATGTTGTATATATATATATATATATATATATATATATATATATATGTTTTGACTATGCTTATTTATATTTGATTTTATGTAAAATATTGCAAATATGCTATGAAGTTTTACAAAATAAATACAGCCAGTGTAAACGTCACTCCGATTTTGAATCTCAAAACTATCCCAACCTCAGAATCTCCAAGTCTTCTCTTGTAATCATGACTACTCTGATTTCACAAGACACACATCAGTTCTTCTGTTTTTAAAAAGAAATATAAATGGAATACATTATTCTCTGTGTAGCTACTTTGGTTTAACATGAGCTGCAGATAATTCTCATATCTTTGTGACATGATAGGTTATGATATTGCACAATCTATTGATTTATTCAATTATTGATAGAGCATTAGACAAATTCCTTGTCTGTGTGTTAATGATTACTTGTTTTAACTATTCAATGGTAATCATATGTTTACCATGGGTATATAACAAGGAGTCGAAGTGAAAAAACTTACAATAAAAATCTACTTTATCCTCTAAATATGGTTTTTCATTTCTTGGAGCCATTTATGAGGCTTGTGTGCATGTGCAACAGAAGGACAGTGCTCAATAGAGATACGAACAAAACATGGAATTCTACCTTGTTCCAACAAACTTACTGATAAAGAAAAACGGAATGTAAAATTGAGATATTAATAAAAGTAGATTTAAATGTAATAATGGTTCAGAAAATAAGCTAATCAATGGAATTCAGTAATTAGAAAAGATTCTGCAATATAAAAATAATTTTATTCACTGTGAATTATGGGAACCAAAGTGGATAATACACAACAGACTCTGAACATCTTAAAACTTGAAATAGGAATTGACTTTAACCAAATGTAATCTGGTTAAGATTTAACCCAAACTACTACAGAAATATGTATTCTATATGCTTTACTATATATCAATTTTGCATCGTATCTGAAACCTGACCTACCACTTTAAAGTTCAAAAATTAACTTTCTGTGCAATCTTTGCCTTAATTGGTGATGAATATTTTGAAAAGAGTACATTGTATATGTTGTATGTAAGCCTAGCATGCTTCACTTTCTAAAGTCAGTATTTTGAATCATAAATCTGATTCTATGAAGCCCACATTATTAATATATTGTTAATATATTACCGTAGTATTTTGATACCAAATAAAGCTTTGATTTGGAGATGACTAAAAAATGAATTTTTGACTTACCATATTTTCTATTTTGAGATTTTACTACTATTAGATTAAGTAAAGATTTTTAATGTGAAATAGACACATTGGTAGGTTACTAAACTAGAAACATTTTTAAAGCAGAAAATATTTTACATAAAAATATACAATTATCAAATTTAATGCTTTGTTATATAAGTGACAAGAATCCTACATTCAGGTCTGAGTGGAACCCACCATTTAACACAGAAATTGAATGCAAAAGTACCTTACAGTCAGGGATTATCAAATAACCCACTGATATATATATATGTATATAGAAATATATATATATATACACATATATATACACATATATATGTGCATATATGTATGTATGTATAAATATACATAAGTGTATATAAGAATATATATAGTATATGTATGTGAATATATATGTATATATATCAGAAATAAGTGAAGGATAATCTTAGGTTTTCCTTTGTTTTAGCTGAGAATAGCTAATTGTTTTCTCTATCATACTGAAACCTTAATATTGTGCCAGAAGAAGACTTTTGTGCCAAATATGGCCCAATGGGTCCATCAGGATGACTTAGCCACAAAATGTATCCTTTGACAATCACATCTTTGAGTATAAATGAGTTCTATTATCAGTCTGAATTCAGGAACATGTGTACCAAAGATACTGATGTTTTTACATTGTAAATTCTCATGAGGTGCTTACTGCTAACAAAAGCTGTCCTAGTTTTTAAGTATTAGAAAATACCATGTCATTAATTATATATACATAATTTTAAGCCACACATCAGGGAAAGTATTCAAGCAGTAATAAAGTACATTTGTTTTTCTTCAGACTTCAGGTTGTCTCACTAAAATCACAAGTTTTAATTGTTTCTATTGTTATATTTTCATGGCTCACCACTGTATGGTAAAAGTAATATAAACTTACTTTTATTCTGAATTCATAAGACAAGGAATTCACTATTTTTATATTGTCTTCCTACTTCTTTCTTACCACCACTTAATTTTGACAGGTGTATAATTTTATTTCATTCTTTCAGCTACATTTTTAACTTTAGAATTCATGCTTGAAATTATATATCCGAATTCATCATGTAGACTTAGTATCATGAATACATTTTTAATCTTACATTCTTTTCCACTTCTCACTCCTCCCCCCACTTTTTGTTAGCTATTATATTGTATTTTGTGGACACAGTATTCACTATGTGAATTCTAATCCTTTTTATGTTCAGTATATAAAGCTGAACCTAAGATTTTGCACATTGTAGACAAGTTCTATAACACTGAGCTATATCCCAAGCCTTGCCTTCTAAGTTTTTGTGTATGAGAGGAACCTAAAAAGTAAAATGATCAAAAATAAAAACAAAAAACTTATGTTATCAGTTACTCGGGGTTTTAGTTTTACCATCAGAATACATTGCATTCAATATATTTTAATTTATACTCACAAAGAAACACCTTAAATTATGTCATGAGCAATATTTTGTATCAGCAAGGGTAAAGCAAGCTCATTAGGTCTGAAAACTAAATGCTTGATGAAACTGAGTTTTTCCATACTATCACATGGTAAGTAAAATTCTACATTGGGAATTTGATTTCTAAATTTATACAAGGTCAAGTTGGAGACAATGTGTGTTTGAGAATTTGGTAAGGAGCAACCAAATGGGATAATATTTCTATTTATGTTCTCATGAGAAGAAAGAACAGACGGTTTCATGATGATCATTGGTGTTTACAGAGACAGTTACATTTTAGTTAAAAAGTTTCTGCTATTTTCATGTGAGTGTGTGTGTGTGTGTGTGTGTGTGTGTGTGTGTGTGTGTGTGTGTGTGTGTGTGCATCTTTAGTCTGTTCAGGGTGCTAAAACAAAATTCCATAGATTTAGATTCTTTATGGAAAATGTATTTCTCAGTATTCTGGAAGCTGGGAGATGTTCTTAGTAAATAGATATAAGGGATCTTGGGACTGAGCATGACCCCAGAATGGGTAACATAGTAACTTGGGACTGAGCATGACCCCAGAATGGGTAACATAGTAACTTGATTTTATCATTAGTTTGAATCACATACCTTTAATAATTATACTCAATATACTGCTTTTTAGATATGTAACCTAGAACAAATTACTTAATATCTCTAGACTTCAAAGATCCCATCTGGAATATGAGAAAAATAATTGTCCTCACTATATAGGGCTGCTGAAACGTTATGACAGAGCACGCAATGTGGTAGATACTGGAAGTACAATATTGTGAATTATATCAGCTAGAAATAGATTGTCATCTACAAATATGATTGACAAACTAGTAAAGTCAAATATTTGTAATTGTGATTTATTTCCAAATGTATTATCCCATGAACAACTTTAATCTAAATGCAAATCATGTTGAGAAATGAAAGTTTAAATAGTCTTATTTTCTACTACTACCTGAAAAGAAAATTATGATTTTGTAACAACAACAACAACAAAATAGCCAGGAGGAGCACAAGATGGGGTGAGAGCAGCTGGGGGCTAAACAAGAGCTTCCAAAGAGAGAAGTTCTAGTATTCCAGTGAAAATCCAAGGCTAGTGTGCCATCATAGTACAGAGAGTTTGGCCAGAGAAGAAACATTGAGGCAGTTTGTTTAAAGAGACAGATTCTCGAGTACTTGCTGGCAGCCTGGGTGATAGCAGAGTTGGCAACAGGGGCAACAGTGGCTGCAGCAAAGGTGGTGGCAGTGGCTTCCCCTTTCACCATATCAACAGACAGAGCCTGGGCCAAAGGCACCAGAGACGGGGTCAGAGCATCTTCTCCTCACCACCAGTGCAAACTAACAAGGAGCAGATATCTTCATCCTGCTGACTACAGGACAGAGACAGCACATGGCCTGAAACCAAGGGAAAGGTATAAGTACCCCTCAAGAAATCATCACTTCCTTCTGACAGAACAGCATTTGGAAGGTAGCCCCTTCCCCACCGGAAAAGAGCACTATCTTTGATACTGACAAAGACAGGGAACAGCTAACAGATAACTCAGGCCTTAAAAACGGACACTGGGAGTAATTTTCGAGGTCAAAGGAACCTGACAAGCAAGGCTCAGCTCCATCCAAGGGAAAGTTGCCTACCCCAGTAGAGGGGAGCTCTGCCCAGGGTGGGGCACCTTTCTTCACTGGGTAAACACAGCCATAGGCACTGGCCCCTCTGCCCCAAAGGCTGCTTTCCTACCTTCAGGAAATTAAAAGAAAAACAACTTGAAACTGGATAAGGCATGTCGAAAAATGAACTTTACAACTTTTAGGGGGAGGAGGGAAAAGGGGGACAGGGTGGACCGAGGAGGGGAGATGGGAAGGGATGGGAAGGGGAAACAAAGGAGGAGGCAACAATGCTTGATAAGAAATGTACCTTGCTCATGTAATTGTAACCCCTCTATGGTATTTTCACAATTAAAAAACAACAACAACAACAACAACAAATAAAAAAAACTTGAGAGTGGCTCCAGGCTGGGCCACAGAGTGTCTCAGAAGCTAGCACCTTAGGCAAAAGCTACTGATTACTGACAGGCCAAAACCCTACCCAAATTCAAGCACCCTCCCAGTGACTCCAAGCTAGAGAGAGCAGCCATCTCCCTCTTGTGTGACACTCAAAGCAGATTGCCCTCCCAATGAACTAGCTTGGGCAGCGGGCCACAAATTTCCCATGCGGTAAGGCAGGGCTTTGTTATGCCTGCTAAAACAGACTGATGTAAGAAACCAACTAAGCCACTGTAAAACCTAACACCACTAGCAAATCAGAGATTCCACCAAGAGACTGGATGTGGACACAGGGGAGACACAATATACCACAAATAAATCAAATAATTATTTTCCCTATTATTTTTAATATTTTTTCTACTTTTCATTATTTTTATTTTGTGTTTATTTATTTTTTTCTTTACCCTTTTGGTCCTTTCTTCTTTTTTGCTTTACTTATTGCTGTTCTATTCACCTCCAGATACATACCCATTTTTGATTATTAGGCCTTATCCTTCATTGTGAGCATACTTAACTTAGACATTGATTTCTTAATTCACAATCTCTCAACCTTAGTTCTTTTAATTGTCGTATTATTTCTTTATACTTATATAATTTTTTAAGGTTTTTATTTTTGAACTTTTAAATTCTTTTTCTTTTTTTTTTTTTTTAACTTTTTCTTCTCCATTCTTTCTTGTTCTTATCTCTGAATTTAGGTCTTAGTTATCAAGCCTCTCTCCCTTTCCCTCCCTACATTCCTCTAATCCTATTTTCTCACAAATCTTTCTATACCTATTAATTTCTGGTCCCCTGTCCCCTTCTTTGATTTTCATCACCTATTAATCCCTAGATATTTATTTTGGAACTAGATTTTGTCTTTATTGATTTTGACTGTGTCAAAAAATCTGTTTAACAACAGGGTTCTGGGTTGATGCTTTCCTAGGGCTAGTGTTCTAGCATGGAATTGGTTTTGCTTCCATACCCAAGTGCACAGAACAAGCCATAAAACCCCAGGAAAATGGTGAGTTCAGGTACCTCAACTCCCACTGATGATAATTTGACAACAGAGCAGTTAATGAATAATCCAAAGGAGAATTCTTAAAAGGCTCTACAAACACTACCGGTAAACATGCTGAATGAAAAGACTGAAAGCCAGCAAAGGGCTGCATATGAGTGTGATAAGGCCATGTTTGAATATGATGAGGCTAAGCAAAGATGTATTGAAGCTAATCAAAGACTAATAGAGGAATTGCGTGAGCATGATAGGAATAACCAAAGATTAATAGAGGAATCCTGTGAGAGTGATGTGAATAACCAAAGATTAATACAAGTATTGTGTGAGCTTGATGAGACTAATCAAAGACTAATAGAGGAATTGCATAAGCATGATGGTAATGACCAAATATTAATAGAGGAATCCATGAAATCCACAAACAGACAGCATTAGGAATCCACAAATGGAAAGGTGATGACTTCCAACAGAAAGAAAGGGAGTCCAGTGAAACTATTACCACTCAACTAAGGGATTTGATAGTAAACACTGAAAACCACATCAATTGGTAAAGAAGTCTGTATAAGATCTAAAACAAAGCTTCAACAAATAAATTGAAGACATTAAGTCAAACCAATTAGAAACAAAGGAAATAAAATATAAAGTAGAAAGTCTTAACAGTAGGTTATATCATTCAGAAGATTGAATCTCTGGGATAGAAGATAGCCTAGACATTATAGAGAAAGAATCGACACATACTCAAAATATATCCAAGAAATCTAATAGATTCGTTCAACAGATAGAAGACACCATCTGAAGGCCTAATTTAAGGCTAATGGGTGTAGAAGGGGTCCTGGAGACAAAAGCTAAAGGCCTTAGGGGATTTATTTAACAGACTCTTAGCAGAGAACTTCCCAAACATACAAAAAGATAGGCCCATTCTGATAACAAGAAGCCTTTAGAACCCCAAATAGACTATAGAGACCAAGGAACATATCCTAAACGCTGACAATGAGAAAAGATCAATCACCTATAAATGGAAACCAATCAGAAAGCAGGAAGAGCCTGAATGATATATGCCATGTCCTAATGACAACTATCAACCAAGAACACTGTACCCAGCTAAACTCTCCTTCATAACAGAGAGACAAATAAAAACCTTCCATAGCAAAGAAAAATCAAAACCTACATCTCCAAGAAACTAGCCATAAAAAAGATACTTAAAGATGTCCTACACATAGAAAACCAACAAGAGCATGATAAAGTCAAGAAATAGCTCCAAACAGAGAAGCAATAATTATAATCCAGTGGCACAGCCCCTAAGAAGGTGAATAACATGGCAGAAACTACTAAACACCTCTCAATCCTAACTCTTAATATTAATGGATTAACTCTCCAATAAAGAGACATAGACTGTCTAGTTAGATCAAAAAGCAAGATCCTTCTATCTACTGTCTTCAGGAGACACACCTTGCCCACAAAAACAAACATATTGTGAAATTGAAAAATTGGAACAAAATCTACCAAGAAAAGGTATCCCATAAACAGACTGTTGTTGCAATCCTAATATCAGAGAAAATAGATTTCAAATTAAAATTAGCGAGGAGTGATAAAGAAGGACATTACATACTAATAAAGGGATCTCTCCTACAGGATGATATAACAATTCTAAATATATGTACACCAATACAGGAGTACACAAAAGTATCCAAGAAACATTACTTGCCCTAAAATCACACATAGTTCCAAAGACATTAATTGTTGGGGATTTTCACACACCACTCTCTCCCGCCTCTCCACCCCCCCACCCCAGAAAGTTCAACTTGGCAAAAATAAACAGAGAAAAATCAGATCTAAATAACTGCATAGACCAACTAGACTAAACAGACATCTGCAGAATATTTCACCCAGCAACAACAAAATACTATTATTCCCAGCAGTACATGGAACATTCTCCAAAATAGACCATGTTTTAAGTCATAAAGCAATTCTGTCCAAATTCAGAAACATTGAAGTTATTCCCTGCATTCTCTCAGACCACAAGGGAGTAAAATTCAAATTCAACACCAAAAGCCACCGAAGAAAATCCTAACAAATGGAGGCTGAACAACATACTTTTGAACCAACAGATGGTCAGGGAAGAGATTAGAAAGAAAATTCAAATGTTCATGATATTTAACAAAAATAAACATACAAATTAATAGCTCCTCTGAGACATAGCAAAGGCTGTACTCAGAGGAAATTTAGAGCTCTGAGTTCCTATAACCAGCAAATTAGAGAGATCCCAAGCCACCAATTTAATGTTGCACCTGAAGCTCCTTGAAAAAGAGCAACAAGCCAAACTCCATTCCAGTAGATGGAAACAAATAATTAAAATTAAATCAGAATTAAAGTAATTAAAATTAAATAATTAAATTAAATGAGAGTCCATAAAAACCATAGAAAGAATCAACAAAAATAGAGCTAGTTCTTCAAAAAACTTAACAAAATTGACAGACCCTTAGCAAATCTTACCAGGAAAAGAATAGAACACACCCAAATAAACAAACTCAGTGATGAGAATGGCAACATCACCACAGAAATGACTAAGATACAGAACATTATAAGAGAATAATTCTCAAGCCTTTATGTGAATAAGTTTGAGAATCTGGAAGAAATGGAAGAGTTTCTAGCAACTGTTGATATGCCCAAATTAAACCAATTGATTTAAACCAACATAAACGACCCATATCAAGCATGTAAATAGAAACAGAAATAATAGACATCCCATCCAAGAAAAGCCAAGGACCAGACAGATTCACAACTGAATTTTACAAGGTCTTCAAAGCAGAATTCACACCAATACTCCCTCATTTTTCAATGAAATTGAAATTGAAAGTTCATTACCAAACTCTTTCTATGAAGACATCTAAACACTCATCCCCAAACCAGACAGGGATGCATCAAAGAAAGAGAACTATAGACATATTTCTTTGATGAAAATCGATGCAATACTTCTCAACAAATTTTTGCCAATCGACTTGAACAATTCATCAGAAAAATTAAACACTACGATCAAACAGGATTCAGTTCAGGGTTGCAAAGCTGGTTCAACATATTCAAATCAATTAATATAATTCATCACATCAACAAGAGTAACACGACTATCTCAATAGATGCAGAAAAAACATTTGACAAGATCCAACAGCCCTTTATAAAGGCTGTATATGATAAACCTAAAGCCAGAATTATACTTAATGGTGAAAAACTAAAGCCATTTCCTCTTAACTCAGGAACAAGACAAGGATGTCTCTCTCCACTTCTCTTCAATTTAGTATTAGAATGCCTAGCTACAGCAATTAGACAAGATGCAAACATAAAAGGGATCTAAATAGGGAAAGATGAAGTAAAACTCTCCCTCTTTGCAGATGACATTATCTTTCATTTAAAAAAGTCCCACGGACTCCACTCTAAAATTACTCAAGCTGATTCAAAACTTTGGCAAAGTAGCAGGGCATAAAATTAAACCTCAAAAATCTTTTCTCTATGCCAATAATGAGTAGAGCACAGTTGTAATCAGAAAGTAATTCCTTTTGTAATAGCCCCAGAAAAAAATATACCTAGGAGTTAACTTGACTAAAGAAGTGAAGGATCTCTATGATGAAACTTTAAAAACTTGAAAGAAGAAATTAAAGAAGAACTAAGGAAGTGGGAAACCTCCCACGATCCTGGATTGGGAGGATTAATATTGAGAAAATCGCAATACTGCCAAAGGCTATCTACAAATTCAGGGCAATACCCATCAAGATCCCAACCTCATTTTTCAATGAAATAGAAGAAGCATTCCAAAAATTCATATAGAACAATAAAAGACCCAGATAGTAAAAACAATCCTTAGCAGAAAGAACAGTGCTGGAGAAATATCAATACCAAACTTCAAACTACAAAGCCATAGTAATCAAAAAACAGCTTGGTACTGGCACAAGACCAGACCAAAGGAAAAATGGAACAGAACTGAAGACCCAGAAATGAACCCACAGACCTATAGCCACCTAATCTTTGAGAAGGGAGCTAAAAATAGAATGGAAGAAAGACAGTCTTTCAGTAAATGGTGCTGGCAAAATTGGCTAAACACCTGTAGAAAATTGAAGGTAGATCCTTATATATTATCTTGCACCAGAATCAACTCCAAATGGATCAAAGACCTCAAAGTCAAAGTAAACACCCTGATGGAACAGGAGAAACTCCAGGGCTCCTTGGCACAGGACAAAATTTTCTTTAAAAAAAACTCAGAAACATAACAAATCAAAGAAAGGTTGGACAAATGGAATTGCATAAAATTGCAGAGCTTCTGCATGGCAAAAGACATAGCTAGTCAGATCAGTAGAAAACCCACTGATTGGGAGATGATCTTCACTAGCCAAACAACAGACAAGGCCCTCCTATCTAAGTTACACTTAGAACTCAAAAATATAAATCCCCCAACAACAAATCCTCAAAGAGACAACCACCCCATTAATTAGTGGGCTAAAGAGTTAAAGAAAGACTCCTCTGAAGAAGAAATAATAATGGCCAATAGACACATGAAGAAATTCTCAACTTCTCTGGCCATAAAAGAAATGCAAATCATTTCCTAACAAATGGGGAAATGTCATTCTTTCTGATGGAGGCATAGAATTCCATTGTGTATATATACCATATTTTCTTGATCCATTCATCTACTGAGGGGCATCTGGGTTGGTTCCATATCTTAGCTATGGTAAATAATGCTGCAATAAACATAGTTGTGCTGGTAGCTTTAGTGTGGTCTTGTTTGTAAACATTTGGGTAAATGCCCAAAAGTGCGATTGCTGGATCATAGGGGAGATCTATGTTAAGTGAAGTAAGCCAGGCCCAAAGAAGCATAGGTCCCATGGTTTCCCTTATTTGCAATATCTAGTATAGGTATGAGTCAAGCGGAAAAGGTCAGATAATGTGATGTTAGGAAAATGAACCCTTAAATATGTATTTTAATGTTTTCGTTTCTTTCATGCATGTTTCTAATGCATTTATAAGATTATTTCTTTGTTGCTTTGTATGTCCCTCCCCCACAGTGTAACCCCCGCTTTCACTATATTTGATGTCAGTATAACATGTGGAGGAGATGGGGACAAATAAGTCGTTTAAGGATTCAGGTGGACCTGTTGCAACAATGAGAAGTACAAAATGTCATGTCAAAACCAGCTTTACAATGTCGGTGTGTGGGGGGGGGGAGGGGGGTATAATTGTGTGGGGGGAGGGGGGAGGCTGGGAAGGGAGGTGAAGGGTAAACAAAAGAGGAGGCTGCAATGCTTGGTAAGAAATATATGCATTATCCTGCCCATGTAATTGTAGCCCCTCTGTACAGTATGTTCTCAAATAAAATAAAATAATATTAAAAAAAAAAAGAAATGCAAATCAAACAACATTGAGATACTACCTCACCCCAGTTAGAATGGCTAAAATCAAGAACTCTAATAACAACAGACGCTGGAGGGGATGCGGACAGAAGGGAACCTTACTGCATTGTTGGTGGGAGTGTTCAACCACTTTGGAAAGTAGTATGGAGGTTCCTCAAAAGACTCCACATAGAGCTCTCCTATGACCCAGCAATCCCACTTTTGGGTGTATACCCAAATGATCACAAACAAGACCACACTAAAGGTACAAGCATGACTATATTTATTGCAGCACTATTTACTATACCTAAGATATGACACCAACCCAGATGCCCCTCAGTAGATGAATGGATCAAGAAAATGTGGTATATATACACAATGGAATGCTATGCCTCCATCAGAAAGAATGACATTGCCCAATTTGTTAGGAAATGCAAAGATTTGGAAAAAATTATATTAAGTGAAGTAAGCCAGGCCCAAAGAAACATAGGTCCCATGGTTTCCCTTATTTGCATTATCTAGTATATCTCTGAGTCAAGCAGAAAAGGTCAGATAAGTTGATGTTAGGTAAATGAACCCTAAGATATGCATTCAAATGTTTTTTTCTTTCATGTGATTGTTTCTAACACATTTATAAGATTATTTCTTTGTTGTTTTGTATGTCCCTCCCCCACAGTATAACCCTTGCTTTCACTGTATTTGATGTCGGTATAATTTGTGGAGGGGAAGGGGAAAAACAAATCGCTTAAATAGGGATACAGGTGGACCCATTGCAACAATGAGATGTAAAAGTTGATATGTTGAAAATGAACTTTACAACTTTGGTGGTTGGGGAGGGGGAGTGGGGAGGATTGGGTGGAAGGAGCAGGGGGAGGATGGGAAGGGATGGGAAGGGGAAACAAAGGAGGAGGCAACAATGCTTGATAAGAAATATACTCATCATCTTGCCCATGTAATTGTAACCCCTCTGCACAGTATTTTCACAATAAAAAAATACTAAAAAAAAAAAAAGAAATGCAAATCAAAGCAACATTGAGATATCACCTCATCCCAGTTAGAATGGGTATAATCAAGAAATCTAATAACAACACATGCTGGAGGGAATGTGGACAAAAGGGAACCCTACTGCACTGTTGATGGGAGTATAAACCTGTTCAACCCCTCTGGAAAGCAATATGGATGTTCTCAAAAGACAACAAATAGAGCTCCCTTATGACCCAGACATCTCCCTTTTTGGCATTTACCTGCAAGGATCACTAATAAGGCCATGCTAAAGCTACCAGCACAACTATGTTAAAGCAACATTATTCACCATAGCTAAGATCAACCCAGATGCCCTTCAGTACATGAATGGATCAAGAAAATATTATTATATATATAATATATAACATATATAATGGAATTCCATGCTTCCATCAGAAAGAATGACACTGCCTCATTTATTTGGTAATGGAAGGACTTGGAAAAAAATCATATTAAGTTAAGGAAGCCAGATCCAAAGAAATATAGTTCCCATGGTTTCTCTTATTTGCAATAATTAGTATATGTCTAGGATAATTTTCTCAGATGAGCAGAAAAGGTCCATATAAGATGATGCTAAGAGAAATGAACCCCAAGATATGAACACAAGGGTTTTTGTTGTTGTTGTTGTTATTGTTGTTTTTAATGTATTAAGTGATATTTTTATTTCTTTTGTATGCTCTTCCTCTTATGGTTTATCCTTTTTGTTACTGTATTTGATTGGTACATTGCATCTAATTTTGGTATTTATCTAATTTTGGAAGTGGAAAGGGAATAACAAAATGCTGAAACAAGGACATAGGATGACCCATTGCAACAATGATAATCACAAGACACTACATTGAAAATCAACTTTACACCTTTGTGGGGGAGATGTGAGATTGGTGCAGGAGAGAAGGGACAATAGGAAAAAAACAAAGGCGGGGTAAAAATGCTGAACAAGAAATGTAGTCATTACCTTACTGATGTAATTGTAACCTCTCTACATAGCCTCTTTACAAGAAAATAAATTTTTAAAAATAACCTACCTTCATTTTATCTTTTCCTAGTATAGTGAATCATGCAGGAATAATAAAGACCAGTAACCAATAAGTTAGTGTTTAATGTAAAATCTTGATTTGGATACTGTGAACTAGGCAGTGTAGATGTTCTGTGATTCAGATGTGTTACATGCATTGTGTTCTGCTTCACATAATATTTATGACAGCTAACAGAAAAGTACATACAACAAAGTTATTTTTTTCTATTATGGGGGTTGAATTCTGGGCCTTGGTGCTGTCCCTCAGCTCTTCAGCTCAAGGTTAGTGCTCTAAATCTTCAGGTAGAGCACCACTTCAGGTTTTCTAGTGGTTTATTGAGATAAGAGTCTCATGGACTTTCTTGCTAGGATTGGCTTTGAACTGCAATCCTCAGATCTCACCCTCCTGTAGGTAGCTAGAATTACAGATGTGAGCCACCCACACCTGGCTTAAATTTTTGTTTACAAAAATTAACCCAAAATAGATGATACAAGGCAGGAGTAGGATATACATTATTATAAAGTCTTCTAAGTAAATAGTAGAGCAAATGAGTGTGGATTGGGCATGTTTGTAGATTTATTTTAACAGGAAGAACATTGTTCTTGACCCTCCAAAGGTATTAAATATTCATCATCTGCCATACTTTCAGCTGAATTACTTTATAATTTCCAGGTAAATAGGTTCTACCTCTAATAGACAATATAAAGCTTCCATCAAACAGAAATGACTACCTGGAGTATATTTCAGACATTCTGAGTTTTATCCAGTAGTTATCATTCAACTAGTATTAATGTGAACTATGAAATGAATTGAAAGAAAAATAAAATGACTGCCTTAACACATTGATCAAAGTATAGACAAGTAAAATGAACCAGTAGGTGTGATTTGCTGCTCAGCATATTGGTATTACAATACCAGTTTATTGGTCTGAGGGTATATGTGTATGTGGTGTAGAATATTATTGGCAAATATAAAAGCTAAGAACTGCTAAATGTAATGATTAATGGCAGCAAGTATTTATATATTTAGAAGGTACAATTGTACTGTACATGTATTAGGGATGCAGACAAACAAGTGGGGTGGTTGTAATATTTTCTTCTTACTTCTGGTGTTATCTGTGTGTTGAAATTCATTTGTTGAAGCATCATCTCCATGAGATGATTGGGTCATTCAGGGGGAAAGGCCATTTGTACAGAAGTAGATCCTTATGAGATGCCAGTGGTGTCTTATGAATCTGCATACATTTCTGTTCTTTGGAAATTACTCACTCTGAGATGATCTGTTACAGCAATCCAAATGAGCTAGTACAACCTATAATTGTGCTTACTGGAATAATAAATTACTTGCTTCATCTCAATGAGGATTCATTTTATATTAAAGAAAACAAACCCAATTAATAAATTGAATGTACCTAAAGTGTGTGCACATATGAGATCAGATTTATTTCCATGTTTATTTTCTGATTTAACACTATTTCCTGTAGTGGGAATTAGTCTATTAAGCATCATATCATTGAAATATAAATCAAAAGTACATTTACACATGCATCAAGGGATATTTGAACATCTTTTTAGTTTTTTTTCTCTGAAACCTGAAATAAAAGTTCTATAAACATTGTTGATTTAAAGTTAGTAAGACACAACTCAGGAAATTCTGTAAACATGTAATGATATATATGAACACACATAGAGTTCTAGATACTAATACTTTTTAGAAATTTTCAGTGGTATTTTGTAAAAGAGACTTAAAGATGTATGAAGATTATTTTTAAGGCTGAATAAATGAGGCTAAAGTTGAGGTTAAAGGTTTATACTCCAACTTTATCTCAAACTTGTTTCATTTCTTTTCCTGATTCAGTTGTTAACATATTCTGTCCTTAGTAGATTTAGTTCATAACAGATTCTGTCCTGTTGTGAAGTCAACCTTTATTACAATTATTCTGGCTGGAATAATAGTTCCTATTACTAGTATGGTGAAGTTAGCAAGAGCTCTTGCTGACCTTCATTACCCGTTTATAGCAACATTTTCCTAATTAGAATATTATCAGTTCCCCAGTTTTCTTGGATAGAGTGAAATCTGCATATGTAGTTTTGCAATAATCAATGGCCACATATATATGTATATATATTCATGTGAAAAATTTCAGATCAATTAAAAATATAATCACTTATGTACTTGCAGTTCTATCACATAAGACAATGAGGAGGCAATAATGCTTGATAAGAAATGTACTCGTTATCTTGCCTATGTAATTGTAACTCCTCTGTACGGTATTCTCACACTAAAAAAAAAAAAAAAGAAATTATATTTCAATTTAATTGAAACTTTCCTAAGTAGTATTCTTTTGCTTAATTCTTAAATATTTCCACCTGTTATTGAATCTAATGTTTTATTTCTTAAATAGCTAATTTATTTTATCACCTAATTTGTTAGTTTCCTTAAATATTAATCTTTCGGTTATTTTTGCAAAATGCCTATTTTTGTTAAATGTATTTCTGAGAAAAATTCACCTTGTAATGTATTTTCTAACATATACCCACATCATAGCTATTGGATAAGTATGATAGATCTTATTTCACTCTGTAGAAAGTTTAGTTCTTGCAAGTTTTCATTATTATGAACAATTCTGTGAGCACATCCTCCTGTGTACACACATGCGATTACCTCCTAGAGAAAAATTGCTGGGTGTGAGTATATATGCATTTTCAATTTATCTAGATGCTGTCAAATTATCCTTCAAATTGGTTGTATCCATTTAAATTCCCACTAGAAGGTTATAAATATATATTTGTTCCATATCCTTGTCAAAACATGTCATTGTCAGATGTAAATGTTGCCAATCTTCGAGTGTGAAGTGATTTCTTATGGTAGTTTTAACTTGAAATTCTCTTATTGCTGGTGAGATTAAACATTATTACATACAAATCACATTTCCTCTCATTCCCATTTCCTTGTTGATGTGTTTTGCCCATTTTATTTGATTGTTTTTCTTTCTTTCTCCCCCTTCCTTTTTCCTTGTCTCCCATTGTTTCTTGAACTTTTCCTCACCAGATCATAAAGAAATAAAGAACTTGAGCTAGAATATAAATCAACTACTAAACTACAACTAGTTTAGTTGACATTGTATTCAAAAGCAAAATTTTGTCAGTGAAGGAGGAAGCACATTGATTACATTCTAGTATGAATGCCTTAGCGTAATGCTGATCAAAATCAAATAGTAAGTCTGGGAAAGCTCAGTGGAAAAATCCAGACTGTGGCACTGTGGCTCAAGTGGTAGAGAGCTAGTCTTGAGCTAAAGGGCTGAGGGACAGTGCCCAGGCCCAGAGTTCAGGCCCACGACCAACCAAAAAACAAACAAACAAAAACAAACCCAAATACTAAGTTGGATAATTGGAGTAGCACAATTCCTCTATATACCTTCCACAAAATTAATTGGGTAAATCTCACGGTCAGTGGCTTATACCTATAATAGAAGCTACTCAGGCGCTGAGACATTGGAAATTATAGTTTGAAGCCAGTCAGAAATGTCTGCAAGACTAATTCTCCAATGAATCATCAATCAGCAAAATGTTTGGCAGAGGACATGACTCAAGTAGCAGAACACCAGTTGTGAGTAATAAAGCTGAAGAAGAGCAGGAGGCCTTGAGTTCAATCCTTAATATCAGCATGTACACCTCCCCACTCCACAATTAGTTGTATAAAAACAAGGCACAGTAGTGGAAGTCTATAATCCCAGCTACTCAGGAGACAGAGTTCATATCTCCAGCTCAGTTTGCAGTTTAGGCAAAGTAGTTTAGTAAGAGCCTACTGCAAAACAAAAAACAAACAAACAAAAAAAGGCCCAGGCATCTGTGGCTCATGCCTGTAATCCTAGCTACTCAGGAGGCTGACATCTGAGGATCGAAGTTCAAAGCCAGCCTGAGCAGGAAAGTCTGTGAGACTCTTATCTCCAAGAAACCATTCAGGAACTTGGAATGGCACTGTGGTTCAAGTGGTAGAGTGCTAGCCTTGAGCTGAAGAGCTGAAGGACAGCACTCAGGCCCAGAGTTCAAGACCCATGAATAACAACAAAAGGAACCTGGAAATGTGTGTGCTTTTCTACCATGTTGAAAGTTCTGAGATAAAAAAAAAAAAAAAAAAAAAAAAAAAAAACAAAAAAAAACAAAAAAAAACACAAAATCAAACATAGTAACAACAAACAAGCAAGAACAAGTAACAACTGCTTTACATAAGAGGTGATTAAATAAGATAATCAGTTTATCGTATTTTTTTAAAATCTGGATCTGGTACTAGGGCTTGAACTGAGAAACCTTAGCACTTGCTTGTCTTTATTTTTCATCAAAACTAGCATTTTACCACCACTTCTGGCCTTCTGGTAGTTAATTGAGTAGTCTTGTAGGCAGGCTTTGAACAGAGATCCCCAGATCTCAGCCTTTTGAGTAGCTTGGATCACAGGTATGAGCCATCAGTATTCAGCACAATTTCTCAAAAGGTTTGCCATTAAATTTGGAGGCATTATTGTTTCAAAGTCGCACTATGTGCAAGTTTGGGAGACAGATTTTAAAACAGAGAAATATTTTAATACTTGTTGTTTTATATAAAATTTTCTTCTACAGGTAATGAAATTTTTGTACAAACGCATTTTAAGCTGCATTTGAATGATGATAGTCATTGTAACCTATCACTTTACAATCTGAGTATGGAAGTTAAATTGCATGTGTCTACATGATCCAGGTGAAGATGCCCAGACAACTCATGAGACTTCTTTGTGGTGTGTGGGAGACTATATCTTATGAACTTAGGATTTATTTTCACATTTCAATTAATTTATTATTGTTTTTAATAAGTGTTAAATATATTATATATAGTTATATACATATTTACATATAAATATATTTATATATATTTATATATAGTGCTGATTTAAAAATAACAATTTACATATGATATATGGCGTATGTAATTAGTGTATATGTACATATATGTGTGTGTATGTACATATGTGTATGTGTGTGTGTGTATACTGTGTGTTTGCCTGTGTGCCTATGTGCCTGTGTGCTGATTTTGAGGCTGACCTCAGGGCTTAGGCACTGCTACTCCCAAGTGGTAACTTGAGCCATAGATCCACTACCAGCTTTTTGGTGATTAATTGGATATAAGAGTCTCATAGACTTTCCTGTAAGGATGGTTTTGAACTGTGATCCTCAGATTTCAGCCTCCTGAGTACCTAAGATTACAGGTGTGAACCACTGGCTCCTGATACTTTTCCCCCTTACATATTGCAAGTTGCTTTGAGGATATTTCTCCCTTATATCTCATTTTTATAGTTCAGAATTCAGCTTCCTTTCTGCTATACTCTTGCTTAAGATTGAGATTTGAATTTTATCCCTCTGAAAATGTCTGTATTCATTTTTCTCGGTAACAAATTTCAATCTATATATAAAATTACAGGATTTTATTGTTTGCTCATGACTTAAAAGATATTATTTACTTTCTTCTGGATATTACAGGTCATCTTTCCTTTATTTCTATGTTTAATATATGCTTAAGAACTTTTAGGCTTTGTAGTTTTAGTCACAGGTATCAGGGTTAAGTTTCTCTTTGTCCTTCTGAAGCCTTTGTAAACTATATAATTCCTCTTACAACAATGTTACTTTAGTAATATATATTCTCATTTTTTCTTTTTAACCTGTGGCAGTAATGCGGTTTTAATTCAAGACCTACAGGACCCTACATCTGCTAGACTGATGCTGTGCCATGAGCTATGACTCATTGTTTAGATAGATTCTCTTGTATAGCTGGAATTTTATGTCTGAGCCACCATACTTCAGCCCTATTTTGGTGCTTTCATTTTGCATGTTTTCAAGACATACTATCTAGTTTGTGTTATTGTCACAAACTGAAGCTTCACTCACTAAATTTGAATGTACAAGTTCCTTTTTTTTACATGGAACATGTAAAAAAAACAAGAGAATTGAACAGCACTTAGGAAAGTTTTGCTATGAAATTGATACCAGAAAGGAAATACCAACTCATTTTTACAGAAAGTAGATAAGAAAACATATTAATTCCTCCAAGAAGACAATAATTTTATACAGACTCCAGAATAAAAATTTGACAGTAGAATCACACCTTTACTTTCTAAGGCATCAATAATTTTCCCATATATACATTTGCTTCTAAAATGTGGTTATTAACACTTGTACAGAATCTAGCCTTAAATGCTACTCTCAGATGGAAGGAGCAAGCAGAATCTCTCTCTTTACAGATGGATGAAAGAATGCCCCCTAGAAGCAATTCATTAAATTGGAGAGGAACAAAAGTATCTCTTGTTGGACAAATTCTGTAAAATCTACTAGCTGCTTCTACAAAGATATCTAATCTATTATTCAAAATCAAAGGATAAATATTTAAACATATTTCATTGTTTTTCCTAGTCAAAACAAAAAAAGGATCTATTTCCTCCTTAACTTTAAAATTACCTTTTTGGTGGTATTTAGGGAACATTATGTCATTATAGATTTCCTCTGTAGAGACTTCATGCTGATCCACACAAGGAGAGAGAAGGTATCACGCCAAGATGTGTCAGCCTCTGGTACTGAGGAGACACCGTATTTTTAACAAGCTGTACTGAACAATTTTTTTCCATGTAAAACCTCTTTTGTTATTTTTCTCAATATGACTCTGCCACACAAAAGCATATGTCAAACACATCATGGAGCAACTCAGTGTTAGAGTTCAAAGGGGATGATTTGAATAATCGCATCATTAATAAGTATGTTTTTGAATAGTGATATGATCATGTCCTTTGAAACAATTTAACTGTATTCAAACCTTAGCTTTTAATCTGACTCATTTTTACAAAGTTATTAAATAGTACACTATATTATTGAAAATATTTTTGTCAAGATTTAATAAGCACTTTGTATTAAAATGTAGTTTTTCTGAGTAAGGAGAATAAGATTGTGTGCAATTTGGATAGTAGGATTCAGGAGCTAAGAGTTTTTCAGGAAAAAGAAATGAGATGGAAAGAGAGAGGTGTGTAGAATGATTATCTCTTATGAAAGATACTCAGCTATGTTAAATGCTATTACAAAATGTCAAAGGATATTATATATGTTATCATATCCTAATTAAAATAAATCATAAAAAACTGTAAAAGCTGTACATAAGCTGAATAAGCTCTACATTGGGGATTTGGAAGAATTGTTTTAAAAAAGACTTGGCAAATAAAAATATAACTGTGATTACCTACAGAAAGAGTTGTAATTCGTGGGGAATATGGCTCAGTGGTAGAGTGCTTGCCTTGCATGTATGAAGACCTGGGTTCACTTTCTCAATACCACATAAACAGAAAAAGCTGGAAGTGGTGCTGTGTCTTAAGTAGTAGAGTGTTAGACTTGAGCAAAATAAGCTCAAGGACAGTGCCCAGGCCCTGAATTGAAGGACTGAGTTCAGAACTGGCAAAGTAAATAAATAATAAAGTTTAATAAAGAAAAGAAATCTGGGTGCTTGTGGCCAGGAGGCTGAGATCTGAGAACCAAGTTTCAAAGGCATCCTGGGCAGGAAAATCCATGAGATCTTATCTACAATTAACCACCAGAAAACTGGAAGTGATGCTGTGGCTCAAGTGGTAGAGCACTAGCCTTGAGCTGAAGAGCTGAGGGACAGCATCCAGGACCAGAGTTCAAGCCCCACTACTGAAAAAAAAAGAAAGAAAAAGAAAGAGTTGTAATTAAGACAATGGCCAGTTTCTATGCATCATTTTAAAATTTCGACATGCTTTTGTGATTTTCAAAACTTTATTTTAAATTCCTAATTATGGGTCATTATTGAAAGAATCACTGATAGAAATTTTTCAGTTGACTACTTCTATTTTAAGTGTAAATTCTATACACAAACATGCCTTTGTTAACTAGTAAGCTCTTACAAAGAAAAATGTGGAAAGAGATGATATTGATCAAGATACAGTGTATTCAAAATTATTTTGTTAAATTGTGACTCCTTTGAACAACTACTTAAAGCTAATAAAAATTTTAAAAACAGACTGAAAAGTAAACTATCGGTTATATTGTTTAATATTAATAACAATGATATGTACTTGTTTTGTTTCTCTTTCAGAGTAGAGAAAGTACTTATTTCAATTTTAACATATATGCTATAGAAGCATGCATCTTCAATATTAAGTTAATGTTTTTGAGCTGGTTAAATCTGCTATGGTCTGGGGCTGGAAAGGTGGCTCAGTGATAGAGTGTTTGCCTTGCGTGCCTGAGGCCCTGGGTTTGATTCCTCAGTACCACATAAGCAAAAAGAAAAAAGCCGGAAGTGGCACTGTGGCTCAAGGGGTAGAGCACTAGCATTGAGCTGAAGAGCTAAGGGACAGCTCCCAGGCCTAGAGTTCAGGTCCTATGACCGGACCCCACAAAAAATAAAAATCTTCACTGAAAAATATCAGAACCTTTCTTCTAATGTAAAAAATAAATGCCTTGTAAAAAATAAATCTTCCTTGCCTCTGAACTTCTATATCTAAATATACTCTGAATTTGTAGACATGAATAACATTATATATGCATATATATACTGTACAAGCACATATATAAATATGTGCATGGGCATGTGTATAGGTATATAATATGGTCATGAGTATTTTCATATTGTATTTCATTTTTTCTCTATAGTTTCTCTAAATCTCCATTATATTTTATGTCATATAAATCTTCACTTCTAGTTAATACTGCAAACTATTTTTACACATTGTTGCTATCATGACACTTTGGACATTTTGGTTGAAATAAAGTAAATATAATAATGTTTTCAGTTAGAATTGTTATTAGCTTTGCTACCTTTATACCAGAGTTCATCAAGAATTAGCAGAAACTTTGTGTGAGTTACAATTCTGCTTTTCATGAAGTCAATAATGATGGAAAAGCATTAGGCTAGCGTTCATAGTTCAGTGTGTTTTAGTGCATATCTGAAATTTGGGGGGATAAATACAAGGCCAGACTCAGCATATACTGTTGGTTGACATGTGGATTCTCCCTATGGTGGTCTACAGTTGATGGCTTCCTACATTGTTGCTGGCATTAGCATGTATATTGCAAAAGTCTGGGAGGAAGTTAAATATCTGCTTAGCAAATCCCATAATATCCCTTCAGATTCCACCTGCCAACCTAATTAATTATTCTAGACTTGACTCAGAGGGAGGTGAATTTTCCTGGGACCTGTAGATGGAAAAAGTAGCAGTCATCTTTAATCTACTACAATCACATCACAAAACTGAATTTTTGAAATAAGCATTCTATAGAAGAATTCTCTTATAGGAATGTCAAATGATCCATGCATCCTATAGCAAGAAATGCTTCTTAAGGCCTGAATTTTAAAATTAAGTCAATTGGTTCTCATTCTTTGACATAGATAAAATACAAAAGTCAAACAGAATAGATACTATCTCTCATTTCACATTCACTTTTAAGATTTTTCTACTTGTCTCCCTGTTTAAATCATGTGCTTATTAAACTTGAAAATGTAAGGGTGTGAATGTGTACTTCACACTTTTATTTTTATTCTGACATCTTAAACATCTTCCTACATAAAGTTTAGGAATTGATGTTAAATAAAATTTAAAAATAGGTAAGCCGAAAATAAGTATGTGTGAAAGATGCTGAAGGAAGAAAAAATTTCTATAAAACACATGAAAACTTTAGCCTCCAACTCTTCCTGTCTACAACATTGAAAAACCCACATTGACCAATAAACAGCCACTCAACTAAGTCCTCAGGGTTGTTCTCTTGCATTCCTTCCTGAGAAACAACTTTCTACTCCAATCTTCTGATCCCTTTAATAGTGAACAGTCATGTTGAGTGAGAGAGAGAGAGAGAGAGAGAGAGAGAGAGAGAGAGAGAGAGAGAGAGAGAGAGAGAGAGAGAGAGAGAGAGAGAGAGAGAGAGAGAGACAAAGACAGAGACAGAGACAGAGACAGAGACAGAGACAGAGAGAGGATACATATTAAAATTATACATGTATATGCTGAAAATAACTCTGAAACTAGAAGCAACTTTAGTGACATGATTGTTTAAATAAGAAGAAATTTAGATACAGAAACAATAATAGAGATAGTCCATCAAATTTTTTTCTCATTTGGAAAATTTTGTAACAGTGTGCTATTCCGGTGGACTAGGGTTCACTGATATATAGCTGAATGTAACTAATAAAATATGACAGTATTATTTTCCTAAAATAAACCACTATTTTTATTAGCTATCTTATTAGATACCCCTTGCTGGATAAAAATTCTTGCCAATATAGTTGTTTAAATACCTTAAATGTGTTATTTCACAGGTTTTATGGACCAAAAATCCATATACACTTCTTTTTAAAGGTTTCTCATAAAGCTGTGATTATGTTTTAAATGTACAATGTGATCTCAAGGTTGTATGACAATAGAATTCACTTCCAAATTTCCCAGAAATTGTGGACTGGATTCATATCTCTTAGCCTCAATAGGGGCATTGTTTATTTTTATTTTTATTTTTTTATTGTGAAAATACTGTACAGAGGGGTTACAATTACATGGGCTTTGATTTGCTGGTATTGATGGAGATCTTTGCCATTGGGCCTTTCTATAGGACATCCCAAAACACAACTTCTGGATGCATCAGAGGGAACAAGAGAATCTCAACCTGCAAGGATGATTGATATATGATCAGAAGTATTATCATACCACTTATATATTATGAGATTCCCTAGAAGTAAATCACAGGGCTCAGTCCATACTTACAGATATAGTTCCTCAGTGTACAAACACCTATTGACAAAGATCACATTTAGGGAACTGTAAAGTATGGTGGTACCTCATTGTAATCCCAGCTACTCAGAAATTGGAGACAGGAGGATCAAGATTTAGGTCCAAGGCTGGGTTAATATGAGTTTTTAGCTGAAAAGCAACTAAAAGGCAAAATGACTGACAGTATGACTCCAGTGGTAAATTGTATGTAAAACCTTGAATTCAAACACCTGTATTCATATGTTAATTAACAAATTAATTAAAGAAATTCTTAATCAAATATGTACATAGGCAATATTTTAAATTGATTTATGCTTCTCTGAGGAAGCTCATGGTTTCAGAGATTTTAATCCATATTTTGGTTCTACTGATTCTCAGCTGAAAGAAAGAATATCTTTAGAACAAGAGCACATGGAAGAGAAGGCCGCTTACCTCTTGCCAGACAGGAAACAGAAAGCAAGGCAAAGGTCTAGGAAAAGAGTAGTCTTTACAATTTCCCCCTCAATTTGACCTATTTTTTTCTTTCTTTTTTTTTTGGTTGTCTGCTCCAACAATGATATTTTATTTTTTTCTTCAAAATCTAATAGCCTCTTTCATCATAGAAAAAGAATGATGCCATATACACAACTACAGAAACCAACACTTAGAATCTAGACAGAAACAAATTAGGGTGAAAAAGGCAGTATGACACAGTCTTTCCTGGAGAAGTCCATTTGCTTTATTCCTTATAATTTTGAGGAATTCTGAGGAAGACATGAGGCCACAATAGGATATATTTTCTTTATGTAAAGAGAAACCATGATAACATTCACTTGTCTCACATTATTTTTCTAGTTAGGTCACATCTGCCAAAGTTTCCACATTCCCCCAGAGTAGAGCTACCAGATGGGGCCAGGACATTTCATAGTCAATCCAAGCTATATGTAAAAAGTAAAGCCTGCTATATGATGCTTCAATTAGTAAAATTAGCACAATTAAATATTGAAATTTTAGTTATTGTTTACACCAAAGCAATTATTAATAGCAATACAATTGTGGGGGAATCCTACTTTGATTTGATCTCAGGGCTTCACACTTGCTAGGAAACTACTTTGCTACTTGAGCCACATTTCTAGTTCTTTTCCTTTTTTCCCCCTTATATTTGTAACTAGTTTCACCAACACATGACTTACATTGGATTTATTAATTTTTCTTCAGGCCAACCTGTAATTGATCTTCACTTTTGCCTGAGTAGCTAGGATTAGAGGCATAGACCCGCCACCCCACTCAGACAATGACATTTTATTAATTCTACCCACCACACTCAATGACATTTTATTAATTCTGTAAGATGTACCAGATATTCGAGTATTAAATGTATTTGAGGACAAAATTCCTGATTAGGTAAATTACATAGCAAAACAGAATTGACACATGTGTCTAACTTGGTGACATTTTAAGTGACATTTGATCTATAATGTTGTTCATTGCATTCCATTTATTATATAGATACAAATTCTGTGGTTTTTCTCAAATGATCATATTGAAGATACATGGACATGTAATGGTAGAATAAGCTTTTTATTAAAACTTATTTAATATATTTGTGTATATTTGATAACTTAAAATTTGTATTGATATATATGTATGGACTTCATATATTTTATGAAAGCTAGATATTTTCATAAAACATTGAGTTCTCATTTACTTTTTCTTCTTTGACATTATTTTATTCAGAATTAGCTTTCAGGGGAGTTTTCACCTTTTCTAAGAGGAAGCCTTCATTCATTTTCATCAAATACCAGGGAAATAAAACGTTCTCTAAAGGACATGATTGCTGATGAAATTGCTTATGGCAATTGAGAATGGAAAGGTCATGTGAAGGAAAAGAAAAATGGCAAAGGTCTGTATGTAAATTCATTAGGTAGTGAGAAAATATCAGTATGGATTCTAAAGATAATGTCATCTATTACATACATATATCTTATTCCATGCAATAATGAAAAGGTAAACTTTAGACAAATAATATCGATTTTTAATAAGCAGGATAATTTGTTATTTAGGAACTTGGTTCTTTATTATTGTTTCTTCTTTTCATTTCTTATTTTTCCCTCAAGGAAGCACTCTACTACTTGAGCCACAATTTCACTCCTGGCTTTTTATTTTTCAGTACTGAAGTTTGAACTCAGAGCTTAATATTTGCTAAGAAGCTGCTGTACCTCTTTTTATATGTTTTTTAATTGTAAAAATACTGTACAGAGGGGTTAGAGTAACATGAATATGGTAATGAGTACATTTCCTATCAAGCATTGTTACTTCCTCCTTTGTTTTTCCCCTACCATCCTTTCCCTCCAAACCTCCCCAACTTCTACCTCCCCCTAAGTTATAAAGTTTGTTTTCAACATAGTGTCTTGTATATCCCATTGTTACAGTGGGTCAACCTTATTTCAGCATTTTTGTTATTTCCCTTCCCCTCCCCAAATTAGAAAAATGTATATACAAGATGCAGGGCACTGACAACGGGGTTAAACAGTGGGGATAGCACATAAAAAAGAATCACATAGTACATATTAAATATGTTAAAAACAATAACAAGAAACAAAAAATAGTTGTATGCCTATCTTGGGGTTCATTTCACTTAACATCATCTTATATGGTCATAAGTACATAGCTTTTGACCTTTCTGCTTGTCCTAGACTTATACTAGTTATTGCAAATAAAGGAAACCCTGGGACCTATATTTCTTTGGGCCTGACTCCGGTGCAGGGTGATATATAAGGATTTAGTTTTAGTTTTCTACAGGTGTTTAACCAGTTTTGCCAGCGTGAAAAGGCTGTCTTTCTTCTATTCTATATTTTTTTTAGCTTCCTTATCAAAGATTGGGCTATAGGTCTGTAGTTCATTTCTGGGTCTTCGGTTCTATTCCATTGGTCCTCAGGTCTGTTCTTGTGCCAGTACCAAGCTGGTTTGATTACTATGGCTTTGTAATACAGTTTGAAATTTGGTATTGAAATTCCTCCAGCACTGTTCTTTCTGCTAAGGGTTGTTTTTGCTATTCAGGGTCTTTTATTTTTCCATATGAATTTCTGGATTGCTTCTTTGCTGTACCTCTTCACACATGCTTCCAACCTCTACTAAATCTTTATGAGATCTTGTTTTTTGTCAGAGCTGACCAAGTTCTTGTTTTGTTTTTGTTTTTGTTTGGGATCTAACCCAGGATGTTGCACTTGCTAAGCAAGCACTTTGCCACTAAGCTACATCCCAGCCCTTACTTAGTTCTTAAACCTACTATTCATAATCCCCTCACATCGTTGAGATGATGTGTGTGTACCAACATGCCAGATTTGGTTTAGATAGGGTCTTTTGTACATTTTGCCTATGCTATCCTCATATTTCAGATTTCCTGATCTTCCTCTCCCTAGCTACCAGGCTCTACCTCTAGTATGATTTTATTAAAGTAAATGTTGCTAGTCTTCTGTTATTGGTTCTTTCTACATAACGTAAAAGAAAACATTGAATTATGCTCAACAGATCCTATATCTATGAACAACCAAATAGGCTTATTTTAATAAATATGATCTTAAATTCATAAACTTTTATAAAGTAATAATATATGTTTATATATTTTTTCCCTTTCTGATTGTCCTGGGGCTTGACCTCTGGACCTGAGTTTTTCTCTGAGCTTTTGACTTAAAACTGTTGCTTGGCAACAGTTTTGCTTGAGACCAGAGTCCCACTTTTGACATTTTTGTTGGTGAAACAGACTTTCCTTTTTTGAAGCATGATCCTCCAATCTCAGCCTCCTGAGTAAATAAGATTACAGGCCTGTGCCACCAGTGATTGGCTGTTAAGTTTTGTTTCTTTTTTTTATTTGTTGTTGTTTTTTTAGATATAAAGAAAGTACAAGCAACAGTATCATGTAAACATGTTATAACTGACTTAATATTGAAGTTCCAAACCCTAATACAACCAGATTTTCAGGGTATTGAGTTAATTAAGGTTAAACGAGGCTACTCGGGAGGCTGAGATCTGAGTGCTGTAGTTCAAAGCCATTCCAAGCAGAAAAACCTGTGTCACCCTTATCTCCAACGGACACCCCCAAAAGAAGGAAAGAAACGACAAAAGAAGAGAGAGAGAGAGAAAGAGCAAGAGAAGGAACGGAAAGGAAATAAAGATAAGAAAAGAAAAAGAAAAGGCAAAGCAAGGCAAATCTGGAAGTAGCGCTGTGGCTCAGGTGATAAAGCTCTAGTCTTGAGAAAAATTGCTCAAGAAAGCATATAAGACCTAAGTTCAAGTCTTAGGACTGGTACCAAAAAATGTAAAATAAAATAATAAGGGAAGATACATTCATATTAGTTTGATTTCTAGAAGAATTTACAAATAAAGAAAATTAAGAATGAAACAAATACCTTATATATTGTGCATATCCTATCATTGTATCTAAAAACCAATTCTAGGTATTTTATAGGAGAATTTATGTTCCTTCATTTTTTGTGTTGCTAGTCCTTAACTAAGCTCTTTTTTTTAATAAGCAAGAGCTGATTGATTATCAAAATTACGTTAACAGCTTATTTTAGATGTTCAAAACTTAAAAATACCCTAACCCATTAAATATTTCTTCTAAAATTTATTTTAGTGATTAGCACACTGTCTTAACCAATATAGTTCATAATGGACAAATTAATATCCAGGCATAGTTAGGTTCCATTGTCACTCATTTGAGTAACACCTTTCATATTGTGCTGGTTTTACAGCCTTGGTAAACTTAATGGCATGTTTGATTCACATTTTCTCAAGTTTAGTGAAATACCAAATAGAGGATATAACAAGTTGAAATGTATTTGAGGTATGAATAAGTCCCTAAATCAGTATTACATTCTGTGTATCTGGAAGTTAAAATACATTTTAATTAATTTCTTGAGATAGAAATTTACTACAAGACAGCTAAATAAAAATAGTCATACAAAAGTATTTTCTAATAAAAACCAGTGTCTAAGAAGGATTTTAGAACATATCTTCAGGAAGCAGAATCTACCTATTATAGGATTATGACAGACATTAGGGTACATAAAATATTTGTGTGTTTAACATATTAGAACCTTGCTCCTCATTTTAGAGATATTTAGGGAATATTTTCATACAAATAAATAAGGATATGGTTAAGAGATTTAGCTAAATGCTAACATTTTCAAAATTTATTTAAAATTTATTTATATAACTCAGTACCTCTTTCTTGTCTCAAATTTTGTTGCATATGGATTAAGTATAACCAATCAGGATGAGCAATTTTGTTTTGCAGAAATATGACTAAAGAAGATAAGGTGGAAATCATTTATGCATTTCAGAAAAATGGCTTAGAGCTGCAGTTCTCAATTTGAGTTCTAAGACGTATTAAGGTTATGTGAAGCCCTAATACATAGAATCGGGCACCACTATGTTCCTGCCAGGAAATGACAAAGACGAGGTAGGTGTTTGCTCTTGTGGAGTTGTACTGAGGGAATTAGATCTCAAAGGAATAAACATGGACACAGATGATGGTAAGTGCAGCCAGGAAGATGGAGTGCAATGATCAGAGTAAATAGCATTTTATACAGTGAATTCGTGGAAGATCTTCTTAGTAAAAAGTTATTTGAGCAAAGCCATAATACATTGTGAGAGACCTAGGCTATCTAATGACAGAGTGTTATGGACAAAGGAAAGAAGCATAAACCCAAGGTCAAGTAGACCTCCATGTTTTGCAAAAATGAATTTCCTGAAAGCCAAGGTGGCCAGTTTATCTAGACAGAAGAGAAAGATAGATAAAGTGAAATATATCTGGACTATGTAATGTTTCTAGGCACAACAAGGACCTTGACAGTTATTATGAATAAGGATGATGGTCGTTGGAGAGGTGTAATTGTGGGAATAAAGTAGCATTTCATATTTACTACTCATTGTGTATAATTTCCAATTTTAATGTATTAACCATATTAAATATATAGCATGCATAGTGTAGATGTATTGTTTTAAAAATAAAACATCAAATTTAAAAAATATCCTGAGTATTTTTCATATTTGTGTCAATCTTAATGAACATTATATATTCTATTCAAATACTTTATACTGTGCATTTTAACATATTTCAATGTAAAAAATGTAAAACTTTGTACCAGACATACACAAAGAATTAAGAGGTAAAAGACAAAGTTGCTTATGTTTTATCAATATGACAGGTATTTTGAAGAGTGAAAAATTTTAGTAGAACTTGAAGAAACGCAAATGAAGTGCATGTAAGCTATAAGGACACATCTAAATATTAACAGATTGACTAAACCCTGAGGTAGGTAATTCGTGAGAGAGTTCCTGCTGATGTGATGACTGTGCTTCTTTGAAAAGCAAATGGGAGCTTTAGAGGTCAGCAAATTGGTGAGTGCATGAAAGATACAGAAACAGCCTGGGCAGCACATTGATTTATGACTCTGGGGAGCTCTACATAGTTGGATTCCAACCTTCAGTTTTCTTTCTCATCTATTAAGTGTGAAGTGGTTTGGAATAATACAATAGGGAATATTTGAGCCAAAAGTGAGCTAGATTGTCATCCATCTTAAATGAGAATAAATATTCCTAATACACAATAGGCAAATTTTCCTAGACATGCATGTATGCATTCACCAAATATATATATGATAGGAAACAAAAGTTAATATGCTGTGATGAATTGGTGGTTGTGGCAAACTATATAATTCAGTAATAAAAGTATTGAATAGAAGTGAGCCATATAAGAGGTCTAATTAACAAAATTTGCTAAGCAATATATATTTAGGATAGGACGCATGCAAAGTTATGTATAGTGACTTGCTATTTTTGAAGACGGAGATGGGTGATATTCAGAGCAAAAGGAAAGAGCTAAAGATGATATGTCAAAGTTAGGAAAAATGAATGCAAGTGTAATTCTCTCTTCTCCCTGGATTGCTGCTTTTCCATATCTTCAAATATTAAATTTGATTTTATGAATAATCTTATACTACAAATATATACATGGCAAACAGAAACCTTAGTACTTGACATTTCTAATAGGATAGTAATATAAAAAATAAATTTGTAACTTTCCAAATTTTAAAATTGAATGAGATTCAAAATATGATTTTTATAGTATTACTCTTAAGAAGTTTCTGTGGATAAAATTTTTATATGATTTGAAAGTTAGAAATAGTCCCAGCATTCATTGAAAAAATATATGTTTTGTAGTCAGGAAAGCCAAAACATAAAGAAATTCAGTTGACTTGATCAAGATCAAACAGTTCTTGGTAGTAGAATTACATAATTCACACTAAAAGGAAAGATGCTACGCAAACAATGTAAACTTACTAAAATGTTTCATTAATGTGAATTTAAGAAGAATGTTAGTTACAGTATATAATTGGCAGGATTTTTTAGTCTATTTAACATGCTTGACAAAGTATTTTTATGCACAGTTAGATTCTATGTGAATTTGAATATTTGTTTATTTGTTTGATGTTTAGATTCTAATAGTAAAAAAAATCTGTCTTATCTTTATTGCTGATTTTACAAAAAGAGCAGAATGTTTATGGCCTAAATGATAGAGCTCTTTTTTTTTTTATAAGAGTTAAACTTTCTGGTAGATAGTACATAGACATAAATTGGTGGACATAATTTTAAATGCAAAATATTATGTTGAATTTAAACATTCTGAGTGAGCCTTTCCTGTTACTGCATTGCATTTGACACTGCATCAATATTAATATGCACCTGATCAGCATAAAATAGTTCTATTTTTGTTGTAGTTGGGACCAATCTGCCTCTTCAATAGTCTTTTTCCCCCCTTCATGATAGAAAGTTAAATAATATTCTAAAATTCTCTAAATCTATTGCATACCCAGACATATGGATCAACTTCTGCTAATTACCACTGAAATGTTTGGGATATTTTTATATAAACTGTGAAGCAATCCTTTAAAGAAAGAACTCATATGAATTTGGTGCTTCTGCTCCTGCTAAACTCATTGATTATATGGTGTCATATCATTTCCTACTTTGAAATTTTACTTGCTAATTACCAATGCAACTTCTTTTATTATGAACCCAAAAATCCTAGCATAAATGTCACAAATGATTAAAAATGGGTTTTGGGGGGGGGGTTGATAATTGGACAGGTGAAATTCTCATGACATGTTCCTTCCAAGAAACTGTACACATTTTTTAGACAGTGTTTTATTATCCAGAACATATATATGGATCTCTGAGTTGTATCAATATGGTTATTGAATATAAAGATTTGCTTTTATTTCAGCTGAGAAGCCAACATTTAAATTATATTCCATCTGAAACTTGACCTAAACCACATCTTGCATTTGACTGTGACTATTACCATAAAAGATTAGATACATTATTGTATTTTTCTGAAAAGTGATTTCAATTTCTAAGTCTCTTCAGTGCTGATTCCTATTGAAAGTAAATAACACTATAAGTAAAACTTATTCAAAGGTCATTTGCTATTCTGAAAACATAGACTTTCAGTTATTTAAATCTCTATAGATCCTGAAATAGACTACAGTACAAAATATTTCAGTGGTACAACTTTCCATCAGTAAAATAGCACCTTAATATAAAATCAGACCAAAAAATACAAAAAAAAGATAGCAGTTTGCTGAGTTTCTGAATTATTTCAGTCATATTGCTGAATATTTGGCATTTTAAAAAAAGAACCCTTGATCTAGTTTTCTACAGTTTACATGAGTTGATTCCATCTTCTAAGCATGAAAATGCAGCATAAAAAATAATTCGTATGTACAGAATGCTGTATGAATGTTCACTTCTTAATGAACATGATTTATGCCCTAATTATAAACCACTTTTTCCAAAAATATAATTAACCAAACTCTATTTAATGAAATAAAAATATCTTTCATTTGGAACTATTTTAACAGTTTTGTCCTGATTAGCCCCTGTAGGCTATATTGCTGTATTCTGAAATCTATAATAGAATGCCATTGTTCTTTGATGATGATGATGGTGATAATTATATATGTGCATATCTTTTATCATATTTCCAGAGCTTCAAATCATTGAATTTTCATGATAGTAATTCTTACCACTTTGTTCTACATATCTACTTAAAATCAAGTTGAATGTTTATGTGGGGTTAAAATGATATTTTTGTTTTCAAGAGGCCAAAGGGTGAACAGATTTATTATATCCAGTGATTTTCAATTTGACTCTCAGGATTTATATTCCTGGGGAAAATTGTCACAATAGATTTTTGTGGTCACCACACAGTGAATAATATAAAAAGAAATATCAGAACAGGTGAGTTAAGTATCATTGATAAAATCGCATATATTTTAACTGCAATATCTATTTTTGTTCTAACAGTATTTATCAGGTAGAGTTCTAGGTTGACACTGTTGATTTTTTAAATTTAGAATTTGATTGTAAACGTAGATTATAGCGTTAGCTATTCTAACTGGAAAAACTATTTTGCTCATTTACCTTCTTGTGAAATGGTGAAAATGTATGCCTTGTTTGCCTCACTTGCTTCTATTTTCAATCAAATAAATAAATCTATGTGAAAGTATTTTCAAAACTGTCAAATGACATATAAATACAGCTGTTGTTATTATTATTAAAAGGAAAAGTTTTGCCATGATATACTGAACAAATGGTGCAAAAAAAAAAAAAAGGAAAAGAAATCCTAGTGGGGTGCTGGTGGCTCACACTGGTAATCCTAGCTACTCAGAAGGCTGAGATCTGAGGATCAAGGTTCAAAGCCAGCCTGGTCAGGAAAATCCATGAGACACTTATATCCAATTAACCATCAGAAAACTGGAAGTGGAGCTGTGGCTCAAGTAGCCTTGAGCTGAAGAAGACCTCAAGAGCAATGCCCAGGCCAGAGTTCAAGCCCCATGACAGCCAAAAAAGAAAAAGAGGAAAGAAAACACTACATGCTTTATTTCCAGGGTTTTAATGAGGCTCCAACAAGTCTTGTCTTTTGGGACTTAGAATGAACTATTTTATATTACTCAGCTTTCCCCCCAGTGAACAACCTACATCTTACTGTCTCTCTGTAAATATTTATTGAATGTTTTCACCTGGGGTACAATTAATGACTAGATTTGGCTCTGAGAAGTCCAGTGATAGTACAGAAGGAGAAATGATGAGGGCTTGAGAATGGAAGAAGGAACAGATGCCTCATAAATATAGATAATATAGGCTTGAATGTCCCTGAAGGGATTGGTTGTCTTAGATATTTTTCATCTTTCCTCAGTCTTTGCTTATCACCAATGAGAAAGGGTGCATCTGCTGTCATTTACATAGGGGAAGGGTGCTGTTGTGAGACTTGTGAGACACAGAGATTATGGAGTTGGTGGAAGCAAAATTCAAAAAGGAAGTATTTGGTTTTGTAACAACATGGACCAAAAAGTGTCTGGAAACTGGTCATGAAAATCACATACTCTTTCATTTGTCTTTTTTTTTTTTTTTGGTCGGTCGAGGGGCTTGAACTCTGGGCTTGGGTGCTTTCCCTGAGCTCTATCAGCTCAAGGTGAGCACTCTACCGCTTAAACCAGAGTGCCACTTCCCGTTTTCTAGTGGTTTATTGGAGATAAGTCTCACGGACGTTTCTTGCCTGGGCTTTGAACCATGATCCTCAGATCTCAGCCTCCTGAGTAGCTAGGGTTACAGACATTAGCCACAGGCGCCTGGCTCTTTCATTTATCTTATAAGGCAGACAAATGTACATTTCAATTTTTCTCTACTTCTGTGATTCAAGCAAACTAAATTATGCCCTACATTGTCTATAAATAGGTGTGTGTATGTGTGTGTGTGTGTGTGTGTGTGTGTGTGTGTGTGTCTGTGTGTATGCTCACACGAGTCTTTTTCTTTTCTTTCCCTTTGCTAAAGTTGTTTATTGGATTTCAGATTTTCCTGGTGGAATCTTCAGGGTCTGTTACGGATAAGATCCATCCTTCATCAAAAGGGATAATGTGATTTTTTAATTTCCTGTTGGTATCCCTTTTGTTTCTTTCTTTTGAGTCATTTTTGGTTAAGAATTTAAAAACTATGTTGGACATGTGGATGTCTTTGTGTTATTCATGATTTTAAAAGAAATATTTGCAGATGTTTCCCAATATGTTGTTATTAATTATGTTTGTGGTATATAACCTTTACTAATGAACATACATATTTGATCATTAGGGATTTGCTCAAACTCACAAGGGATCTTAAATCAAGTATATGAGACAATGCTATTTTTATTTTTCCTGGGTAAAATATAGCTCCTATTCTAGTAATTCCTGATTTTTCACATGCATAAAATTATACCTGTAATCTTGTAAACTACCACCTGCTTAGAATCAATCATCTGATATTTTTATTCATTAAATATGATCTAGGAATTTGCAGTTCTATTTTAAGGCTCCAGAGTGACTTGGTGAAAGAAACCCATAAGTTTTTTGAAAAACATAGTTTGAACACAAGCTCTAAAAATGCTTACTAATTCAGTTCAACAAAGTCAGAAGAATTTATTAAAAAGGAAGAAAACAACTTTAAAAGGAAGAATATCTAAATTTTATGTTTTTATTTACTTATCTATACATTGTTTTCAGTCTCCTCTGTTCAAATGTCATGAACATTTTAACCTAACATCAGAGATAGTATGATTTATGTACAATGTCCCTTTGCTTCTCAGTTGGTTTAATGCAGTAACTTGTGCAGAGAGTTTCTTATCCCTAGGTGCTAGGAATTCAACTCAAAACAGAATCACTGCATGACATTTGAGTCATTTGTTTTATACATCTACTAGGACTTACTTTATTGCTGTGATAGTTCTATTTTTGTTACTCTGCTATGATTGCAGGGTATCACACAGATTTAAAATATCACGTTTTATTAGTTCAAATGTCAAAGGAGGAGTTTGCTCTTTAATAGGTTACAGCAGAGTTCACTAAGCTTTCATTGCTCTGTACAATAGCAGGCTTTCAATCACAGAATAAGAGTGGCCCAATTAAGACCCTCCAGAAATCAAAACAGCACTAAGAGTTTGAACAAACTCACACAATGAAAATGAATGAATAGCCTTCCCTGAAAACAGAAAATACTATTTTAGTCCATATTATACATATACTATTTTAATTTTTATATATGAACATGAACAATAAAATAGTGAAAATTGAAATAGAAAATTTAAAAAGGCACTATCACACACTAATTTGATTTGTTATTTTATATATTGATTTGTTATGCATTACTGGCTGATATTCAGTTAACTACTGTGAAACATTTTAAATGTATGAAATACTCTAATTATGAATCACAGTTTCAAATGTGAACAATTAAATAGCATAATCTCTGAAGCAAAAACCCAAATTCAGAAAAAAATATATGCAAAAATTCAGTCTTTCTTTACTATGAGAACACGCTTTATTTATGTTGTCTTCTTTGGCTTAGTTGCCTTAGGCAAAATGCCAAAATTTTCCTCAGTTTCCTTATATTAAAACTGGTATGTATGAGAATCTAATTTCCATTGGCAAATAATGAAGTCATTAAATCAGTTATAACACAGATCTGTCTATGGTAGATGGTAGATAGGTGCATGCATTTTGATGGGCATCACATAGCACAGTGAATTTCAAGTAGGCAAAAGCTGAGCTGATGTTCACCAGAGGCCAGTAAATATTCCTGAATGAATACTGGGATGGAAAACTGCTAAACTTCCCGTGAAAATAACAAAACACCTGAGGTAATCCCATTAAAACATGATTGAATTATTTTGATTCAGCGTGTTGTGGTTTTCACTCCAGAGTTTGTTGGAATCACTCACTTTGGGGCAGAGTCATTCAGCTAGGATGGTTGGGAAGCAAAGAAAGAAAGTGAAAAAGACTGTGGGAATGCAAGTTTTCTAAAGAGATGAACTCAATGGCCTAAAGTCTCACACTAGCCGCCCCCCCCTACAGTTTCCAACCCCTTCGGGAAACATGAAGCTGAGAATTAGAGCTTCAACAGAATACCTTTGGAGATCATTCTCAACCAGACTAAGCACTTGCGGTTATCATTATGCATTTCAGAAATAAAGGATTCTTACATTTGTTATTTTCATTTATCTGAAAGAAGAGTCTGGTGGGCTCTTAGAGAAATTATTTATTTATAGGTGGACAAATTACTTACATTTGGTATCAAATAGTTATTATGCATTTTTTCTTTCTCTTGTGTGTATCTAATTTTTTGTTTTTATACTTCTTAATACCTACTTATTTCCATTATTTTATATACATATTCAATGACAATTGCATACAATTAGATACTCCCAAATTAGATTCTTTGCCCCATATCTAAATTGCAATATTGCAATCTAATTGCAATATTTCTCACTAGAGAAAAATATAAAAATTAGAAATTACCATCATCCTAAAGTCAAATTAATCAAATACTAGATGTTTTTCTTGATAACGCCATTGTTAGTACTGAGATGGTATGATTTTACTGAGCAATATGTAACTTCAGTTGTGAACTTAAAATTATATTAAATAAAATATTAAAATATGTTTAATATTAAAGTATAATAATTGTTATAATTTTTGCAACAAAAACCTATTAATGGGCTGGAAAGGTAGCTCAGTGGTAGAGTGCTTGCCTTGCATGCATGAGGCCCAGGGTTCGATTCCTCAGCACCACATAAGCAGAAAAAGCCGGAAGTGGCACTGTGGCTCAAGTGGTAGAACTCTAGCCTTGAACTGACGAGCAGAAGGATAGCACGCAGGCCCAGAGTTCAGGCCCACAACTGACAAACAAAAAACAAAAAACAAAAAACAAAATCAATGTTCCTCACATGTTTGAAAGCAGCTAATAAAATGGTTCAAGATAGTTTTGTATAAGGAAGAGGTAATTTTATTTGACTATAAGAATGGGCAAGAATTTGGACAGCTATTGTGTGTACAAAATGAAATGCTTTGGGTTCAAAGGAATTTTCTGCGTATGGTCTATGTTGCCCAGCAGATTTAAGCACAACTTCAGAATTAAGTGGAACCAAACACCCAGTGAGAATTACTGTCAGAACCCGCAACAAAAGGCACTGAAGTGCGTGAATGGCAAAAGCCCAAAAATATATAACCGTTTGATACTCATGATACACATATTATTTTCCCTATGCCATTCTATAAAGATAAGGAACCAGTTCATTTACCTCAGAGAGTATCCTTATGTATTTCTTATGGTGCTTTTTATTAATTGAACCTAATAATTCCAAATGCACTCTCTCTGTCTCTGTCTCTCTGTCTCTGTCTCTGTTTATATATATATATATATATATATGTCTATATCCATATCAATCTATCTACTTATCTATCTATCTATAGATAGATATCTATATCTACTATATCTATCTATATATAGATCTCTCTCTGTATATATATATATATACATATATATATTTATATATATATATACTAGTAATGTATAGAGGTATGAACATTATGCCTAGAATTCCACATATAGAAAATAGCAACACTCTAACTTCATATCCATCCACAAATCCTTCAAAATCAATGTTGAAAAAGATATCCAAATAAATGAAATTACACAACAATAATATGTTTAAGAGACAGAAAGAATCCAAGTTATACATTAACTATACATTTCCACAAAACGGAACAAAACTTATAAATCCTAGCCAGGATCACACTAAAGCCAGTGTCAGTGATGAGCAAGGAAAGTTTGTGGGAAATGGTAGGAAAATATGAATGCTTTTAGTGGCATGTTGAAAATGGATTCATTTTCTTGGAAAAATGTTTTCTATCTTTGGGTCCTAAAATACTGCTAATCTTTGTGAATTAGATATACTTCTAGTATGTTATAGTTGATTGTGCTTTGCTTTTTAAACCAACCCATCACTCTATATCTTTTTATTACAGAATTTAACATGCTGTGTCAATTTGGAAAGGTATGTGGTATTTCTTGTCATGTCAGCTAAACATAGAACTAGAAAGAAGTGCCTGTAGTGTTTAGAAAGTGGTTGTTAGAAAGTAATTGTGCTCCAAAATTATGATGATGTGTCAGAATAGCAGGGAGCTAGCTTGAAGTCTCATCCACTGGAAAAATCTGAAAGAAGTTCTCCAATAAGACACACATACAGAAATATGTAGAATTCAATTACTTAGCACTAATCTAATATATAATGACTAATGGCACACTATCACATCAGCTGTATCCTGAATTTGTTGTGTACTTGGATGTAGTAGTTAGAAACCATTAGTCAAACTCAAAATGAAAATGAGACCATTCTGCAAAACATTGGCCCAAATTCTACAGCAATTTAATAGGACATTTACAAGTGTGACAGAAATGACAAGTAAAGGAATGTGTCATCATGGGTTGGATCTTGAAATATGAAATGACATTAGTGACACTATTGACAAAATCTGTGTGAAGTATTTTGATTACAGAATGATGATTTATCAGTGTTTTTTTCCTGCTTTTGATAAATTGCATTCTGACTTTGTAGGGAATACCTTGTTTTAGAACTCTGTTGAATTTACTGAAGTATTTCGAGATTACAGAGTATGTAGAAGTAAAACTTGCACTATATATGGCAAAGGAGGTAAGTTAACTAGACATATATTTGTGAAAATGTATAATAAAGCCTCTTTATATACAAATGCATACTAATTTCAAAAATAAAATAGTAAAAGTTCAAATAATAATTTTCAAATAGTATAAGACACATCTTATTCACTTGCATGCAGGTATAACAGAAGGCCCGACCCTAGGCAATACATTCACAATAGAAATTTATTTCTTAGGTTTCTGAAGGCTGCGAAGTTCGTGATCAGCCCTGTGAGCTTGCCAGCATCTTGCTCCCATTTCCAGGATGGTATGTTGAATGCTGTTTTCTCAAAATAGAAGGAACAATCCCCTGCAAATAACAGAAAAGTAGAGTTGAAACAAAAAGCCAGTTCCTGATTTTTTTAATTGGTATTGTAAAGGTGTTGTACCGAGAAGTTACAGTTACATAAGCCAGGTACTGAGTACATTTCTTTTTGAACAGTGTCACCTTTTCCCTTGTTTTCTCTCAGTATTTTCCTCCCAGACACCGCCCCTCCCTCAAGTTGTAGAGTTCATTTTTAACATAGTGTTGAGTATCAGTGCAGCATTTGTTCACCCTTTGTCCCACCATTCCTGTGCTCCCATTATACTCCCCCAAACAGATAAACTTACATACAAGACAAAGGCACAGAAAACAAAACCAGTGTCAAGGGAAAGAAAAATGAAGGCAAACAATGAAACACCTCTTTTCTATTTCTTTAATCAAGGGTTTACGATTGATCAGCTTTTAAAGGCCCTGACTCTTCATCTTGTTATAATGAAAATTTCAACTTGAACTTTAGAAGGGACATTCAAACCACAGCTCAGGATATTGATAGACTGATAAATAGATGATAGATTGATATAGATGATAGGAGATGATGAATAGAGAGATAGATGTGAGAAAATGAGAGAAAGAATGGAAGAGTGAGAAAGCTGACAGAGAAGGATTGAAATGAATGGGGAAGCATGTGTTGACATCTCTTAAATGAGAGTGCATCTCATTATTAGCCACATATGAATAATCAAGTCCCAGGAATACAAGATCAAGTTATCTGAAACGAGATGGTTCTGAGTGGCATGGATACTACCATGATGGTTTTCATAAACTTTATAGTTACCAAAGAAATTAAGTCCTCAACAAATTAGACTATCACATGCAAGGGAATCGCTCCAATATAATTCAGCTACCTTTAAAAAGAACATAAAATATTTTATACTATTTAGATTTGGGTTATAGGAAGTCAGGGGAACGTCATTCATGTACAGTCACTTAAACTTCAGTGTCACTAAAAGCTGAAGATCTGTCACGCTTTGTATGCATCCCAGAAGGTAAATTCAGTAGTCACAAAAGATGGGGTCATCAGAAACAGAGGTTAAAGATAGGTTAGAAGAACTTTGCTTTCTGGATTGGCAGAATTCATATGAAGGCCCCATCAGTAAAGATAAAAGGAACTACAAGCTCTTTAATAGAAGTGTGGCGAATTTTGTAGAATTTCAATTCATACCTATGAAATGCTAACATTTCATATGTACATATGAAATGTTATATGTATATATATGTTATGTTATATATGTATATGTATATATATATGTATGTATATGTTATATGTATATATGTATGCAGACACATACACATATTTTGTGACTATATGTACTTATACACATATTTATTTGTGCACATATATACATTTAGATATGTAATATATATACAGAAATACATATTATATACAATATATAATATACATATATCCTTGGAACACAATATATATTATTGCTCAGAAGTCTTCTCCATACATTAATTAGCAACATATTCTAACAATGAATGGTTGCGATATTATATTTACAAGCACACAACTTTGTGGTGTAAAGGTTTGCTATCCTAGTTCATAGTAGTTAGAAAATTACTGATGTTTGTCTCCCCTGTCTTTTTTTTTAAACAAATTAGCCAATCTAATAGGACATTGAGACAATGTAATATGATCAATTATTGTTGATCTCAAATTTCTCATAACTAATATATACTCTACCATCTGGAATAAGGCAAAGCATTATCCATAACAATATTGAATTGTCAGAGGGGAAAAATTCTTTTGCTATTTTAGAGAAGAAGATTGAGGAAACTGGGACCACACCAACAGGAATTTGGAAAGGGGCAGAGAGGAGATGGCTTTCCTCTCCACCTGGTGTGGGGAGGAATTGTCTCTATGGATTATGGACATCACAGGCAAGCAATGGCTGCATTTACTGGGCTGCTATATGCAGCTTACAGTGCTTGTAATTGACGATGATTATGGTTAATGACTCCAGTAATGTGCACTTTCAAACCAGCAGGACAATGTAATTTGTATCAAACCTATTCAGTATCTCGTCAGGCATTTTGCCTAGTTAAATCTTAGCCCATCACTAGCTGCAGAGGGATTCTCTGGAAGCTCCTCAGCTAGCTCAAATGAAAGATTCCAGGGTCTCCCCGCCATTACAAGGCTCCAGTATAATTAGAAGTATACAAATGCTTTGAGGTTTTCCAATCCTTTGGGTAGTTCAGGGCCTGTCATAGTTTAACAGGACAGAACTAAGATCTCTAGAGATGTCTGGGCAACAGGAGGTTCTGTGTGGAGAAGGGAAGTGAACATCTGCCTGAGAGATTCACTGAGGAGGTGCAAGCCAATACCGCTACATTTCTCACTCAAAGGAAGCTGTTTTGCTTGTTTCACTACGCTGTGAGCCATAACATTCTGT